>NC_092719.1:38120969-38453240 GCF_047496885.1 Scyliorhinus torazame
GTGTCTGATTGAGGCATTTTGGGGGGGGAAACTGTCAACTAAACATTTCAATATAAAAAGGCACAAGTGAGAGTTGCTGCTTGAATTTACATAAAAAGATGACGAAGGTGCTGCAGAATAGGCCTCAGTACTTCTGATGATGGGAAATCGGACAGATGATATCTTGTAAATGATATTTAGTAACCATTATGGAAGCCTTCTTAAATGGTTACTGGATGATGATGACTGCATAAGACTCAACTCTGCTACATAATTGAATAATAATTCACTGTCAAGGTGGGCATTTAAATTATGCACACTAGGCAAAGTACCAGTGGGTAACTTGGAACAGCACCCAAGCAAGCAGTCAGATGTTTGAGAGGGGAGAGCAGGAAATGTTTCACAGCATTGAGTTTTCTATTTAAAGTGACCATTGGTTTTGCTAAAATTTTCAAACGACGGTGGAAATTTGAGCTTTAATTAAAAAGATTTGAAAATTATTATAGTATTTGTGTGTCATTATTTCTCATTTTTATTCTCAGTTATCTGAATGACTTGGACAGAGTAGCACAGCCAAGTTACATTCCAACTCAACAAGATGTTCTAAGGACCAGAGTTAAAACAACGGGCATTGTGGAGACCCATTTCACATTTAAGGATCTTCATTTTAAGTAAGTACTGTAATTCTTCAAATTAATTTATCTACTTCGCTGACCATTTTGCTTTAGTGATGCACTAAAACTTCAAATTGAGTAAACAGCAGGTGAAGTCTACTAATAATTCAAGGAGCTAAATCATTAAAAATTAAACTGAATAGTTAATTGTTGGCAAACTGAACGCTTAGTGTGTTTCTGTACTTAGAAAAGATTAATTTAAATAAAATGACTTTAAGTGTAGACTGGTATTTGGTGTTTGCTTGTAAAGCTCTTGTATAAATAGTACCTTTTCTTATAAAATTCACTGATTTCTTGAAATCAATATTGCAGAGCCATTTGGAAAACAGGTAACATTTTGACTCGTGTATTTTCTGTTTTTGTTAACGCAGAATATACTTTTTTTGTTATTGGTTTTGCTGGAATAAACTTGCCACTAGAAGACTTGAATGATTTAAAGGGGATGAACGTGATGTGAAATACAATTGTGTAGGAACATAAAAATGAATATAAAAATAAAATGGAGGAAGAGACTAGGAAAGGGATTTGAAAGGTGCAATGACTATGTCTTGGGGTTGGAAAGTTGTCCTTTTTAATTACCCCTGCAAGATATGTAGTGCACAAATTGTTTGAAATGCAACACTTCCTTTCAAGTCTTACGTTTTGACTGACTGAAATGTCATATAATTTCTGTACCTAACCTAAAGCAGTAGGGTTTGATAAAGTGGAGAAGATATGAAAGCAACTTTGAAAGAGAAAAACAGGATCCACTTAAATTAACTTATCTTGAGACATCCTACTAATCATCTGCCTTCACATTACCTTCTTAAATATTACTGGTTTGGCAGTTCAGCCTCGTTGGCACAACTTTGGTTAATAGATGTTCAGTTTTGAAGATTTCCTCCCTAAATAATCTCTTGAACAGTCCTTAACAAGGGTTGATATTAGACTGGTCTGTATTATATTCAAGTGATGCAATTCAATTTGGTAGCTGGCTAGATGGAAGTTACAGGTGAACATACTGCTAGTGTGCTTCATTTACCTGGAAAGTCTGCTTGTGTTTTTACAAATACCTGCTTTCATAGTTTGGAACGACAATTGAGAAAAGATGGTTTCAGGAAATGATAAAACACTAAAATATTGTTTTCTCTTAGAATGTTCGATGTGGGTGGCCAGAGGTCTGAGCGGAAAAAATGGATCCACTGCTTTGAAGGAGTAACTGCCATTATATTTTGTGTGGCACTTAGTGATTATGACCTTGTTCTTGCAGAGGATGAGGAAATGGTAAGTGGACTGATCATATTTGCCAAGATAAATATTTAAGGAAATAATGAATAGGATGTTGTGCACACCCAAATGTTCCATGCCTTTTCAATGTTAATTAATTCACAGGTAGCTGTTCCATGCTCTGTTCATTGTTAAAGGGAGCTGATGTTTCCCTGAATCTGGATATAACCATAAGCAGATCACACCTTGGGATAACTCATCCTTCCCTGCACTACAGAGTGCTGATCTTGGTACATTGTTGTTGTAGATGGAGTTGGAAGAGGTAGTTCTTAGTGCTCCCTAAGTTGGTGTATCAGGGAGGAGGAGATGAGTGGAACATTGCAAGACAACTTAAGATGCTGTTGTGCACCCCTAGCAGTCAGCTCAAAATGACATTAGCAGAAGGCAGGAAGCAGGATGACTCTAACATTTGGAAATGTTCATAGAACCTGTATAGTGCAGAAGGAGGCCATTCGGCTCATCAGTTCTGATGAGCCGAATGGCCTCCTTTGAAAGCAGTTCTGAAAGAACACCCTACCCAGGCCCATTCCCCTGCCCTATCCCTGTACCCACCTAACCTGGACACTAGGACAATTTTATCGTGGCCAATCCACCTGGCCTGCACGTCTTTGGACTGGGAGGAAACCGGAGTGCCTGAAGTAAACCCACACAAACACTAGGAGAATGTGCATACTCTACACAGACATCATCCGAGGCAGGAATTGAAACCGTTCTCTGGTGCTGTGAGGCAGCTGTGCTAACCACTGTGCCACCATGCCTCCCTGTTAACACTTTCCCTTTTTGTAACTTTGGTTTCACCAAATATTTTGCATTTTTGAAGAGGTATGTTCAAGATTTGAGAAGAGTTTAAAACAAATAGTTCTCAAGTCTATGCTCACATTACTGGACAGAAACTTTTCAGTTTTAAATCTGGTTTGAAGTGTTTTGAGTGCAAGATAAATTTACAGGATCTTAAATAAGTATGTGAACTGCCATTAAATAATGCTGTTGATTTTGTATTCAACTGTATTACGGGCATAATATTTTGTGGACATACTTATCCGTGACCTAACATCTTACTTCGCTATATCAATCATAAAGCTTTCTTTGACAGTGTAGCACGTAATGACAACCATAGTATATTCATTTCACAAAAGCTGGCATTAAATTCCTTTCTATTTGCAAAATAGGCACAGCTCTTTCCGTCTGTATTTTTTTCTTTCATTTTTCTTTTCTTAATTGCTTTCCAAAGATGTTTCATTCCAGATTTCATTTCCTCCTTAGTATCAGATTAACTCCAAGTCAAAAGGTCGTTGGGTAAACCTCCCAGTACAGAAGAACTATCGGATGCTCATCACAAAAATGGATCATCTTGGAATTTGCTTTCAGCTTGTGGGATCTAGCTGTTCCCAAATTGTCTGTTGCATTTGAACAGTGATTGCTCTTCAAACCTGGGTTTTGGAATATCCTGATGTGATGAACCATAATATAAATACAAATTATTTTATTTCTTGCCCTCTTTTCTGCTCTTCTCTCACCTATAGTTTCCATGTCACAATATCTCTTTCTTAAATACTTCTAGGATATTTGCATCCACTACATGGAAATTCATTGCTTATGTTAGTCACCGTGTGAAAGGTGTCCTGACATCAGTACTTGAACTGCCTTTTACTGAATTAAGCCTTGTAGCCATGTCCTACTGTTACTATTTTATTATAAATTTACCTTTCTATACAGTTTACTATGTTTTATACCCATTGACACCTTCTTTTCACTTCTGAATTGTCCAAATTTTCGGTCTGTTTTCATGGCTGTCGCTGGACACTAGCAAACCGTTTCATGGCTCTTTGCAGCACATCCCAAAGCTTAAAAGTCTTTCTTAGGGTGACACGGTAGCACAGTAGTTGGCACTGTTGCTTCACAGCTCCAGGGTCCCAGATTCGATTCCCGGCATGGATCACTATCTGTGCGGATTCCCCGTGTCTGCATGGGTTTCCTCCCATAGTCCAAAGATGTGCAGGTTAGGTGGATTGGCATGCTAAAATTGCTCATAGTGTCCAAAAAGGTTAGCTGTGGTTATGGGGATCGGGTGGAGGTGTGGGCTTAGGTAGGGTGCTTTTTCCAAGGGCCAGTGCAGACTTGATGGGCTGAATAGCCTCCTTCTGCACTGAAGATTCTATGACACTCTATGATGTGTCAGTGCCCAAAGTTGTACATAATGTGCACCTACAATCGCATCAGAATACTGTTATTTTAGCATAATGTTCTGTTAGTGTATAACATTTTGTTTCTTCTAACTTTCAAGCAGGACTGGTGAACAGTTGCATTGTGTAGGTCTTTATGATTAAATCTCCACCCTACATAATAAGATGAATGTTAAGTTTAATAAACTATAATAGTAGCAATTTTGTTCATAGTTATATTTTATTCTAATTTGGACTTGTTAATACAAAAGTAAAATGCAACCGATGCTGGGAATCTAAAATGAAAACACAGCTGAAAATATTTAATAGATCAAGCAGCATCTGTGGAGAGAGTCAATTAATGTTTCAAGCCTGGAAGCTCTGATGAATGGTCATAGACATTAATTGTAACTCTTGTTTCACTGTCCACAAATGTCATCAGACCTGGCTATTTCCAGCATTTTCTATTTTTATTTGGCCTCACTGTTGTGTTTCAACTTAGTTGAAAACTCAGTTGATCCATTTCATTTATTTGATGGTGAACTTGGAGAAACGGTGCTGAAGCATTCCAATCTACTCTGGTACGGTTGCAGACTTAAAATGTTTGCAATTTTCCAGATCCCTGCTCCATTTTAATTACTAAGTCATTCAAATTTAATTTCCTCGCTGTGAAGGAAGAATGAATTCTTATGGTCATAGCACTTTTCAAGATGTTGCAGATTGCTTCACTTAGTAAATTTCCCTTTGAAGTATAGCCCCGGTTATTGGATAAGCACAACATAATATTGTACATAGGACAAAATCCCACCTACAGCAAATGGTGGGTGACCAGTTGGATTAATGTTGCTGGTGATGGTCGAGAGAGGAATATTAATGAGGTCATTGGGAAACTTTGTGCTCTTTGAAAAGCGTGATGTTATCTTGTAAGTCCACCTGTGCAACAGAGTCTTATCCAAAAACAGCATCTCTGAAAATGCAGGGCCTCTTCAGTGTTACATTGAATGAGCCTAGGTTATTTACCAGTTGAATAGACTGTTTGAGTTTGAAGTATTGTACTTAGAGTAATTGTGTAATTCTACAGAACCGAATGCATGAGAGCATGAAACTTTTCGACAGCATCTGTAACAACAAGTGGTTTACAGACACGTCTATCATTCTCTTCTTGAATAAGAAGGATCTCTTTGAAGAAAAGATTAAGAGAAGCCCCCTTACCATTTGCTATCCTGAATATGCAGGTAAAGGTATAGTACTGGTAGTATTTTCATTTTTGCCTGAAAACATTGCAAGTTCTAAATTACATTTGAACAAAATGTTAAAATAACCCTACAAGTGACACGGATGAATTTTATAACCTTGATATTGATGGCTTATGGAGGCAGCCGGCCTTGTATCTTGGCAGCAGCCCTTGTGGTCTTAGTGCTGTTTCATGCATTGTAAGGTTTAACTGGCTAATTGAGTGATAATTCTTTCTTCTGCCTAGAAATCACTTTTTAACCTAACCTACTCCAGCTTGCAAAATGGGTCAATGAATATATGGTAGCAAATAGTCACATTAAAGCTTTTAATCTTCAGTGAAGAAAGTTTAGGAAAGGTGATATATTGGTCAGAAAATAGAATACAAAATAAAAGTGGGGGAAAGACCATGGGAGAGGAAAATAAGTAAATTATCTTCAGTCTACTAGGTTAGTAAATGTGATGTGATGCATTTTGGAAGGACTAACAAGGCAAGCGAATGCACAATGGGTGGTCGGATGCTAGGAAGTACAGAGGAGCTTGAGGTGCATATCCAAATATCCCTAAACGCAGCAGGACAGGTGAATAAGATGGTTAAGAAGGTATATGGGATACTTGGCTATATTAGTCAAGGCATAAAATATCAGAGCTGGGAGGATATGATAGAGCTGTATAAAACGCTTGTTCGGCCACAGCTAGTGTACTGTGTGCAGTTCTGGTCGCCACACTATAGGATGTGATTGTACTAGAAAATAGTGCAGAGGAGATTCACCAAGATGTTGGTTGAGCTAGAGCGTTTCCGCTATGAAAAGAGGCTGGTTAGGCTGGGGTTGTTTTCCTTGAGCGCTGAAGGGGGACCTGATTGACGTGTACAAAATTATGAGGGACATAAATAGGATGGATAGTAAAAAACCTTTCCCTTTGGCAGAGGGGTCAGTAACCAGGAGGTGTAGATTTTAAGGTATGGGCAGAAGATTTACAGGGGTTTGAGAGAAAACATTTTCACCCAGAGCCTGGTGAGAACCAGGATCGCACAACCAGAAGAGTGGTAGAGGCAGGAACCTTCACAACATTTATGAAGCATTGAGATGAGCACTTGAAATACCGTAGCATACAAGGCTAGAAAATGGGAATAGAATGGATAGGTGTTTTATGGTCGGTGTAGACACGATGGCTGAAGGGCCTCTTTCTCTGACTCTGATAGTAATGGAGTTATCATGACCAGTTTCTATGTGATTATTGTCCACTTACTTTACTGAGCCATAATTGTTCCAAAATATTGAAACCAGGAAAGAGTCTGCACCCCTAATGTAATCCATGAAACATACATTGTGGAGAATTGTGGCTGTAGGGCTCCACTGCTGTGTTTTGCCTTGTGGTTCGTCTAGGATGAGCACCATCTTCAGGAAGCATGGAGCCATCAGTGTGTGGTAATACTATGTTTTTTAAACTGCAGAACTCTCCAAATTACTGCTTGGATACTTCTTCACTTGAATTTTGAAGTTGTATTGCAGGAATGGCTTTATGAAAGGCTAGGAATCTATCCTACCACATCAACACAATGTGGATCTTTCTGTTGCTGTATGATAAAACTTTTAATTTCTAATATCCTCTGGTAGTCATTTTGCAATTTCAAGAAAAGGTTGTGTACGCAGTGCAGGCAAATATTCTGAAGGTTCTCTGACTGGAAATTCATTGTTATAATAGTCAAACTAGCTAAGTCTGGATTTCATATTTAAACTTTGGCTTTTACGTCATGCAGGATCAAACACATATGAAGAGGCTGCAGCATATATACAATGTCAATTTGAGGATCTGAACAAACGAAAAGACACTAAGGAAATCTACACTCACTTCACATGTGCCACAGACACCAAAAATGTGCAGTTTGTGTTTGATGCAGTCACTGATGTCATTATAAAGAATAACTTAAAGGACTGTGGTCTGTTTTAAAGCTGTTAAAGGGATTGGTAAGTTGCCTTTGTTTTTCCCCAAACTCATAGTAAGTAGCCTTAATATAGAGTGCCTGGTCAAATTTTTAGCAGAATCATTGTGTTAAAAACATTTACCATCTGTCAAAAGATGACTGAAATAGTTCATTTGTAAAGTTATTCAGTCATATCATCAGGAAAATTGTTTTTCACAAAATATGCTCTATGCTTTCAGGAAGAAACTACTTGTGTTTGCATATTAATTTAAAGACATACTCAACTCAATCACATTCTCTGCCCTATTTTCTGTCAGTTCACAGCAACTGTCTTACTTCAGCCTTTTAAAGTTCACATGTTTGATAACTTTTTAACGCACTTGTACTATGCATTCCCAATCCTCCAAAACAATTCTTGTGCAGCATTTGATGGCTCAGGTGTGGTTTGATTCACTGAGCTTAGCTTAGTTCTCTCTCTCTTACCTTCTCCCGCCTGTCCCCTCTTGTTCACTTGCCTGCCCTCTTTTTTGAAGTATTGTATTGCCAGAATGTTTGCTCCCCTAAAAGGCACAAATGAGATGATGAAAACATATTTTCAGTTCTTCACAGATCCAGCTTCTCTCAGTTTTGAGTCTGATCACCATCTCTTATACTTTGGCCCTGTGCATAATTTGATATTTTTGTCACTATCTCTCAGTTCAAATATAATCTCACATTTAACCCACTGCTAAAGCTGCCACCAAATAGCCTAGATTCCCTCTTGTGTCCACACTTTTCACCTCAGCAGCTCTCAAATTCATAAAGCCAAACTTTGTCCAGCACTCAAGAACTACTCTCTACCCTGTGGTGACCTTCAGCAACTTCTGTCAAAACCAAGGGTTTGGGGTTAATTAGGTTCACAGCTCTTTGAAATATATTAAAGCTCTTTTTGAAATATATTAATGACTTGGGGTTACAGGGTGTGAATTTAAAGTTTTCAGATGACTCAGAACTTGAAAAGGAAACGTAGTAAACAAAGAGGAGAGTAACAGGCTTCAGGAGTTCATGGACTGGGGACTTGGCAAATGAAGTTAATCTGAAGAAATGTGAAGTGATACATTTTGGTAGAATGAAGATGGCCAATATAAATTAATTATTACAATTTTGAATGGGGTGCAGGAACAGAGAAATCTGAAGGTGTATGTGCATGGTTCTTTGGTCAGTAACCAGAGGACACAGATTTAAGGTGATTGGCTGAAGCACCATGCATAACATAAGGAAAACGCGTATTATGCAGCGCGCTGTTATAATCTGGACCACCCCTCTACCTGGAGAGCTAATGGAAGAATAACTTTCAAAAGGAAATTGAATAAGTAAATCAAGGGAAATGGAAAATAAATAGGGTTTTGCAAAGAAAGCAGTGGAGTAGGCCTAATTGGAAACTCTTATCAAAGATCTGTCAAAGTCACGGTGGGCTGAATGGCTTCGAGGCTTGGCTTTTGCCTCTTCATACTGACAACGAAGTCTTTTTTTAAAAAATTTGATCGTTGCCAGTCTGCTTCTGCATTTTGCTCCTAAACTGTAAATATATTGCAATCGTTACTCTTCTTCCTCCTCACATTTTTGTTGTGCCAAAATCAGACATGGTGCATCCTTTTATTTTTAATTCGCTCTTCAGCTTCTCAATTTTCCCTGATACAGTCTTGAGTCTTTTAACTGGTATTCCCGAGGACGGCACAGTAGCACAATGGTTAGCACTGTTGCTTCACAGCACCAGGGACCCGGCTTTGATTCCCCACTTGGGTGTCTGTGCCGAGTCCCCGTGTCTGTGTTGGCTTCCTCCGGGTGTTCCGGTTTCTTCCCACAATCCCGAAAAACGTGCTTATTAGGTGAATTGGACATTCTGAATTCTCCCTCAGTGTACCCGAACAGGCGCCGGAGTGTGGCGACTAAGGGATTTTCACAGTAACTTAATTGCAGTGTTAATGTAAGCCTACTTGTGACACCAATAAAGATTATTATTAGAATTACTGTTTCATAATTTGTTTACTCATTTGCCTTCACTTTTGAACCATACAGTTATTAATGAGCCTGGCACTTGCTTAGATTTCTAGATTTGTTTATAAAACTGAAAGCACATGTGTTTTTTTTCCCATATATAAATAAGATGCTCCAATTTAAACAACTCCGATCACCTTGGCTAAACATAGGATGCAGTCTCATCAATGGTATTGTCATATACCAACACTGTTGTTTGCTGATGAGATTTATAAAATGCACTAAACTTAAAACATAGGAATTTTAATATAATTTATGGGTTATTATAAAATGCATATTTTATATTTAAAGATGTTTGTGAATTACCGGCTTTATTAAATCAATCAGAAATGCAGTCTTTAAAAATAATAGTTATTGCAGTGCAATCTTTGCAATGTACAACTTTGAGTAAAATTGGTAGTTCCAGTAGAAATGCCTCCAGGATTTTGAATTATTCTAAATGGATGAGATAAAAATACAATGCCTTATCTTTTTTGCAGATTGAAAATAGCTATTCAGTCGACTTGAACCTACTTCTGAATATAAGGGAAGATATACTGAATGGACCAGTACTGTTCAACTTGCCAGTTGTAACAGCGTTATTTATGTTTGTCTTGTAAATTTTTTAAGTAATTAGGATAGTCTACATTGAGTTTAATTTTGTATGTATTCCTGTAACTGTAGCTCTGTTTATTGTAAAACATTTTCTTTCTTTTTCTATGGCCTTCACTCTTCCTTTCAAAGGAAGAAAGATGGGCCCTTAGCTTATCTAAGAAATGGCTGATTACACAACACGTTTCTCTATCCACCTTTGTTAATTCTGCATGCCTTTTTAAATGTATAAGATACTTTGCTTAGCAGAATGTAGAATCAATAGAAGCTAATGGGTTTATCGTGATCACCTTATTTTCTCACAATGATTGGAAGTACACCGCTATGCACGGCTCCATTTCGGAAGGGTTTTATCAATCAACTCACTGCTCATTACAGCAGATAGAGTACTAACAGTCTTTGTTGTGCACTGCCTTAAAGGTAGTGCCAAAGTTTTATACGTTTTAAGCTGAAATAAAATGAACTTTTGTTTGTAAATAGGAGTTAACATTTGTATATGTATTCTTTTGAAAGTATCCATGAGCATTTGCGGGGAGGGGTGGGAAAGCAGTGTGATCAGATGTATCACTGAATATAATTGCAGTGGGCTCAGGCGGTGTTGAAAAACGGAGTATTTGAGCTCCAGTATATGTTTCACCACAAAAGTCTACTCAACTTAAGAAAGGAAGAGAATAACCTTTCTTTTGTAATGTAGAGATTTACAGTAACGATTAAAAATGTCTGGTTCATACCAGAAATTAAGGTACATTTTGAGTTACATTGCTGCAGAAGGAGATTTGGAATTTTTTAAAGCTGTGTTCTGACTGCATATGGTTTCGGTCAAGTTTGTTGAAATCTACTTCAGATGCTTTCGGCCGTCCAGGATATCACCTCATGGACTATTTCTGACAACTGCATTTAGTGTAATATTAGAATTTAAATCTTTATCTTTTTTTCTTACTGATATTATTTGGAGATAAATTTTAAATGTTGACTGACTTTTTGTTTTGAACCTGCTCTTTATGTAGTCCCATATTGTGGTGATAAAAATGTATCCATAAGATACCTGTGAAAGTTAGCATTTAGTGAATTGTCTGTAGGTGCTTACCTAGTATTGGAACTGTTTCCGTGTAAACCAGTTTCTTGTTGATGTGCATACATTTGACCAACACATTTAACTCTTACTGAAAGTAGGTCAGAAATACATGCATTTTTGTGTTACAGGATTACAATCACTACCAATATAATTTTATACTGTTAAAATTGTTGTAGCGGTCCTAAAGAATATTGCAGACTAAGATCAAGGACCGAAAGAAAATTAATCTTGGGGCTATTTTGTGCATTTGAGTGACATGGGCCAAGATTATTGGTTATATGTACTAACTATACAGATGAATTTATGTAAAGTTTATTTTTGTTTCATTGACCTACAGATATAAGTATCAAAAAACTTTACAACCTTTACTGAGATTAAATGATGTAACAAAAAGGCATTTATAAAGTTACTAAAACATTAATTCTTGTATATTTGGCCAACAAATGTATGTATATTGCTTTTTAGATTATCCAAGTTGGTTTTCTGAAATAAATTTTCCTCTTTGCACTTCATGCAAAAGGTGATTGGGACTTGGATAACCAACAATTGATTAAGGATTACTTACAATTAGTCCAAATACTTGTGCCTTGCTGGTGAACAACTTTTGTCAACCAGGTCTTATTTCATTAAAACATTTCTGATAGAAGTAGTAGCTAGATTCACAAGCTTGATCATACTTGATACAAAAATAATTGGTGGAATTTAAATGTGGGACCACCTTCTGTTATTTCTGAAAATGTAAGGAGTTTGACAAGACAAAAAAAACTACTGACTCAAATATTGGTGATCATTACTACTGCTTTTTTGAACTTGGTCTGTACCATTATGGATGTCAGTAAGTGAGCTTAATAAAACTGAATTCCCAAATTTTAAGATGTCTAAAGTGGTTTATGAAACAACATTTGAGATTCAATGTGCTTTTCCTAGTTGAACCTTAGTTTATTTTCAGCCACAGTGGGGTTGTACCTCTGGTCGAATTTTACATGTCACAAAAGCGGGGGATGCTAATGATCATAATGTTTCCTAATGAGTTATTGCGCACTCCCACAACTTGACCCATCTAGCTACTCCCCATCCCACTGAGTGTAGTGTAATGATTCACTGAGTGCAGTGCTATATTTGAACTGTCAGTAATATATTTGGATATTTAATTTGGTATTGCTACTGACCCGACAATTTTTGGAATCGATTGGTAAAGTAGCAATGCGTGTTGTTCTTGCCTGCTCCCGAGATAACATTGTAATTTTCCTGACAACAAAGCTTAATGCTAAAAGTCTATTCAAGTATATGGGCAGAACATTGCCAGCTAGTGAAGACAGAGACAGAAGTTCTAGAGCACCATTTCCTCTGGCTAATCATGAGCGTGGATACATCATTAGAATTATTGGAAATGTACATTTATAATAAAGTCTTAAGCAATTGCCTATTGCAGTGTTGTAGCTTAGATTCCAGTTAACTAGTGTTATGGTACCGTCTATATACATTTGTGGATCAAGGTGTAATAAAAGTGCAATAGCGGGTGGGGTGGGGGTGGGGGGGGGAATGCATTCTGACAACATTAAGACATAAAAATGAAATTTGTTTATGGGGCTGAATAAAACCAAACAAACTTATTGTATTTCTTGTCTGACTGAAAAATACATTGTTTATTTCCAACAATTCACAATCCCAGATACACAGGAACCAGGATAATTTATCAAACCCATTTAAAGTAGAAGAGAGTAGATTATTGTCACTGCAATGTGTTGATTATACATTGTAGCGCTCGGGGGCTGCAGTTCTGATTAATAAAAGGGTTTCTTTTCGGCTTCTAAGATTATGGCAGATCCCACCGGGAGATTATTAGCAGGTCTTTGGTGGGAATCTCTGGTCCTGGTTAATGTGTATGCTCCAAATTGGGATGATACAGCTTTTATTAGCAAGCTACTGGCTTCTATTCCTGACTTGGACTCGAACGCTAATTGGATGTTTAATTGGAACTTAAATTGTGTTTCAGACCCTCGATTGGACCAAGATAGGCCTTAAGTCTCTGATTCCATCAGGGGTGGCAAAAGCAGTATTGGCTTTTATGGAGCAGGTGGGAGGGGGTGGTGCTGACCCATGGTAGTTTTTGCAGCTGAGTGATGAGGACTTTTTTTCCCTCCTGTCTATCAGATGTACTCTTGGATTGATTTTTTTGTGGTGGGTAGGTCTCCTTCCTGGGGTGAAGAGGCAGGTACTCTGCAATTATCTCAGATCATGTCCCACATTTTGTGGATTTGGTGTTGAAGCTGGGTCCTTCTCGATGCCCGCTGTGGAGATTGAATACGTCGTGTTGGCAGATAAAGGTTTTTGTGAGCGTATATTCTCTGCCATTGGGGAGTATGTTGCGTTTAACAAAAGTGAGTCCAGCTTACCTACATCGTGGGTGACCCTTAATTTGGTCATTAGGGGGAGATATTTCCTGTAATTCACAGAAGGACAAAACAGGGTGAGAGAAGTAGCAGAGGCTGGTGGATTCCATCCTAGAGGTGGACCGCCAGAACTCGCTTGCCCCTACACTGGAGTTGTTGGCGAGCAATTGCAGATGCAATTCGAGCTACTCTCAAAGGGTAAGACGGTGAGCCAGCTGCGACGCTCGAGGGGACATTTTATGACCACTGAGAGAAGGCCAGCACACCAACTGAGACGGCAGACTGCCCCCTGGGGGATTTTGCAGATAAGGGACTCGGGTGGCAGATGGCTTTCCGCCCCATTGAAGCTTTTTAATCAATGTCTTTACAGATCAGAGGCCCCAGAGGAGAAATGACCCTGATGCAGATTTTGGAAAGGATGTCCTTTGTGGTGGTGGAGATGGAAAGGAGGGAGGAGTTGAAATCCCCATTGGGTGCTGAGGAGATTATGAAGTGAATTGGTTCAATGCAGTCGGGCAAACCTCCAGGTCCGAATGGGTTCCCCATCGAACTCTATAAGAAATTTGCGGGGCAGCTGATCCCACTGATATTAGATAATTTTAACTTTTCCATGTCCCTGGAGGTTTTGTCAGTTACACTGGAGCAAGCCTTTTTGTCTCTGATTTTGATGAAGGATAAGGGCCCTACAGAATGTGGGTCGTATCAGCCTATCTTGTTGAATACTGATGCTAAAGTGTTGGCAATACAGTTGGAGCCCTGCCTTCCAGGGGTGATTTTGGAAGAACAGACAGGTTTTGTCAAGGATCAGCAGCTGTCGACCAGTATACTTCAATTATTAAATATCTTACTGTCCCCCTCTCCAGCAGTAATTGTTTCAATGGATGCAGAAAAAGAGTTAGATAGATTCGAGTGAGCACCTATTTGAGATTCAAGGGAGGTTTTGTTTAGGGTCAAAGTTTATATCTTGGATTTGGATTTGAGTTATTTAGGACTCCCACCGCCAGTGTTGGCAAAAATTATTTGAGCTTGGGTTACTTCCAGCTGAATAGGGGGACAAGGCAGGGTTGTCCATTGTCTCTGCTTCTGTTTGCCTAGGCAATCAAACCACAGGCCATTGAGTTGAGATCTTCCACTGAGTAGAGGTGGATAAAGCAGGGATGGAAAGAGCATAGGGTGTCCTTGTATGCAGATCTTTTTTAAATCACAGACCTAATCTCTACCATGGACGAGATAATGAAGCTATTTAGGAGTTTTAGCTCTTTCTCTGGGTATAAGTTTAATTTGGATAAGAGCGAATACTTTCCGGTGAACCCTCCAGGGAGGGGAGGTTGCCTTTTTGTCTTGCCGAGTCTAGCTTTCGTTCTCTGGGAATCCATAACCCATGATTGAACTTTGCTGGATAAGCTCAATTATGCCAGTCTTGTGTGGGTTAGAACTGATTTGCAGAGGAGGGAGAACCTCTCCCTCTCCTTGGCGAGGAGGGTTCAGACAGTTAAATTGAATGTCATTCCGAGATTTTTATTTCTTTTTCAGTGTCCCCATTTTTCTCCCCATATCTTTTTTTGCTCGAGTCAATAAGACGATAGCTTCCTTCATTTGGGCGGACATCACCCCAATGATCTGTCGGGCATTTCTTCAGAGAGAGAGATCGGGTGGGTTAGCCTCACCCAATTTGTTATTTTATTACTGGGTGGCTGATATTGAAAGGGTACTGGGTGGATCAAGGATCCGGACTCCATATGGGGTCAGATGGAGGCTCTTGTATTGGTTCTTGCTTGGGGGCCTTGGTAACTGCCTCGCTTCCATTTTCCCTTGCAACATTTACCTCGAGTCCAGTAGTGCTGTCCACACTGAGGATTTGGCGGCAGTTCAAGCGACATTTTAAGCTCGACGCCATGTTGTTAACAGTCCCTATCTGTAGGAATTCTCTTTTTGCGTCACTGGGTTTGGATAGGTCCTGGGGGAGGGAGGGGCTGGAGAGGTTTGGGGACCCATTTGTGGAGGGTAGGTTTGTCGGATTTGAGGAGCTGATTGATAAATTCAAACTCCCGAGGTCTAATCTATTTAGATATTTTAAGGTGTGCAATTTCCTAAGTAAGGAGATCGCTTTGTTTCCCTTGGCTCCTTCGCTTCCCTCCTGAATAGGATTTTGTCTCGGGCTGAGGTGGGTGAGGGAAAGATTTCAGACATTTGTGGCCAGATCCTATCAGCGGAGCAGGCTCCGTCGAAGGAGGCAATGGGAGGAAGAGATGGATCTGGTTTTTGAGGGAGGGGTGTGGAGTGAGGCTCTTCACTGGGCCAACTCAGTCTCCTGTGCTTGGCTCAGCTTGATTCAGTTCAAGGTGGTGCACAGGGCGCATCTGACCATGGTGAGGATATGTTTTTCTTCTCTGGGGTGGAGGATAGATGCGAACGTTCTCTGGGACCAGCGAATCATACCCACATATTCTAATAGTCCTAAACATGTAAGCTTCTGGGTCTCCTTTTTAACACCATGTCATGGATCCTTGATATGAAGCTGGAGCTGTGTCTGCTGGTGGCCATTTTCAGGGTTTGCGACTGGCCAGTGCAGCAAATGGGGGTGAAGGCGGATGTCCTCACCTTTACCTCGTTGATAGCCCGGAGGCGAGTTCTGCTGGGGTGGAGTTCTCCACTCCACCCAGTGCCTCGGTCTGGTTGGGATATCTAATAGAGTTCCTATACCTCAAAGGTCAAATACACCAGGGTTATTCAAACTGCGGATCGCAACACGCGTGTGGGTCATGGAGCGAAAGGTCATCGCATTCCCGATCACGGGGGAAGCGCCCAACGCCATGACTGGCTTATAAGAATGTGACCGACCCAGGCATGGGGTAGCACAGTGGTTAGCATTGTTAGCTTCACAGCGCCAGGGTCCCATGTTCGATTCTCGGCTTGGTCACTGTGGAGTCTGCACGATCTCCCCTGTCTGCGTGGGTTTCTTCCAGGTGCTCCAGTTTCCTCCCACAAGTCCTGAAAGACGTGCTGTTCGGTGAATTGGACATTCGGAATTCTCCCTCTGTGTACCCGAACAGTCGCTGGAATGTGGCGACGAGGGGCATTCACAGTAACTTCATTGCAGGGTTAATGTAAGCCTACTTGTGACAAAGATTACCATGTGTGCCCCCTCAGGCCGATCCGGCAGTGTGCTGGCCTGAGATCCGAGGCCCTTTCCCTCCTGTCTCTGTTCACACATTTGGCCATTGCGCTGCCTTTCCCCAGCAGCCCATCCCGTCCCGGGTCTGACCTGTCCCCGCTCTGCTCTCACAGCCGCAGCTCCACTCACCTTGGTTTTCATGCGTATTCCTCCATAACCCCAGAGAGTAGACCACAGTTCAGTGGGGCAGACTGCTTCCTCCTGACGTCAGTGCGCTGTCCCAGTACCTCCTGGCTTTTAAGTTAAGAATGCCTGCCGCGACCAGCCTTTAATTACAAACAATGGATTCTTCCCACCAGCAGCAGAGAGCAGGGCACGCGTCCAACACGTACACTGATGTCACACGCCCTGTACATCCATGCTTTTTGTGAGAAATCATGGAGGAAAGATTTCTCCATTTTCTAGCTGTGAGCAAGCAAGGTACCAGGAGACCAGAAAATGGATTGTTTTAAACAAAGAAAAAACTGAAATCAGGAACAAAGCAGTATAAAGATGATTTCTTGGGGTATGGCTTTGTTAATTGTGCCAATGCAAATCAGAATGTAAAGCTCATGTGTGTTTTATATAGAGGGGGAAACTGGCAAATGAGAGTTTAAAGCCCTCAACTTCAAAAGGCATTTGAAGGCGAAGCATGGTGAGTTTGAGGACAAACCTCTTGGATGTTTTCCAAAGTATGCAGTGAGAACCTAAATCATCAGCTGAAGTCCTTAGCAGAAATGTAACATTGAATAATAAAGCAAGTGAGATTGTGAGGACCAAACAGGCTCACCTGTTGCATTAAAGGTAAGCGAAAATGGTGTGTCATGAAGACTGGCCAGCGTGGGTCCCGAAGGCTGGCTGATTGGTAAAAGTGGGTCCTGTGGGGAAAAGGTTTGAAAAACACATAAGTACACCATTAGAGGGTCGGTAAAAGGGTTCTAATCGAGGTGGCAGCCATTCATTTCCTTTGGAGAGCTAGACACTGTCAACTGTTGGGGGGGGGAGGGAGAGTCTGTGTTTCGGTACAGGTGAGTGGGATGAAGTTAGTTGCGTTAATTTCGAAGGCGATATTCATGTACTGTACCTGCATGTATTGGTTAGTGTGGATTTATTGTAATAATGAAACATTTTTTGCAATTAAAATATCTTCTAAAGATTACGCATTGTTCTTCTTAATCACCATATTTGTGTGTTAAATCATCAATGTCTACACTCTGTGAAACTGCACCATCCACTGTGACCGCCCCAGTCTTTATAAATAGTATCCTCAGCTAGTGGTACTCAGTTGAGTTCAGTGTTACGATCCCAGTTGATGTTATGATTGGACTGGAAGATTCCAAAATCGAACTCTGGCTCAAAAGATGGTAACGTTTACTTTTATTTTAGAAAACTTGGAGGAACAGAGTCACATGACCGCTAATTGGTTTTTACAACAACAACAAAAACATTTATTAAACACAGATGGATTATGATGCAATACTCCTTTTACCCCCCCCCCCCCCCTTAGCTCCAGAAATATACACCGATTTTAAGGTTGACATATCAAACTACAATGGTCTCAGTAACACACAGTCCCTTTATTTAATTTCTTTATAAATTTAGAGTACCCAATTCTTGTTTTTAACCACAAGGGGCAATTTAGCGTGGCCAATCTACCTACCCTGCACATCTTTTTGGGTGGCGGTGGTGAGACCCATGCAGACAGAGGATTAATGTGCAAACTCCACATGGACAGTGACTTGGCCGGGATCGAACCAGGGTCCTCAGTGCCGTGATGCAGCAGTGATAACCATTGTGCCGCCCTACAAAGTGCTTTTAAGCACACAGACTGGTTGTGGTCAGATACACTCCCCACTCTGAATCCAAGTGAATTTCTGGATTTCTCCTCAAAATCTCCCCAGATGATTGTATGAGTTGCCTCACGCCACTCACAAAAAAAACACGCTCTAAATTTTTATTTTACAACAATGCTTCCCATCAGCGGTTTGCATTATGAATCCAGTCCAATTTTAAATTACTCTTTCAAACAAAGCTTCTGCTCCACTTTTAACAATGAATCCAGCATCCAGGTTTTACAATTCACCCTTCAGGATTTTTTTCTCTATTCTATTGTACAAACTGTTCCAAAACACACATACTGCTTGTACTTCATTCTCTTCAGTGCCTTTGTATGTTTGTGTAATGTAATGTAATGTGAAAGGTAGAAACAATACTCCAAATGTCAAATGTAGAGCAACCAACTCATTTCGCTGACTAAAAGTCAATTGTAGCCATAAAATACTAGAACTTCCATTTATTTGGTTTCTTTAACAAGGTGAAATATCTCAAGCATCTGTCAGCTTTATCAGACAGAATGTGGCACCAAGCCACAACGTTGGAACACCTGACCGAAAATTTGGCCAGAGACATTTTTAACAAGCATGTTAAAGAGAACAGGGAAGGAGAGGCACTTAGAGAGGGAATTGCAGAGCTTTGGGCCTAGACAGCCGATGGCATAGCTGCTACCAGATGGGAAAAAGAAACTGAAGATTCTCAAGAGCCCAGAATTGGAAGACTGCAGAGTTTTCGGAGTTATAGGGCTGAAGGAGGTAACGGAAATGCAGAAAGTTGACGCCGTGGAGAGATTGCTGCACTGGGAGCCAATGTAGATCACCAAGCACAGGAGTGTACAGACTTGTTACTAGTTGGAACATGGTTGGTAGAACATTGGATAAGTGCCATTAATCTCCTTTTTTGTGTTTTGTTCACGTTTTGTGATTTGCTTTAAAATACAGTCATCCCTTTATTCCCAAAATAAGTTAAGAATTTTGTCACCCTCTATTTCATATTGATTAAATAGTGACAAAAAAGCCATTTAACAAGTGAGATTCATTTTTATTTTTACTTAAGAACGAAGCAAAGCAATGTAGACAAGTGAGAAAATGTTATTTCTGCATATGCGTGGCACTGTACAAATGCAACATATGTGATCAGCTTTATCATTTCAATATCGAGGATAAGCTGCCGATTAACAAAATACTATAGGCTTGGCTGAAGTAAAGAAATTGGTGGCATCTTTCCTCATTCACCAGGGAACACTAGGCCCAAAGAAAACAGGAGCTGTAAATTATATGAGTTGATCCAGCCCGTTGGCCTTAACAGCAAGGTAGACTAGATAGCATAACAATTTTCATCATTCTTACTTAATCTTCACACAAAATCAAATATATTCATCACTGTGATTTAAGTTATGAAGCCATACAGTCAAAGATGGCATAGCATTTGAATCATTGTACCACCACTGAAATGGTGAAAGCCTCACCAGGAACAATTGCCGAGAAGGAGCATGAATGGGGAATATCTCCTACACCATTAGCAAAGCATCCTGATCATCAGCTGGATACTCGAATGTGTAGGGACAAATAATTAGACAAATTCACTTGGACAATGGGATCTGGCTGTGAAATGAATGTGACCAGATGTAATCTAATCATGTAAGCCAGGCAATTGGAACCTGCTAGCCATGACCATATTTGGTCCACTGAGCAGCTTGCGAGAGGGCCATGTGAAAAGCCAGCTAGCTCTTTCTGAGTTTATAAATGTGTTTTTTCTGCAGACTCGTGCACATTATTTGTATAAGTTCGAACCTGATCTGTTTGTCCATCCATGTACGAGAGACCGAGATTTTTAAAGGGACTCAACCCAGCAGCTGCTATGCCTGGAAGAAGAGGAAAATTGACTGTCAAACGCAGAAGGACCACTGAGTCAAAACACCACCCTCCAGGATCCCTTTAATTTTAGTGGACTTTAAATACTTCATCTATTCTACCATTCTGCAATCTATTTGTGTGTGAATGTGGACGTCATGTGTGTGAAAGTTGGAACATTTATTATATTTTACAGAGACTGGGTTAAAAACAATGGGCTGGTTTCCGGTGGCGTTTGCGAGCGGGTTGGCCGCATCGAGAGGAGTTCCCGCCGGTGGCCACTATTTGCAGCGCTTTCGGGGATTTCCCCGATTCTTCGTTTCCCCGCCCCCCCCGATTATTGTCGGCCTTTGGGACCGTCCCGGACATCAAGCGGAGCCGGTTTGAAAACCGGTGAGGAACCCCGCGCGGGTGTCGGGCCCAGCGCGCGCGGAGGTCAGAGCAGCGGGGGCGGCGCCAAACGGAGGTTGAGGCGGCAGCCCGAAGTCAGGGCGCGATGTCCCACATCGGGTGGTTCCCGCCTAGAATGTTGTAAGAAGACTTAAGTCCGGTCCCAGGGGAATTCTGGAGGAATACAAAAAAGAAGAGAAAGCAGTTTTAAAGAAACTTGGTGAAAGTTTTTTTTCTTTCCTTTGGAAGGAAGAATTTTTTGTTTTTCTATATAACATTTTTTTTTAAATTGTAGAAGGAAAGAAGGATGGAAAAATAATAAGTCGCTTAAGATGCGAAAAGCAGTGTCAAAGAAGAGAGGAAACGAGGGCTCGCTGTTGAATGAGAGGACCAGCAAAAGCGCTGACAAGATGGCAGATGCCGGACTGCATGGTGGGACCGCACTACTTACGGTGGAGAAGATGACCGAGGTGATGGCGGTGGAGCTGGAAAAGCAATTTGCGAGGCACATGGAGGCTTTGAGAAAGGAGATGGCGGTCGCATTGAAGTCATTGGTGGAGGAGGCAATCACCCCGGTGAGGGTAGCTGTGGCAAAGACATCAGCCGAGGTGAGAGAGCAGGGCGAGAAGATGAAGGAAGTGGAGGAGGCCGTGTCACAGCACAGCGACCAGTTCACCTCAATGGGGGATGAGCAGCGGAGGGTGGTGGAGGTCACAGAGGACTCCGAGCAAAGCTTGGAGAACCGGTTGAGGCGGCACAATCTGGGAATTGTGAGCTTGCCCGAAGGGACAGAGAGCCCAAGGCCAACAGAGAACTTCGCTAAGAAGTTGGCGGAGTTGATGGGGGTGGGTGAGAACCCCTCCCGGTACGAGCGGGACCGAGCTCATCGGTCATTAAGGCCGAAGCCCAAAGTGAATGAGCCGCCAAGAGCAGTAATTATCTGCTTCCATAAGTACTGCATGAAGGAGAAGGTGTTAAGCTGGGCGAAGAAGAAGCGTGAGGTGCAGTGGGATGGTGCTGGAGTTCGGATCTGCCAGGACTTGACAGTGGAGTTGGCAAAAAAACAAGCGGCGTTCAGGTGAGTGAAGGCGGCACTGTACAAAAAGAGGGTGCGATTAGGTATGTATACCCGGTGAAGCTGAGGGTGACGTATGACGCCAAAGACTTTTATTTCGAGACAGCGGAGTCGGCTGAGGCATTCGTATGGGCAGAAGGCTTGGGACAGGCGTGAGGAATGGAGCTGGAAAAGAGATTGTGGGGGCTGGAAAATGTATAAATGCTATAACTTTCTTTTTACTGACGTGTATTGTAATTTACTTCTTTTCACATTGTTACAGCGTTCCAAGTTATTGGTTGGATTGATTGGCATTCTGTGTTGCAATGGTTATATCTTATTTTAGTGAATTGTATGGGTTGGATTGTTGTTTTTGTTTTTTCTTTCTCTGGGACTGGGTGGGAGGAGACGGTATACCTTGGCGGGGGGAGCCACCCGCGCTAGCTAACTATAGTCGGCTAGTGAACGGAGGTGAGGTGCGTGGAGGGCTGCGGACATTGGAGCCTGGTTAGCAGGTTTCGATGGGCCTATGTGGCGAGCGGGTGGGGGGGGGGGGGATTGTGCTGGGAGATGTTTTTTTGAGAGGAAATGCAGGGGGTGTGGTTTGGGAGGGGGGTGGGGAAGGGGTTTGATGTTAATAATGGATGGGGTGGGTAAGGCTCATGGGGCAGAGCCCGGTGGTATGATGATAGTGGATAGGAAGGGTGGGTGTGGGGGTGAGAGGCCTCCAGTTAGGATAGTCACGTGGAACGTGAGGGGTTTAGGAGGTCCGGTCAAGAGGTCAAGGTGCTTGCGCGTCTTAAAAGTGTGAAAGCCGATGTAGCAATGCTGCAGGAGATTCACTTGAGAGTGAAGGGCCAGGTGAGACTTAAAAAGGGCTCGGCTAGTCAGGTGTTTCACTCTGGATTTGACGGAATGTCTCGAGGGGTAGCGGTAATGGTCAGAAAAGAATACGCTTCCAGATGGAGAAGGTGGTGGCAGATCAGGGGGGTAGATATGTGATTGTGACAGGGGCGCTGGAGGGGAGGTTAGTGGCACTGTTAAGTGTACACGGTCCCAATTGGGACGATGTTGGATTCACAAAGAAGGTGTTTGGGGCCATCCCCAACTTGGACACACACGAACTGATAGTGGGGGGGACTGGAACTTGGTGCAGGAGCCAAGGTTGGACAGGTCACGGCCGCGCTCGTTGGTCCCATCGGGGGGGGAGGCAAAGGCGTTGGCTGGGCTGATGGTGGAAACGGGAGGGGTGGACCCTTGGAGGTTTCTGCACCCGAGGGAACGGGAGTACTCGTTTTTCTCAGTCCATAAGCTATACTCGCGGATCGACTTTTTCGGTGGTGGGAAAGGCTTTGCTGGCTGGGGTTAAGGGGTCGGAATACTCGGCAATTGCAATGTCAGATCATACTCCGCATTGGGTGGATATGGTACTGGAGAAGGGGGTAGCGCAGAGGCCGGGGTGGAAATTAGATGTGGGACTTTTGGGGGACCAAGGGTTCTGTGACAAAATTGAGGAATATGTAGGTTTCAACTGTACGGGTGAGGTGTCGAAGGCAGTTGTATAGGAGGCTCTAAAGGTGGTGGTGAGGTAATTTTGTTGAAGGCCAGGGTGGACAAAGAGGAGAGGTTGGAGCGGGAGAGGGTAATAGATGAGATGTTGGAGGTAGATAGGAGTTATGCAGAAGATGGGGACCCAGCGAAGCTAGAAAAGCGGAATGAACTACAGGCGAGATTTGACCGACTACCTACCAGGAAGGCAGTGCGCCAACTGAGACGAGCAAGGGGTGCAGTTTACGAACATGGAGATAAGGCGGGGCATATGTTAGCAGGTCAGCTCCGGAGGGAGGCAGTGGTAAGGAAAATTGTTCAGGTGAGGGATAGGGCAGGGAAGTTGGTGGTGGCTCCAGATGTGATTAACAAGTTGTTTGGGGGAGACCGGAGATGCAGGAATTTCTAGATGGGTTGGAGTACCCGAGGTTAGGGGTGGGGGACAGGGCTACATTAGAAGGAGCGATAGTGGAGCAGGAGATAAAGGATGCGATTGGGAGGATGCAGTCGGGGAAGGTGGCCGGGCCGGATGGGTTTCCGGTGGAATATTATAAAAAATTCAAGGATAAGCTGGCACCCCTGATGGTGGGGATGTTTGAGGAGGCGATAGGGAACGGGGTGTTGCCACAAACTTTGGGGCAGGCATCGATTTCCCTGTTGCTAAAAAAAGATAAGGGTCCGACGGAGTGTGGGTCGTATAGGCCCATATCACTTCTGAATGTGGACGCAAAAGTATTGGCGAAGGTACTGGCGGGTAGGCTGGAGGAGTGCCTCCCGAAGGTGATAGGTGAAGTTCAGATGGGGTTCGTGAGAGGGAGGCAGCTCTTTTCAAACGTTAGAAGGGTATTGAACATCGTTATGGCACCAGCGGAGGGGAAGGAAACAGAGGTGGTTGTGGCACTGGACGCTGAGAAGGCGTTTGACCGGGTAGAATGGGGGTACTTGATGGCAGTTCTGGAGAGGTTTGGGATTGGACCAAGATTTGTGAACTGGGTAAAGGTACTGTATAAGGAGCCGAGGGCGAGTGTCCGCACAAACTACATCAGCTCGAGATACTTTTTTCTCCACCATGGGACTAGGCAGGGATGTCCTATGTCCCCCCTGCTGTTTGCACTTGCGATTGAGCCGTTGGCCATCGCATTAAGAGGTTCGGGGGTATGGAAAGAAATAGTGCGGGGGTGGGGGGGGGGATAGAGCATAGGGTGTCCTGATATGCCGATGACTTGTTATGTGTGTCGGAACAGAGTGTGTCGATAGGGGGAATATTGGACCTGCTTCGGGTGTTTGGATGTTTCTCGGGGTACAAACTAAACCTAGACAAGAGTGAGTATTTTGTGGTGTCTCGGCCGGGGGTGGGGGGGGGGGGCTGCCATTCCGTAGGCAGGGACTCACTTTAGGTACCTGGGGGTGCAGGTTGTCCTGGAGTGGGAGGGGGCTCCACATTTCTAGTTTGGTGGGGAGAGTGGAAGCTGATCTGGCAAGGTGGGATGGTCTCCCTCTGTCACTGGCGGGTCTGGTACAGGCGGTTAAAATGAACGTGTTGCGGTTTCCGGGTGCGGCGATGACCAGCTAAGTCGCACGTTTCGGCAGCTCCCAGTGGAACGGACTTTTGGGCTCTTGATAGGAGCCCCAACGGCAATTTTAACGGCTGAAAACACCGTGCGGTAAACCAGAAGGGTGTTCCCCCTGGACACGGATGGAAAAAGGAGAGGAAAGTGGCCGGATTGCAGCGGATCCTTTGGAACAACGGCAAGGAAGGCAAGCAGAAACCAAGATGGCGTCGGAAGGTGGCAGTTTCATATGGGGCCCTGAACAACAAGAGTTTTTGAAACGCTGCGTGGAGGAGATAAAAAAGGAAATGAAGAAAGAGTTGTTGGCCCCGATATTACAGGCGATTGAAGGGCTGAAAGAGGAACAAAAGACCCAGGAGCAGGAGCTTCGGGTCGTGAAGGCGAAAGCAGCAGAGAATGAAAACGATATACAGGGCCTGGTGGTGAAGTCGGAGATACAGGAGGCACACCAGAAACGATCTGTGGAGAGGTTGGAGGCACTGGAAAACAACGCAAGGAGGAACAACTTGAGGATTCTTGGCCTTCCTGAAGGTGTGGAGGGGGCGGACGTCGGGGCATATGTGAGCACGATGCTGCACTCGTTAATGGGAGTGGAGGCCCCGACGGGTCCGTTGGAGGTGGAGGGAGCATACCGAGTTATGGTGCGAGGATCGAGAGCAGGAGAAGCTCCCAGAGCCATAGTGGTGAGATTTCTCCGTTTTAAGGATAGAGAAATGGTCCTTAGATGGGCGAAGAAAACTCGGTGTAGTAAATGGGAGAACGCGGTGATCCGCGTCTATCAAGATTGGAGTGCGGAGGTGGCGAGAAGGAGGGCGAGCTTTAATCGGGCCAAAGCGGTACTTCACAAAAAAAAGATAAAATTTGGAATGCTGCAACCGGCAAGACTGTGGGTCACATATCAAGGGAGGCACCACTACTTTGAGACGGCGGATGAAGCGTGGACTTTTATTGTAGAAGAAAAATTGGAATGATTGGACTACGAAAATGAACGTTTGGACAAAGTGGTGGGACGAGTGGGGGGGGCGAAGAGGGATTGTATGATTAATCCTGCGGTATGGTAACTTTTCTTTCTCCCACAGGTGGTGATGGGGGGAGGTGGGGAGGGAGAGGAGATGGGGCGTTGGCCATGGGAGGCGGGGCCGAGGGAGAGGTTCCCGCGCTATGATAATTATGGCGGGAATAGAGAAGCAGGAAGGAGGGGGCGCCGCACGGGGCGAGCCGTGATCACGGGGGGAAGCCGAGGTCAGCCAGAGTTTGCTGACTTCTGGGAGCAACATGGGGGGAGTAATTACGCTAGCGGGGGGTCTAGCGGGGGGGGGGGGGGGGGAGGGGGGAATTACTGGGTTGCTGCTGCTGGGGAAAGGGGGGAGTGGGTATGGGAAAGGATGGGCGGGGGGGGGCACCGTCTGGGAGAAATACAGCTGCGTGGGAACTGGGCGAGAAGCTGGAAAAAGAGGATGGCTAACCGGCAAGGGGGGTGGGGGGTGGGAAGCCCCCCAACTCGGCTGATCACGTGGAACGTGAGGGGGCTTAACGGGCCGATAAAGAGGGCACGAGTACTCGCACACCTTAAGAAACTTAAAGCAGATGTGGTCATGTTACAGGAAACGCACCTGAAACTGATAGATCAGGTTAGGTTGCGCAAAGGATGGGTAGGGCAGGTGTTCCATTCAGGGCTGGATGCGAAAAACAGGGGGGTGGCTATATTAGTGGGGAAGCGGGTAATGTTCGAGGCAAAGACTATAGTGGCGGATAACGGGGGCAGATACGTGATGGTGAGTGGCAAATTACAGGGAGAGATGGTGGTGTTGGTAAACGTGTATGCCCCGAATTGGGACGATGCCAATTTTATGAGGCGAATGCTAGGACGCATCCCAGACCTAGAGACCGGAAAGCTGATAATGGGGGGAGACTTCAACACGGTGTTGGAACCAAGGCTGGATAGGTCGAAGTCCAGGACTGGTAGGAGGCCGGCAGCAGCCAAGGTGCTTAAGGATTTTATGGAGCAGATGGGAGGGGTGGACCCGTGGAGATTCAGTAGACCTAGGAGTAAGGAGTTCTCGTTTTTCTCCTATGTCCATAAAGTCTATTCACGCATAGACTTTTTTGTGTTGGGTAGGGCATTGATCCCGAGGGTGAGGGGAACGGAATATACGGCTATAGCCATTTCGGATCATGCCCCACACTGGGTAGACTTGGAGATAGGGGAGGAAACAAGAGGGCGTCCACCCTGGAGAATGGACATGGGACTAATGGCGGATGAGGGGGTGTGCTTAAGGGTGAGGGGATGCATTGAAAAGTACTTGGAACTCAATGACAATGGGGAGGTTCAGGTGGGAGTGGTCTGGGAGGCGTTGAAGGCGGTGGTTAGGGGGGAGCTGATATCAATAAGGACACATAAAGGGAAGCAGGAGAGTAAGGAACGGGAGCGGTTGCTGCAAGAACTTTTGAGGGTGGACAGACAGTATGCGGAAGCACCGGAGGAGGGACTGTATAGGGAAAGACAAAGGCTGCATGTGGAATTTGACTTGCTGACTACAGGCACTGCAGAGGCACAATGGAGGAAGGCGCAGGGTGTACAGTATGAATATGGAGAGAAGGCGAGCAGATTGCTGGCACACCAATTGAGGAAAAGGGGAGCAGCGAGGGAAATAGGGGGGGGTGAGAGACGAAGATGGAGAGACGGAGCGGGGAGCGGAGAGAGTGAATGAAGTGTTCAAGACATTTTATAAAAAATTGTATGAAGCTCAACCCCCGGATGGGAGGGAGAGAATGATGGAGTTTTTGGATCGGCTGGAAATTCCCAAGGTGGAAGAGCAGGAAAGGATGGGATTGGGAGCACAGATCACGGTAGAAGAAGTGGTGAAAGGAATTAGGAACATGCAGACGGGAAAGGCCCCGGGACCGGACAGATTCCCAGTTGAATTTTACAGAAAATATTTGGACTTGCTCGCCCCGCTACTGACGAGGACCTTTAACGAGGCAAAGGAAAGGGGACAACTGCCCCCGACTATGTCAGAAGCAACGATATCGCTTCTTTTAAAGAAGGAAAAGGATCCGCTACAATGCGGGTCCTACAGACCAATCTCCCTCCTCAATGTAGATGCCAAGGTCCTGGCCGAGGTAATGGCAATGAGAATAGAGGAATGTGTCCCGGGGGTGGTTCATGAGGACCAAACTGGGTTTGTGAAGGGGAGACAGCTGAACACGAACATACGGAGGTTGTTAGGGGTAATGATGATGGCCCCACCAGAGGGTGAAACGGAGATAGTAGTGGCGATGGATGCCGAGAAAGCATTTGATAGAGTGGAGTGGGATTATCTGTGGGAGGTGTTGAGGAGATTTGGGTTCGGAGAGGGGTATGTTAGATGGGTGCAGCTGTTGTATAGGGCCCCAGTGGCGAGTGTGGTCACGAATGGACGGGGATCGGCATATTTTCGGCTCCATAGAGGGACAAGGCAGGGATGTCCTCTGTCCCCATTACTGTTTGCACTGGCGATTGAGCCCCTGGCGATAGCGCTGAGAGGTTCCAAGAGATGGAGGGGAATACTTAGGGGAGGAGAAGAACACCGGGTATCTTTATATGCGGATGATCTGCTACTATATGTGGCGGATCCAGCGGAGGGGATGCCAGAAATAATGTGGATACTTGGGGAGTTTGGGGATTTTTCAGGGTATAAATTGAACATGGGGAAGAGTGAGCTGTTTGTGGTGCATCCAGGGGAGCAGAGTAGAGAAATAGAAGACCTACCATTGAGGAAGGTAACAAGAGACTTTTGTTACCTAGGGATCCAGATAGCTAAGAATTGGGGCACATTGCACAGGCTAAATTTGACGCGGTTGGTGGAACAGATGGAGGAAGATTTCAAGAGATGGGATATGGTAGCATTGTCAATGGCAGGGAGGGTGCAGGCGGTTAAGATGGTGGTCCTCCCGAGATTCCTCTTTGTGTTTCAGTGTCTCCCGGTGGTGATCACGAAGGCTTTTTTCAAAAGGATAGAAAAGAGTATCATGGGTTTTGTTTGGGCCGGGAAGACTCCGAGAGTGAGGAAGGGATTCTTACAGCGTAGTAGGGATAGGGGGGGGCTGGCACTACCGAGCCTAAGTGAGTATTATTGGGCCGCTAATATTTCAATGGTGAGTAAGTGGATGGGAGAGGAGGAAGGAGCGGCGTGGAAGAGATTAGAGAGGGCGTCCTGTAGGGGGACCAGCCTGCAGGCTATGGTGACAGCCCCATTGCCGTTCTCACCAAGGAACTATACCACGAGTCCGGTGGTGGTAGCTACACTGAAGATTTGGGGACAGTGGAGACGACATAGGGGAAAGACCGGAGCACTGGGGGGGTCCCCGATAAGAAACAGCCATAGGTTTGCCCCGGGGGGAATGGATGGGGGATATGGAATGTGGCAAAGAGCAGGTATAGCGCAATTGAAAGATCTATTTGTGGATGGGAAGTTTGCGAGTCTGGGAGCGCTGACCGAGAAATATGGGTTGCCCCAAGGGAATGCATTCAGGTACATGCAATTGAGGGCTTTTGCGAGGCAACAGGTGAGGGAATTCCCGCAGCTCCCGACACAAGAGGTGCAGGACAGAGTCATCTCAAAGAAATGGGTGGGGGACGGTAAGGTGTCGGATATATATAGGGAAATGAGAGACGAAGGGGAGACTATGATGGACGAACTAAAAGGGAAATGGGAAGAAGAGCTAGGGGAGGAGATTGAGGAGGGGATGTGGGCAGATGCCCTAAACAGGGTAAACTCGTCGTCCTCGTGCGCCAGGCTAAGCCTGATTCAGTTTAAGGTATTACACAGGGCACATATGACTGGAACACGGCTCAGTAAATTTTTTGGGGTGGAGGATAGGTGTGCGAGGTGCTCGAGAAGCCCAGCGAATCATACCCATATGTTTTGGTCATGCCCGGCACTACAGGGGTTTTGGATGGGGGTGACAAAGGTGCTTTCGAAAGTAGTAGGAGTCCGGGTCGAACCAAGCTGGGGGTTGGCTATATTTGGGGTTGCACAAGAGCCGGGAGTGCAGGAGGCGAAAGAGGCCGATGTTTTGGCCTTTGCGTCCCTAGTAGCCCGGCGCAGAATATTGCTAATGTGGAAAGAAGCCAAGCCCCCGGGGGTGGAGACCTGGATAAATGATATGGCGGGGTTCATAAAGTTAGAGCGGATTAAGTTCGTCCTAAGGGGGTCGGCTCAAGGGTTTACTAGGCGGTGGCAACCGTTCGTCGAATATCTTGCGGAAAGATAGATAGGGGAGAACAAAGAAGGCAGCAGCAGCGGCCCAGGACTTGGGGGGGGGGGGGGGGGGAGGGGTGGGGGGGGGATGGGGGGGGGGGTGGCCTGAGACAAGGCAGTTGCCAATTAGGGCTAGTTTTTATTTTTTGTTATTTAATATTTATTTATTTGTTGTTGTTGTTTTTGTTTAAATTAAAAAAGGTCATTATTATCTGTATTGTTACAATGTTGTGTAAAGGATGCACAATGTACTGTGTTGGTTGACCAAAAATTTTCAATAAAATATTATTTTAAAAAAAAATGAACGTGTTGCCGCGATTTCTGTTTATTTTCCAACACCTGCCGATTTTCCTGCCAAAGGCTTTTTTCAGAGAGATTGAGGGAAGGATTACTTTGTTCATCTGGGGAGGGAAGGTGGCCAGAGTGAGAAAGGTGCTGCTACAGAGGGGAAGGCAGGCAGGGGGTTTGGGTCTTCCGAACCGGATGTATTATTACTGGGCGGCGAATGTGGAGAAGGTGCGGAGCTGGGTCAGAGGGGATTCCCAGTTGGTCAGAATGGAGAAGAGTTTGTGCAGGGGGTCGGGATTGAAAGCACGAGCAACAGCGCCGCTCCCGATAGCCCCCTGGAAATACTCAGGGTAATAATAGCTTCATTGAGAATTTGGAGGCAGTTTCGCCATCACTTTGGGTTGGGGCAGGGTCAAGGAAAATGCCGATTCGGGGGAGCCACAGATTTGAGCCAGGGAGGTGGCATGGAAATTTTCGGAAATGGGAGAAGAAGGTGATTAAGACACTAAAAGATTTGTTTCTTGGGGGTCGGTTTGCAGGACTGAAGGCGCTGGAAGTGAAGTATGGTCTGGAGCAGTGGGAAATGTTTAGATACATGCAGGTTCCAGATTTTGCGAGAAAGGAGATACAGAGCTTCCCGGTGGAGCCGGCCTCCACATTGCTGGAGGAGGTGCTGACGACTGGGGCCTGGAGAAGAGGTTAGTGTGAGCGGTTTACAGAGCTATTTTGGAAGAGGAGGGTTGGAAATGGGTGCGGAGGCAGATGTCGTAGCCTTTGCCTCGTTGATCGCCCGAAGGCGGATCCTGATAGGTTGGAGAGCAACCTCTCCACCCTGTGCCCTGGCGTGGCGGGGGTACCTGTTGGAATTCTTGACTCTTGAGAAGGTTAAGTTTGAACTGAGGGGACGGATGGAGGGGTTCTACAATTCATGGGCATTATTCATTATGCACGTTCAAGAACTGGATAGCATCGAACGTTAGTTGGGGCGTGTGGGTGGGAGGGTTGGGGGGAGGGGGGCGGTCTGTGTTAATGGCGACTATGGGTGATTCCTAATTCCTTTTTGTCATTTGTTTGTGTGAACATGCAGGCTAATGTTTGGGGTTTGATGGGAGGATGGGATCGTTGTTATTCATATGGGGATTGACATATTTGTTACTGATTATTGTTTATTGGTGGGTGTAAATTTGGGAGAAAATGTGAAAAAGGAGGAGAATAAAAAATATTTTTTTAAAAAACAAAACAATGGGCTGCAGCTTCTTTGGAGCCAATTAGCGGAGGGCTGCCACTCCATAGTGACTTACCTGTGCGTGAAGTCCAAAACACCTGTCTCGGGCCAGTGTGGGGTTGAGCCCAGTCAGGTCAGGTGTCAGTTTGTGGGGAGGCGGGGGGTGCTTGGTTCTTTGAGGGATCAGGGTGGCGGCAATGTGGGCAGTCGGGAGGTGGACCATGCAGGGCTCAGTCTGGATGTTGAAAATAGTTACTCTGAAGTTAGTGTTTTTTTTCCTTCTACCTTTTTCAGAGTAACCATGAGTGTAAAACTGGCAGAACCATCCAAAGTTAGCGATTTAAATTGCTTTGTCAGATGTTTTCAGTGCAATGGTCCAGGAGGAGTTGGCTGTTCTGGACAATTGACAGCTAAACCCTTACATGGGAACTTCGAAGAGGGATTCCACAGCACGTTTTTCGGGTACCTCGCAAATCTTATGCTGGGGATCCAGGAAGCTATGGGCCCCAAATACTATTCTTCTTTCTTTTCAAAAATTGCAGAAAATCTGTCTTTTTGTGTCCTTTACGGTTGCAGCACATAACTAGTTAAACACTCACTGAATTGACAAGCATATCCGTTTTAAATAAACTTGTTGCCAGGCACACGAGGAGTAGGAACGATTTTTCCTTGAGGAGTCGGGAGCGAGACATCTTCATGGACTGCTGCAGTCATTCTAGCACAGGTGCAGCCACAGTGCTATTAAGAAGGGAGTTCCAAAGATGTCCAAGGGTGGCACAGTGGTTAGAACTGCTGCCTCACAGTGCCAGGGACCCAAGTTCGACTTTGTTTTTTGGTGACTTTGTGGAGTTTGCACTTTCTCCCTGTGTCTGCGTGGGCTTCCTTTGGATTCTCCAGTTTCCTTCTACAGTCCAAAAATGTACAGGTTAGGCGGATTGGCTATCCTAAATTATCTTCGTATCCAAACATGGGATCTACCCCAGAATTCTGAAGGAGGCTAGAGAGGAAATTGCTGAGGCCTTGACAGAAATCTTTGGATCCTCACTGTCTTCAGGTGATGTCCCGGAGGACTGGAGAATAGCCAATGTTGTTCCTCTGTTTAACAAGGGTAGCAAGGATAATGCAGGGAACTACAGGCCAGTGAGTCTTGCGTCAGTGGTAGGGAAATTACTGGAGAGAATTCTTCGAGACAGGATCTACTCCCATTTGGAAGCAAATGGACGTATTAGTGAGAGGCAGCATGGTTTTGTGAAGGGGAGGTCGTGTCTCACTAACTTGATAGAGTTTTTCAAAGAGGTCACAAAGATGATTGATGCAGGTAGGGCAGTGGATGTTGTCTATATGGACTTCAGTAAGGTCTTTGACAAGGTCCCTCATGGTAGACTAGTACAAAAGGTGAAATCACACGGGATCAGGGGTGAGCTGGTAAGGTGGATACAGAACTGGCTAGGTCATAGAAGGCAGAGAGTAGCAATGGAAGGGTGCTTTTCTAATTGGAGGGCTGTGACTAGTGGTGTTCCGCAGCAATCAATGCTGGGACCTTTGCTGTTTGTAGTATATATAAATGATTTGGAGGAAAATGTAACTGGTCTGATTAGTAAGTTTGAAGACGACACAAAGGTTGGTGGAATTGCGGATAGCGATGAGGACTGTCAGAGGATACAGCAGGATTTAGATTGTTTGGAGACTTGGGCGGAGAGATGGCAGATGGAGTTTAATCCGGACAAATGTGAGGTAATGCATTTTCGAAGGTCAAATGCAGGTAGGGAATATACAGTGAATGGTAGAACCCCCAAGAGTATTGAAAGTCAGAGAGATCTTGGTGTACAGGTCCACAGGTCACTGAAAGGGGCAACTCAGGTGGAGAAGGTAGTCAAGAAGGCATACGGCATGCTTGCCTTCATTGGCCGGGGCATTGGCAAGTCATGTTGCAGCTGTATAGAACCTTAGGCCACACTTGGAGTATAGTGTTCAATTCTGGTCGCCACACTACCAGAAGGATGTGGAGGCTTTAGAGAGGGTGCAGAAAAGATTTACCAGAATGTTGCCTGGTATGGAGGGCATTAGCTATGAGGAGCGGTTGAATAAACTCGGTTTGTTCTCACTGGAACGACGGAGGTTGAGGGGCGACCTGATAGAGGTCTACAAAATTATGAGGGGCATAGACAGAGTGGATAGTCAGAGGCTTTTCCCCAGGGTAGAGGGGTCAATTACTAGGGGGCATAGGTTTAAGGTGCGAGGGGCAAGATTTAGAGTAGATGTACGAGGCAAGTTTTTTTACACAGAGGGTAGTGGGTGCCTGGAACTCGCTACCGGAGGAGGTGGTGGAAGCAGGGACGATAGTGACATTTAAGGGGCATCTTGACAAATACATGAATAGGATGGGAATAGAGGGATACAGACCCAGGAAGCATAGAAGATTGTAGTTTAGTCGGGCAGCATGGTCGGCACGGGCCTGGAGGGCCGAAGGGCCTGTTCCTGTGCTGTACTTTTCTTTGTTCTTTGTATGTGCAGGTTATGGGGATAGGGTGGGGGACTAGGCCTGGGTAGGGTGCTCTTTCGGAGTGTCGGAGCAGATTCAATGGGTCGAATATCATCCTGCACTATAGGGTTTCTCTGGATTTTGATCCAGTGACAGTGAAGGAATGATGATGTAGTTCCAAGTCAGGCAAGTGGCTTGGAGGGGAACCTGCGTAGGAACACCATGCATCAGTTGCCCTTGTCCTTCTAAATGGTCGCGGGTTTGGAAGGTGCTGTTGAAGGAGGCTTGATGAGTGTTCTTTACAGCTTTGTCATACCTTGTTGGCTAAGAGCATCTGTGTGCATTTAATTGGTCGGTTTTTGAGCGGATTCTTAAAAATTCACATTTTCAGTAGATTAGGACGGGGAATAATATTCTGACTCAATTGCCCTGCATAAATGAGTGAAGTGTTGAGTGGCAATATTCTATGTGCAAAGAAATCAGACTGTATATTGTTAGTGCTTGTTCCTATGCAAGCAAGCAAACGCAGAACCAGCAGCATAGCCAATGTTTGACTTTGAGCCATTTACTTCCCTGAGCTTTCCAAATTTGCATATGTTTTGTCTCCTGAGATAAGATCTGTTTGTTGCCTGAGATGCAAATGTACCAACTCCTGACTTGAGAGACTTGACAGTATGCCACAGTGAAAGTTGCGTTGTCAGTTCAGTTTAAATCAGAAATGTTATGTTTAGCATTAATTTGCAGGTAAAACCATCTCAAAGCGGTCTGCAGTCTTACAAAAGAGATTGCCGCCTTTTGGACCACATCATGAATAATTCCAAATGAAAATTCCAATATTATAATAATGCTCATGTTATAGTAGTTAAAAACATTGTGCCGCTGAATTTGATTGAATCACTGTTTCAATGATACTGGGAGGCATTTGTACTCAATGCGGCTGATCATTCTCTGCCCCATTTTCTCTCTGGTCTGGGCCTCTGCCTAGTGAGCATGCTGTTGCTGCTAAGAGATCTTTATAACAGAACTGATATGGAACAATGCAGGAGTGCCCAAATCCTATCCTATGTTTAGCACCCCTATTGAACCAAGAATGATATCATGACGAGGTATAAGAAGCACGCCTGTGGCAGCATCAGCTGGTAGTGATGGAAGGGTTTGAGTTTGGAGACGCTTTTGAAAAAAGATGATTGCTGAAATTATAGGTGAGCTTGCAGAAGGGAGATTTTCTTTTGCTAAGCACTTTGATAGAGCAAATAAAGTAATGTTGTAAAGGCTGGATAATATCTTTCAGGACAGGTGTTTTGCCGTGAATTTAGAATGACGATTAGCTGCAATTTATGGAAGAGCAGGAGGTTGGGGGTTTACAATAGTGCTGAACTGTGTCCTGCTGGAAGTCGCTGGCAATTATGTTGTGGGCTGGAATTATGAATGGGGCCAATTCCAGCAGAAACCTGCAGAAAAGATAAACCAGCCAAGTGGCAGACGGTCCCGGTTGATTGAGACAGGAGACGGTGAAGGAAAACACAGACAGGGGAGAACTGATCTACCTGTATCACAAGGAACTTAACCAACATTAAAAAAAATACTTGGGCCTCTTCTGGTCCAAATTAAAGTTATAAAACTTACCTCCAGCTTCAAAAATAAATTAAGGAATAAAAACTTTGGTTTATGATTTATTAGCTTAACCTTTACCTCTATCCTCTACTCTCTTCAAAAGCATTATCAATTGTTGTTTGAATCCATTTATGCTGTTTACTTTAGTGTTGTTGCCTGTTTGACTTCATGGGCAGAACGGTAGCATAAGTGGCTAGCACTGTGGCTTCATAGACCCCGCTGGGTCAGTCTGTATGGAGTCTGCACGTTCTCCCCGTGTCTGCGTGGGTTTCCTCCGGGTGCTCCGGTTTCCTCCCACAGTCCAAAGATGTGCAGGTTAGGTGGATTGGCCATGATAAATTGTCCATAGTGACCAAAAAAATGTATGGGGGGTTTATTGGGTTACGGGGATAGGGTGGAAGTGAGGGCTTAAGTGGGTCGGTACAGACTCGATGGGTCAAATGTAAACCTGTGATTGCCACAGATCAGAGCCCACACCAAGATACCTTCCAACCTCGTATGCCCCATACCCTCAGGACCGCCACCTCCACTGGGCTCGTGGAGTACCTGGCCAGCGAGAATGGCAGAGGTGCCGTCAACAGTGCTTCTAAACCCGTTCCCTTACAAGAGGCCGCCTCCATCCGCCCCCACACCAACCCCTCCCCCTGTACCCACTTCCTAACCATAGCTATGTTAGATGCCCAATAATATTTCATTATATTTGGCAAGGCCAACCCCCCCCCCCCAACCCCGCTCCAAAAACACCTTTTTAATCCGTGGGGTTTTCCCACACACACAAACTCCGAAATAAAAGCGTTAACCTTCTTAAAAAATGATTTTGGGACGAAGATCGGGACGTTCTGAAAGACAAATAAGAGCCTCGGCAGCACCGTCATTTTCACTGTCTGCACCTGCCCCGCCAGCGTTAGTGGCAGCCCATCCCACCTCTTAAAATCTCCCTTCATCTGCTCCACCAACCGAGCCAGGTTCAGCTTTTGCAACTGCACCTATCCCCGCGCCACCTGGATGCTCAAGAACCTGAAGGTCCCCCCCCCCACCACCTTGAACGGCAATTCTCTCAACACCCTCTCCTGACCCCAGCCTCGATCGGGAATATCTCACACTTCCTCATATTTAGCTGGTAGCCAGAAAACCGGCCAAACTCCTCCAGGATACTCATGATTCCCCCAATACCCTCCGATGGGTCTGTGATATACAGCAACTGGTCATCTGCATACAGCAAGACCCTGTGCTCAAACCCCTTCCCGCCCCCCTGTCCCGAGCTTACTCGATTCGTCCGCATGCTCGCTAACTTGTACAGCAACAGGACCCAGTCCACAAACGCCTGCCCGAACCCAAACCGTCCTAACGTTTCCCACAGATACTCCTGCTCCAGTCAATCAAAAGCCTTCTCCACATCCATTGCCACTGCCACTGCCACCTCCACGTCCTGTCCCTCCGGAGACATCATTATCACGTTCAATAGTCTCCTAACATTCTCTGAAAATTGCCTCCTCTTTACACGCCCCTGTCTGATCTTCCTCTTTCACCCAGCACACAGTCCTCGATATGCTTGGCCAGGATATTCGCCAGCAACTTAGTGTCCACATTTAATAGCGGTATCGGGCAGTAGGACCCACACTGCTCCAGATCTTTATCTTTCTTCATTATTAGGGATATAGCCGCATGCAATAATGTAGGGGGGGAGCACCCCCTTTTCTCTCACCTCATTATGTGTCCTCACCAGCAGGGGCCCCAGATCCCTACCAAACTTCTTATAAAATTCCACAGGGAACCCATCTGGGCTCGGGGCCTTCCCTGCCTTCATTGCCCCCATACTGTCCATCGCCTATCCCCATCAATGTCGCCAGCATTTTGGCCACATATGTGTCAGGGTCCGCTCCCTCGATGTCTCCAGGCGTCCCCACGATTCATAAATTCTGTCTTCTGGAGTGATTCTCCAGGTCCTCCACCTTCTCCTTTAACTGCTTCTGAGTCTCGCGCACTAAACCTATTGATGCCTTATTTTACCTGCCAACAAGGCAAGCTGCTCCTCTTGCTTCCCCACCGTCTCTTCCACTTTCTGAATAGCTTGACCCTGGGACTTCAGCCTCTGTTCCACAGGGTCAATTCCTGCTTTTAATGGTTCCACAGCCTTGGCTAGGTCCTCCTGGGCTGCCCTCCACTGCCGACTGAACTTCTCGTTCAAGATGTCCACCAGTTGCTCCGTCGACCACTGGATGGTCAGGACATGCCCTTTACCCTCCTCCATCTTGACCTGTCGCGCACCAGGATTCCCTTGCTCCAACTGCTCCCTTCTTTTTGCCCCACTTCTGGTCCATGGATCCATCCACCAGCCACCCCAGCGGTATTTAGCTTTCTACAGATACTCCTGCACCAAAACAAGCAGGGAAAAGGTCTGAAAAAACTGCCTTGAGCGGGTGCTGCCTAATGTGCGATCATTCACTCCATGGCCGCCATCGGAAGTCTCCAGCATCCTTTTCTCATGCAGTATAAATTGTTGCTCCCTTTGAAATTTGGTGTTCTTGCAACTCTCCTGACGAGTGCAAGACAAGAAGCATTAACAGTATGCCTCATTTTACAGCAATACTCAAGTTGTTTTCAATTCAGTTGTGGAGTTAATAGGTGCACATGCGAAAACATTACTTGGAATGGCAAAGTATCATTTGATGGACAGTTTTATGCAGTTGACTGGTGACAAATTAAAGTCTTTGCCATTTGCTTTGCTATTAAAATGTGACATTCTGCATTTTGATTTACTAATTTCTGACATTGAAATGGGAATTGCAATCCACCTGTTGAAAGTCAATGTTGGGATTGCCGAGAGATACATGAAGACCAGAGATTTATACTTCAGACCAAACTACGCCACCCCTAATAATTTCTGTGTGCCCCAAGGGTAGTTTTCACATTTTTGTTTCATCACTGCTAGGTGTTGGACCTCTCTTTATTGAAGGACTGACACTTACAGTGAAGTCTGTAAGGAAATGCTTTTGCACCTCGCGGGACTCCATGTTTTGCTGAAAGGGAAATGGAAGCTATGCGGGAATTAATGAGGATCATTAATAATAGATTATCTGAACTTACACAACTTTGACATATTTATGTTTCAAGTAAAAATAGAAAAATACCACAGCAGTACTGCAAATCCAGTAGAACATTGGTAAAATATCACTTCAACTGTGCCTTACTAAATTAATTATTTTCATGCTGTGATTAGTGATAACATTTTATCATTAAAATTGCAAAGCAGTGACAGCAGCAATGTGGAAATATCCTATTAACTCACTCTGGGGTGAAAGGGTTAGTAAACGTTCACAAGAGGCAAAATAATTTTTGGTCCCCTGCTGTCATATTGAGTTATTCTTCCAATTACAGCTGTGTTTACTTCATTTGCAAGGTTTATGTGTACAAATAATCTATACTTTGCATATTTTGTTGGAAAATAATTGTGCACTAAATGTTTTGTAGAATAGATAGCATTCACCACTGAAGTTTCATGTTTGCTTCTGGCATGTTCTGATTTTATTTCAATTGTCTCTCTAATTTCTCTGTCCACAGAATCTTTTGGATTATGTTTATACACCAAATTCCCTTTCCCCCTTCTAAAGTGTGGGAGGATCCTCATCTCCAGTTTCCCACACTTCCGTTACAATAGGATTGTTGCAAGGTGCAATTCTATACTCTGTATCCCCCTCTTGAAGTGGCTTGCTTTCTCTTATTGAAATCCTTGGCTTGAAGTGTTCCTATTTACAGTTCGGAACATTTTAATCAAACTAATGTGAAGTTGACATTGGGAAAGGATCCCTGTAATCTGCACTTGCAGATTTCCCATCTCCTTATCGATTGATTGAGAAATGTCTTTCTTAGCAGAGTATCTAATGAGCCTTTGTTACGTATAGTAATACTTAGCAGGAGTTCCATTAGCTCCGGATCAGATTTCAAAGAGGCCAGCTACATTAAAATCAATGGTTTCCAGTGATTGTACTCTGCTGGGTTCCTGCTTAATATCACCGTAGCACATTGATTCTTTTCAGCATGAATGAAATATCTTTCTCCATCCTACAGAGGAGCATTCAACTAGAGCTGCATTTCTATTAAAATATAGAAGCTGTTTCATGAAAATAAATTCCTAAATAGGAACAAATCATTCAGCCAAATGATTTTATTTTGACTGTTGTTTTTGGAAACACACATGTTGCTCCGAATGAATGTAACAGATTAGCTTCTTTGCCTTGACAGCTCTGACACTGGTAACACTAGTGACACTGCTGTGCCCTAAACATGGGGTCAATGATACCTCCGCCAGCATATAATCCTCTCACTGCTTTCACTGCTGCTCAGAATTCACCTTGAAATAATGGTAGTATGGGTCCCATAGCACTGGCGGCAGTAGCACATTCCCAAACCACTAGTTGGGAACGCTTTCCTCTCTGAGTCAGGAGGGTGTGGGTTGGAGTCCCACTCCAGAGACGTGAGCACAAATGCCTTGGCTGCCAGTGCTGTGCTGTATTGAAGGTACTATGTTCCATATGAAGCGTGAATCCGAGTCTCTCTCGGTTTGCTCTCACATGTGGATGTAAAGGATCCCATTTACACAATTTTGAAGAAGGATAAGGGAGTTATCCCTGACCCTGGCCCATATTTATCTCATAAACAACATCACTAAAGCACATTATCTGCTTATCATCACATGTGGGATTTTGCGATGTGCAAATTGGCTGCAACATGTCTTACCTCACAACAGTGACTACACTTCCAAAGTACTTTGTTCGTGATAACATGCTTTGTGGTGTCCTGAGGTGGTGGAAGGCCAGCTGTGCCCAACTGAGCAATGAGTGCAAATGTCAGTCAGTGACCTTCCGTGGAAATGATTCTGTAATGTCAGCACAACATACGAAAGAAAACAGTCAAACTATGAGCAAACAAGAATGAGCCTATTCACCATAAGGATGTTTACACTGAACCAATAGATTGTGTGCACAAATTACCATATCCTTCTAATTTAATTGGTTCACTCAAAATCATCGATGTGTAAAACACAGAAAGAGGTCATTTGGCCAAGTGTGTCTGTGCCAACTCTGTGCAGAACAATTCAAAACTAATTCTATTGCCTTGTGCTCTCCTCATATTTCTGTATTTTCCACTGTTTCAAACAAACATCTAATTTTCTCTGTAAAATATAGTAGTCTCCTCAACCATTGCCTGTGGAAAGGTATTGCATGTGACAAAACGTCCTTTGTAACAACATGTCTCCTAATGTTTCATCTCATTCTTTTAACAACAATTTTAAATTGATGACTCCTTCATTAATTCCACACTGAAGGAAAAACTATCTAAAACAGTTCTTAATTTAAAAACTATTTCTTAAATTCCCTTTTAGCTTTCTCTGCCCCAGTGCAGAGTCCAAATGTCTTAAATTTCCATGCAAAACTGTGGTTTTCCATTCTATGCATCATCCGTGTGAATCCAACTCTGGATTCTCTTGGTTGTAACATTCTTTTATATTGGGGTTTCTAGAACAATCACAATACTTCAACTTCAGCTAAGCCAATGTTTTGTACAACTGTATCATTCTTTATGTTATATTTATAACATCATTCATAGAATCATGGAATCCCTACAGTCCAGAATGAGGCCTTTCGACCAATCGCGTCTGCACCGACCATCCGAAAGAGCACCCTACCCAGATCCTACTCTCCAATCCACCCCGCCCTATCCCTATAACTTAGCCTGCTCATCAAGGGGCGATTTAGCACGGCCAATCCACTTAACCTGCACATCTTTAAACTGGAGCATCTGGAGGAAACCCACGCAGGCACGGGGAGAACGTACAAACTCCACACAGATAGTCACCCAAGGCTTGAATTGAACGTGTCCCTGACACTGTGAGGCAGCCGTGCTAATGTTTCCCTAATATTTGTATTTGTATTTGCAGAAAATTAGCTATTTGATCAACTTGTTTTTTTTAATCATAGGATTACACAGGATTATCTACACGATAAGGCAGAAGAACAAGCCATTCAGCCCAACCAGTCCATGCTGTTATTTGAGCCTCCTCACATCTTTTCTCATCTAAATGAGTTACCGCAAACCCTCTGTTCCCCTCTGCTTCATATGCTTGTCTAGCTTCCCCTTAAATGCATTTATATTATTCACACTCTTTTTCTTTCCATTGGGTATGCTTCATGCATAATATTTCTCAAACCTTCATTATGATGCAATCAATGCTCTCAGATTTGGTAGGCAGTTGTTTTTAAAGCTTTATGTAGGGCACTGTGGTTCAATAGATACCACTGACAAGCTGCTGGCACAGCTATTGTGATATCATTTTAGCAGAAAAAACCTTCGAACAGAAGTTACTGTAGACGCAGTATTGTCCGAGTTATCCTTTGAGTTTGGCATGGATGAACTGTCATTGTAGGAGAAAAATGTGCAGCAGTTCACCTTTAATGTCAACACTCTCCTGAAGGAGGGGTTTATTTACTTAAGGATCCTGTAGCTTCTATGTTCACTACTTTATGAAGGTGAGTTCCAAAACAGCGAGGGAGCAAACATAAAGCAGATTTTCTGTTAATGTTGCTACTGGTGTCATGGAGACTGTATACACCCATGTACAGGCCTCTGTCATTGTCAAATGTGGTTGATTGGGCCATCATTTGGAAAGAGCAGTAATGATAGGCTTTATCTATATCAGACACAGCATATGTGCCATTCTCAGGCACGTCAAGGGAGACTCAGACCACTCATATGGCAGGAAAGAGGTTTCACAAGTCAGCATTGGCTCAAGGAGGCTGCCTGTACTAGACTCCATTTTAGCCAGGTCCCTCAAAGGAGACTAGGTACACTCTGTTGTTAGATGTAGTTTCTGCTGTTACAAGGATGCGACTTGATCCTGTACCTGGGAATTAAAGTTTAGGGTCATCATGACAGGACATGACAACAACTTACACCGCCACCAATGGTTCTACCATTCATTACGCATTTCAACTTAGTCCCAAGTTGATGAGTAAGACAGGCGTAAACAAAGCTTATCGGGAGATCAAAGGAAAGCATGCGGAAATGGCATAAAGCATATGAACAACACAATACTAACCAAATAATTAAATATCTTTCTATGTCTTCTTTATAGGAATAATGATTTTTGTATAGGCCAGTGGAAAGATTTTAAGAGCTGGGAGTGTGTAGATTTAATGGCCAAATTTCATTGTCAATAGTGTTCATTGCTGAGCTCAAATAAAGCTACTGATCTCTGAGCTGTGGAGTTTATCTGTTCAACATCAGTATGAATCTAACGTCAAATCAAAATAATCTCCAGGCATCCAGCAACACTCCTTGATGTCACCCAACTGGGTAAGCAGCCAATTACATTGAAACATTCTCACAGGCAGAAAACCAGGAAGTAAAATGCAATGAAGTTTTCATTTTTAAATTATTTTGCTCTCTGTAAAATGTTATTATTGGGTCATACAAATGGATATGGATTATGGTAGAAGCCAAAACATAAAACTCATGTGCTTAACTTGCTCAATAACTTCAAGTTCTATTGTTAAATCTGGAAAGGTGGCGGGAGCTCAGATATCTTCAAATCATGCTTCATCCTGTGTTAATGCAGTTTGCTCAGTCTTTTCCAACTTCTTACATGGGAAATTGTAGTCTGTGATCTGTGCTTCACTGTCCATGAATGTACTTTACAGGCCCTCAGATCAGATGCAGCTTCCAAGTCCTGGCAACCCTGTCTTTAAAGCCCAGGTGGCAATGCCATATTGGCCTAAATTTCTTATATGCTTGTTTGTCCTTTTTGAATTGTGTGTTCATGGGACGTTTGGAAAGGGCAATTCTCATTGTTAATAATGCTTCATTGTTGGATCAATTTTAAGTCAGAATATGAGTGTGTCAGTATGCCAATATGTCAGCAAGTCCAGGCTGTGACAATTAAATTTTTATGCTAATTGCCTTATTAAAGACTGGTAATGGTTATTGGCTGAACCTCCAAAGAGTATAAACGGACACAGTTGGAACAGTTGTTGTGGGGATTTTATATGGAGTTTGTATCTCTGCTGACTTTGATGCACAATAAACTTGCTGAAGGTAAAAGACAAACTGTTGTGTTATTCCGCCACCATATATTAACAGTTAACATTATCAGAGTGTCTTGGTGCTTGCAGTTTGAGTCACATGGAAGCTATAGGAACATGGATTTAAACTTCATGTGCCCACTGCCCCCAACCCCACCCACACACCTCAAAATTCCACAATACATACATATGCAGCTATAATGATAAACATTTGGACATTCCTGCACCATATTAATGATCTGTTCTGTCTTTGCTTTCAAATATGGGAGCATGGACATCGCATTTGAGTTACTTTTAAGTTTAAATATTATTAAAACCAATAAGCCAATGAATGTTTGGGAGACATTATTTTGATTTGTCATAAATTTTGGGAGGGCGGAATTGAGTATTTCTTGATGGGACAAGGGGAGGTTGTTCAGGTCAAATGTCTGGGAATATATAACATACAACAAAAAGGGCACAAAGAGCTAGATTGCAGCCTATTCAAAATAGCTGCTCGTCTAAAATGATAGGAGGTAAGAGATGCTCATATATTGAGTGTTTTCAAATTTTCCTTACTTTTGGATTGGTTACCCATGGTGATGTGGATGGAGAAGAGAGGACAGGATGGGAACATGTGAGAACTTTCACAGACTAGAAGGAATTCACTTATTTTTCTGCGTCTTCATTCTGTGCTCCATTCTCCACTCTGTTTTGTGTCACTGCTTCCTGCCACCCATTGCGCCTTGTCTGTTTCCTGCAAATGTCTGGGTAATGTCTGTTTGTATTGTTTAGAAACTATGAGGAAACTTGGAATTGTTTCAATCGGGCATGACAGTAACGTTACTGCATAAATTAATAGTTTCAGTTAAATTACAAATTGTATTGATATGGAAACTAATCAAGCAACAAATTCCATCACTCAGTGATGATTGTCTTTCTTGTTGAATATTGGAAAGAGGTTTTACAATTAATTCACAACGTCTGGATATTTTGGCTTCATTCACGAGGAAAGATGCCAAGTGCTCTGTCTCATAAACCTGGAAGCTTGGTAAGTCAAACATTAGGTTACCTTTGAAAGGAGAGGTGTTGAAACACAAACATGTAAAATGCCCATTTTAGCTCATTAAAGTATTAAGCAGGATTTTAAACACTAACAAATCAGGCAACCATTTGGCACAACTGAAGTGGCTGATCATGCAGTGCTCTATATGTCATACCCAGTTTTATTGCTTATTGCAAGGTATCTAGACATAAGAGGCTAAACATACGAAATCCGTACCCATAGCCATAAAAATCACTCATCATTGGCACATATCAGAAAGTGACAGGCAGCAGAGCAGGACAGGGTTTGTGCTGGTGATGGGCGAGGTAACTCTTCAAGACTGCAGCTTCCAGAATTCTACCTTAATAAATAAAAGCCTAGGATTTTGGTACTTTACCATTTTCAAATGTCTGCTATAAAAATACCTTGCTACGGTGTGACTACGGCAGTTGGTTGCTGTTTGCATAATCACAGGCTTGAGGGGCCATATCTCTTTATGGTAAGATTAAAACTGGTATTACTGGGTACAGCCATTTTTCCAAACTGATTTTGCACTGCATAGTTATTCATCCAATTAAATCCAGCAATACAGACTCTTGTGCTAGCTTTCAGATATAACATGCCTTGCAGCAGAAGTGAGTCTTGCCATCAACTTGGGCTTAAAGTTAAATTTGCATTTCTACTCAAATCTTTCTGTTCTGTAATTTTAATATATGTTGTCACACCACAGCTAGTGAGAAAATTAGCCAGTGAAGGTGACACTAGTTTCAATGCAAATGTAACCAAATTCCAATTATTCATTACAAACCTACTGACTCCTGCAGCTATCGTAACTGCAACTTCTCACACTCCGCTCCCTCTAAGGTCTCCATCCCATTATCCCCATTTCTCCATCTCAACCGTATCTGTTCCGATGATCCACCTGCGAAAACAGCACTTTGGACATTTCTGCCTTTTTCCGCAACCGAGGTTCCCCCCACTGTGGTTGTCAGGGCACTCAACCGGGATCAACCCATTTCCTGCACCTATACCCTCACCCCTTCGCCTCTCTTACAGAGCAAGATAGGGTTCTCACCTTTCACCCACCAGCCTCCACATTCAAAGGATCATCCTCCACCATTTTCGTCAATTCCTGCATAATGCCACCACTGAACATATGTTCCCCTCAGCTCCTCCGCATACCCCCCTCCCTCCCCGTCAACATTCTGCAGGGACCACTCCCTGTGTGACATCCTGGACGCCTATATCGCCCCAAATTCTTCATCGCCCTCCCATGGCACCTTCCCATGCAATCGCAAAAGATGCATTACCTGCCCCTTTACCTCTTCCCTCCTCACTGCCCAAGGGCCCAAGCACTCCTTTCAGGTGATGGAGCATTTCACTTGCACCTCCTCCAAATTGGTCCGCTGTATTTGCTGCTCCCATTGTGATTCCCTGTACATCGAGGTGACTGAATGCAGACTGGGTGACCGCTTTGTGGAGCACCTTCCGACCACAAGCATGACCCAACCTTCCTGTCACTTACCATTTCAACCCAGCATCTTGCTCTCATGCACACATGTCTTCCTTGACCTGCTGCAATGCTCCAGTGATGCCCAATGCAAACTGGAAGAACCGACACTCATCTTCCAATTAGACTCAATACAGCCTTCTAGAGTCAACATTAAGTTCAACAACTTTAGACTGTGAACTTTCCCCTCCATCTTGACTTCACCCCCCCCCCCCCCCCCCCCTCCTTTTGTTTTTTGGTATTTGGTTACTCTGGCTGTCCCAGCACAACCCCACCTCCTCCCCACATGGACACTGCCCCTTGTTGTTCAGTTTTTCTCCCACTGAGCACTGACCTCTGTTCTCTTATTAACATATTCTGCGATCCAACCTTCGCCACTATTAACTTTCTTCAGTCCCTGATGACACCATTAACCTTCCCTTTGTATCATGTCCATGACATCTTTGTCAATCCATCCTTAACTCTGACCTATCACTGACTTTCCATTCTGCCCTGCCCTCCTCTCCAAGTATAAAAGTCATCACATTTCTATCCCTTTTAGTTCTGTAGAAGGGTCATACAGACTCAAAACATTAACTTTGTTCTCTCTCCACAGATGCTGCCAGAACTGATGAGTTTATCCAGCATTTTCTGTTTTTATTTTAGATTTCCACCATCCACAGCATTTTGCTTTTATCCAATTATTCCCTGAGTCTCTTGGCAAAAGTTGGCATTTGGGAGAGAAGACTAATGTATACCTCAGATTCCTGGAATCAGTTTGGCAGAGAATGAGGCCATTCGATCCATCGAGTCTATGCCAGCTCGCTATAGACTAATCAGTCCCATTTCTTCAGTCCATTCCCATAGGCCCTGAAAACTTATTTCACTCAAGCATCCATCCAATTTTGCTTTGAAATCATTACAAGGTTGCCATTTCCACCATCCTCGCAGACAGTGAGCTTCAGGTTATTTTTCAGTGGTCAAAAATGTCCTTCCTCACATCCCCCCAGAATTTCTTGCCCAAAACCTTAAATTAGTGTTGCTGAGTCCTTGTGCCATCAACTAATGGGGCAGCATGGCAGCATAGTGGTTAGCACTGTGGCTTCACAGCGGCAGGTTACCAGGTTCGATTCCCCGCTGGGTCACTGTCTGTGCTGAGTCTGCACGTTCTCCCCGTGTCTTCGTGGGTTTCCTCCGGGTGCTCTGGTTTCCTCCCACAGTCCAAAGTTGTGCAGGTTAGGTGGATTGGCCATGATAAATTGCCCTTAGTGTTCAAAAAGGTTAGGATGGGTTATTGGGTTACGGGGATAGGGTGGAAGTGAAGGCTTAAGTGGGTCGGTGCAGACTCAATGGGCCGAATGGCCTCCTCCTGCACTGTATGTTCTATGTAACTAATGGGAACAGCTTTACTTCAAAATAAAAACGAAATATTGCTGATTTTGGAAATCTGAAATAAAAACAGAAAATGCCGGATAAACTCAGCAGGTCTGGCAGCGCCTGCACCAGTCTGTATGAGATACGGAGTCATTCCAAAAGGAGTCATTCTGGACCTGGAACGTTAACTCTGGGCGCGATTAACCAATTGCACTCTGCCAGAATCGGGACGCGGCCACTAGATCCTGCGAGAGGCCTCTTCCAGATTTCCCGATGGTCGTTATACCTTGTGAATTGTAACGCAGACATCATGATCTGGATCCTGCCGAAGCCAGATCTAACTGGCTCTCGGGACCTACGGGCCTCTCCAAGGAGACCCCAGCTGGACGCCGTTTAGCACTGGTCCCCACAAACGGATATCAGGCGATCGGAGGCCCCCGAGTCATTGGTATCTGGGCAGGGTGATGCCACCTGAGCACCTGGGCACTGCCAGTCTGGTACCCTGGCAGTGCCACCTGGGAACCATGGCAGTACCATCCGTATGCCAGCCTGGCACTGTCGGGGTGCCCAGGCAGCACTGCCAGACTGGTGGCATTTTGCCACACCGGAAATCAGGCCCGGGGCTGCCCTGCCCACATGGGGTGAAGTGCGGGGGGCTCTAGGATCCCCTAACAGGTGAGTTGGGATGTTGGGGGGGGGGTTCAGGGGTCACGTCGGGGGATAGCGGGATCAGGCTGCAATGCGACTGAGTGTGGCCTCGGCGGGGTGTTCCCCACTGAGGCCCAAAAAAGAAACAGAGTGCCCTGAGATAGAGGGGTTGTTCCGGGCATTACAAGTGATCCCCTTGTCTGCTTTTGGGCACGATCCAATTTAGCCCCAAGGTTGAGCTAATACACATTTCACAACAAACTTCTGCCTTCTGGAAACAGTGTTCCTAAATTAGGATTTTGGGAGATGCAATTTCTCAAACAGGCAGCAACAATTTTCATGTAATCTGAAGTGAACATGATTAATGTGCAGCATTGTCAGTGCTTTCAGACCTGAGGCTGCCACCAGCAGTTACTATATCTTCCTTCTGAAACCTATTCATTTTGAAAGCCCTCGTTTTTATATCTGATTTTATTTACTGTATGTCTGCCTCTTGGAATTTTATTCTTATCGATGTTTTTGCTGCCTGAGGTTAGTACTTTAAATAGAATAGTGCGCATGGGAGCGAGAGAGGGAGAACAAATTAAAATGAGGTGAAGGTTTTCCCTGTTTTGTAGTTTTGGTACAATCCGCAATGTGTGGATAAAGAGCACGTTTAGCTTTTCGCCACACAGAACAAGCATTGTTATTCAAGGATGACTTTTTCTCCAAACCACTCAACTTATCCAATATGTCTACCGAGAATTTACAATGTTGCGTCTCTAGCTTCTGACACTACATCACGAGGCCTGTCAACTGAAAAACCTCTGATCTGGGACAAAAAGCAGATACTCCCCTTGGCACTTTTGCATGACAATAATTAGAAGAGTACAGTGGATCTTTATATCAGGTTCCTGATTGCATGGACCCCTCCTCACTCACACTGGGTCGCAGTCTCTAGGTGCTGTACTGGGATTTGTAATTTCATTGAGATTGGGCATGCATCAATCTTTCAATGTCCTAGTGAAAGAGAAACTGCGCCTTGGCTATACCACAGGTTGCCACTTACGGAATGGAAGAATTGAGCCTCAAATATGCTGCATGTTATCAGTTTGCTATCTTTAAGGAGTTGGCAAAGTTTTATCTTGACATATATATGCAATATGTTTGCAGCAATAAAAATAGAATTCTGGTAGTTCCAAGGAATTCTCAGCACCTATGGATCAATTCTTGAAGGTTTAAGTTCATGCACCATGACATTGAAACAAAATCTAATGTTACAGTAATAAACCTAATTCATAGGAATAATATTAATGCATACATTGAAAATTATATTTTAAGATCAGTCAAAGACACCAGAGTTTCTTGCCAACAGCAGCAAGTGTGTCCTCGTTCAGTTATTATTTTCCTCTGATCCATGTATGTGGTTTTAGGGCAAGGTTTTCCAGGCTTCCAGAACTTCCGGTCCCGCCGACAGTGATCACAGGTTTTCCAGTGGCAGAGGGTGTGAACAATGGGAATTCCTGTTGACAGCGGTGGGACCGGACGATCAGCCACCGGCCAATGGTGGGATACCTCTGCAAAACACGCCCTGGGGCGGGCGGGAATCCTGCGTTGTTCAGAAGAAAATTAACACATGGCAAAGTTTTTGACCTAAAATAATTAAAGTGGGTTTTCCGTGTCTAAGTGTGTCAGGAATGGCCATCTATAACAGTAAACATTGATGAAAACATTTACCGTTAAGATGCAAAGACACAGGGCAGCACGGTGGCACAGTGGTTAGCATTGCTGCCTCACGGCGCCGATGGTCCCAGGTTGATCCTGGCTCTGGGTCACTGTCCATGTGGAGTTTTCACATTCTCCCTGTGTTTGCGTGGGTTTCGCCCCCACAACCCAAAGATGTGCAGGGTAGGTGGATTGGCCACGCTAAATTGCCCCTTAATTGGGAAAAATTAATTGGGTCCTCAAATTTAGATAAAAACACAGAACACAAAGGGAACTAAAAGAGGATACCAAACCGGAAGGAAAGACAGAAATAGCTAAATGGAGCAGCAAGGGTTACATTTTGCCTCAGAAGAATCTCTTGGTAGGGTGACCTTGACTGTAAGAGATTTAATGTTATAGCTCCATCACTAACCTTGAGATCACAGCAGAGACAGATATAAGACTGTAGCAGGGAGGTAGTGTGGAGACGATACCACTCTCTGGCCCAGTAAAAGTCAACTGTTCCTTTTTCTAGTCTTTGTTTACTTTTAAGCAAGTAAGTAGAAGATTTGCACTGTTGGCTGCCTTGAATATTATGCAGTAAAATGGCTCATACTCTCACTTTCTGGTGAAATTCTTTGGAGAATACGTTTGAATGAAAATATTCACAGAATTGACCTAATGGAATGTCAAAATCTGAAGAGAATTTTATTTTTAGTGCTGGCTATAACCATACATATATTGTTGATAAAACAATATTGTACGTTTTATCAGATACTGACATTTTCAAGTAAACCTTAGTGTCACAAGTCAGAGAATGTGTACAACCAACAGATAAAAACAGATTATCTGGTTATTATTATGCTGCTGTTTGTGGGCAAATTGTCTGCTGTGTGTCCTACACACCATTATTTGCAACACTTCAATAAAGCACTTTGTTGAATGTAAAGCCCTCTGGGCCATCCTGAGCTCATGAATGTCCCCGTATAAATGCAAGATTTTTTCCTTTCCTTATTGCCCGATTCCCACTTTCAATCCCTCTACCATCCTTCATTTTGCTGCAGTCCTTCAGCTGGGCTGTATAGGGACTAGCATCGCTCAGGTTGGAGCCTATGTGTATATTGGTATGTTGTAAGACACTGATGTGATTTCCGTGACCACTGTTAAACACAGGACACAATAATCTGGACATCGGATAGAACAGGTAGGCCCAAAATCCACCTGATATTTGGCCTTATTTACATGAGTGACAAACTGGAAGAGGTTGGGAGGGGCTGAGCAGAGTCCAGGAACAGTCATTCTGATTGCACATTCGGGTAAGTATTGGCCCCGACTGTGTTCAGGAAAGACTAGTTTTATGAATGGGAATTGCTGGGTCCTTTATTGGCATATTCAAAAGCATGAAGATATGTTTCAGTGCAGGCCTGGAAAGTCTTTATTGCTGCCTTAACCAATATGAAAAGTCGTGTACTCCTGGTGCAGATCATGCATATACATGCCCTTTACACTGGACACTTGGGTACCCATTTTATGCCTTTAAACTAAAGCATCAACCCATTTCCTCTAAATTAGTGTTAGAATATATAAACTACTGAGTTAAAACTGTTTACAAATGTTAATTCAAGCAGGCCTCTCAGACCTCTACATGCACATGGTATCCAAGTCAGATCTGCAGTCCATCAAGATATTTACATACCTTGTAGACATTGCATTACATTTTCTACTCCTTAGTAATTAGCAGCAGTGAAGTTTTACTGGAAAAAATAACAGATTGTACATTTGTACTTGGGTGAAGAAAATATATAAATATCTCCATGTGAGGAACATTAATTATTCACGTTAAACCTCGGGTTGATGTAATAAGGTTTGGCAGCAACATCAGCCTTGCTAATCTACTTAAATAGTGCTCCGTGGCAAAGTAAGAAGCTGTTTCTTTTTTAATCCTTGGAAAAGTTCAAATCCTATTGCTGTTCTTCAGCAATGAAAGTGTTATGCAATTTAAGGTTCCTCTGATGAATTACCAACAAGCCGCAAGATATATAAAAAATGAACTCAATGTATTCATCTGTTTAGCATTAGTGTTGCATCATGAACTGAGCCTGGTCTTGCCGGACATGCATCAGTATTAGGGGTCTTTGTTGTAGTGGTCACATAAGAAAGCAATGATGCGGCTACATAAGAGGTCATGTGGCAGGGGAGCAGGGAGTTCGACCCGGGAGCAGGGGCAGAGCACAAGTGTTGAAAGTAGTTGCGAGGCTAGTGAATAAAAGATTATTTGTTGAAAGGCTTTGCTGTCAGTTGTCCGGCAACCTATAACAACTACATGGTGTCAGGAGTTAACAGTATGGCACAAGGATTTTGCCACATCAACCCACTCGTCTTTGATGAAAATATTGCGGTTAGTTAGGAAAAGCTTGAGAAGGTGTGGCATATTTACTGTGGTGCTACATTGTCTGACAAGTTGAAAAATGTACAGGTTTTTACTTTAGGGCCCTGAGATTGTCAAAAATTCGAATAACTTGCTTTCTAAACGGAGGAGGAAGAAAGAAGACCCTGAAAGAATCCTAAAAAAGTTCACGAATATCTGTCTCCCAATAAAAGTACATAATCTTAGATAGATATGCATTCAATTCAACAAACCAAAGAGGCAATGAGTCAATAAAGTGCACATTCTCCCTGTGTTTGTGTGGGTTTTGCCCCCACAACCCAAAGCTGTGCAGGGTAGGTGGATTGGCCATGCTAAATTGCCCCTTTATTGGAAAAAATGTATTAAAAAAAAAATACAATCTTACATGGCCACCCTGAAAATATTGGCAAAGAAATGAGCATTTGGATCTCTCACTGATGAACTAATTAGGGATCGAATAGTTTGTGGAATATGAAGCATTTTCGTCCGCAAGCAGCTGCTACGGGAAAAAGACCTAATGTTACATGCAACCATTACTGTCCGTATGTTAAACAAACAATCAGAAAAAAGATGCTGGGATTTTAGGTGGGAATCAGAAATATTCGCAGTGAAGGGGTGCTCTGCTCCAACTGCAGTGGCCAGCACCTTCCGAACAGAACAGTTTGTCTCGCGTATAGTCCAACATATGTGAGAAATTGAATCATTTCGCTAAGTCCTGCAGAATGAAACCACAGCAAACTTCCTCTGTCATCAGAGAAAGTGATGACAGCTGGTCGGGCCTCCATGGGTAGGAGCATCAGTAAAAGGAATTAATTGGAACTCAGCCAAAGCAGCAGGCAGTGGGGAATTCTAGAACCAGGGGACATAGATTCAGGATTAGTGGCAGAAGGTGTGGAGGGGACATGAAGATCATTTTAAAGAATTTTTTAGCAGAGGGTAGTGGGAATTCACTGCCTGAGTTGGTGGTGGAGACAAGAGGCCCTAAACTCTTTTTAAAAGTACTTGGATCTGCATCTTAATTGCTCTAAGCTACAGGGTTATGGACCGGGTGCAGGAAGGGGGGATTAGAAAGGGCATCTGGGTGTCCTCAGGCTGGCATTGGCAATATGGGCCGAATGGCCTCCTTCTGTGCTGTAACTTTTCTATGGTTCCAACTCCAACAAGTCTCTATTTCGAGAGTGTCAATGCTGTCACTACAAAGGGTGAGATCTTTACCGCCCTCAACATAATTAGCAGTAATGCGATTAATGGTGAAAATTGATACTGGAGCAAAGTGTAACATATTATTCAGCTGAATGTTACGGGAACTAAATCCATATGCAGCACCAGACCCCGGCACCTAGGCGGATGTTGTGGCTTTTGTTGGAAAAACCATCTGCACCGAAGGAGTTGCTACCCTTCATTGCACACAGGGCAACTTCAAGTTTCACATAGTTGACCAGAATGTAAGGCCACTTCTAGGTCTTCGGTACAGCAATATTTTGGGGTTCATTCAACTTGGTTAAGAGGTGCATGCTCTACAATACCAAACCCCAGAGATGACAGCATACAAAGACCTTTTTAACTGTGACATCACTGGTAAGACACCAGTTGTATACCACATAAGACAAAATGATTCGGAACAACCAACAGTCTGTACTCCGAGAAAAATAGCAGGGGCCATGAAGCAGAAAGTAGTCAATGAGCTGTACCAGATGACATCACTAACTCCTATAGACGAGGCCACAGGATGATGGGTTTCAGCAATGGTGGCCGCAGTAAAGATAGATGTTGCGGTCAGGGTATGTATTGACCGGGTGCACTTGAACAAGGCACTGCTCAGACCTCATCACCCTATGAAGTCAGTGGACCAGGTGATAGCAGACTTGCTAGCTAAAGTGTTCTTGATGCTAAATGTGGGTTCTGGCAGGTTCCATTAGGTGAGGAATTCTCAAAACTAACCATATTCATGTCTCCGATAGATGGATATCATTTTCCCCGAATGCCCTATGAGATCTCCATGGGCAGCGAGGTCTTCCAACAGTGCAAGGAACAACTCTTTGCAGGCCAACCTTGCGAGATCGTTGTTGTTGACATCCTATGCAAGAACATAATCCATATTTTTGTCTCGTCCTTGACAGAATCAGGACCATCCAAGTAATGCTGAACCCTGCGAAATGCAGATTCAGGGTCAACCAGGTTCCTTGGGTCATTACCCACAGCCAATGGTGTAAAGTCCAATCCAGACAAGTCAAGGGCTATACAACAGATGTCCATTCTTGTGGACAAGCACGCTTTACAGCGCTTCCTTGGTATGGCAAATTATCATTCTAGGTTTATCTCGTGACACTGTGAGGCCACTGGACCCCCATCAACCTTTCCACCAGAATGTAAAATGGCGCTGACAAAAGCACCACACAATGGTCTTCAACAAGCACTTGCAGCCAAACTGATGCTAGAACACTGACGTTCAAGCAGCTGCACCTATATCAGCAGACTCCTCACAGTATGGGCTTGACGCGGTCTGCATACAGACTGCAGACCAAATAGCCTTTGCTTCAGGGGCCCTCAGTGACACTCAGGCTGGGATGCTCCATTAACCTCTGCTCTGATCGGGAATCCCAATCGGGTGGAAAATGGAGCATCCCCTGAAAAACGGGTTGCTATACTCCGATCCCCCGTAGGTGTCGGCAGCGTGTTATGAACCATGCGCCAGTGGGAGTATGTTAATCAATGTTAAGCATGCATATGCATGCAATTAACGGGCTTGAAGCCCGAATCTCCATACCGCCCATTGAGAAATCCACCAGGTGGGCTTGGGTATGAGGTTGGTCAAGTGCAGCCCTGTTGCGGTGGAGCCAATGGGGGGTCAAGGGGTCAGGCCACTGATGAACTGCCCTTCTGCTGCTGCCAGGCTGCAGAGAGGGGGAATCCCCCAAGGATCCTAGGGGGGTATGTTCCTCCCAACACCTCATCAGAGCCCCCACCCCATCAGTCACCCCCATCAGAGACCTCCACCAACTCCTTTTCATGCGGTGAGGAGCTATCAGTCATAGCAAGTGTTTATGAACATTGTGATTAGCATCAAAGCAGAATACTTGAGATGTCTTCAAGCGTGGAGGGAAAGGCAAATAAACAATCTACTAAGCAGCTGTGCGAGACTCATAAAACTGTCAGTCACAGGCTGCTGAAAGGTTTTTCTCAGTGAAATTGAATGAGAGTTTTGCGTTTCTAAGGCTGTCTGGGGATTTGAAAATCGCTTATTGTCACAAGTAGGCTTCAATGAAGTTACTGTGAAAAGCCCCTAGTCGCCACATTCCAGCGCCTGTTCAGGGAGGCTGTTACGGGAATTGAACCGTGCTGCTGGTCTGCCTTGGTTTGCTTTCAAAGCCAGCAATTTAGCCCTGTGCTAAACAGCCCCTTTCAAGTGTTTTGGGATTTGTCTGCTTAAAGACTTTTGTCTGAGACAGGAGATGTTTGGAAAGGGTAAGTGAAAATACAGTGATTCTTCACTGTATAGCCTGGACTGCTTTGCAACTTTCAGGCATGGTTGACTGGGGGCTCCGATGGGTCTCTCAAATGGGGGGTCCGATAGGGGTGACTCTTTGTCAATGGGGGAGGGAGGGCAGGATTAGCATTGGGGGGAGGGGGGAGCTGACCCCAGACCTCGGGACTGGGCCACCCACTCAAAATGGTGGCCCAATACCAGGATTCCGACATAATCCGGCAAGCTCACCACCATGCAATTTGCATGGTTAAGGAGAGAGAGAGAGACTTACACCTGGGCTCCATTCCTAGCGCCAACATGGATAAGTTCCGATTCTCCATTGGTGGGAGCACTTAGACTCCAGAACAGTCTCCATGCTCAGATCGTAGAAGAACCTTTTGCTTTTGCCTTCGCCTGTCAGAACTTTCATGACTTCATATATGGTCACCCTGCAAAGGTTGAAGCAGATCACCAGCCACTCATAACTAACCTAAAAAAACCTCGGCACACTGTGACTGCACAACTGCAGCACATGATGCTAAAGCTACAAAGCTAAAATCTCAGTGTCGTCGACAAATGTGGTAAGGAGCTGTACTCGGCTGATGCCCTCTCCATAGCCTCCTTACATACTGCAGACGTAGCAGATCATGGGAAAGACATAGACATCATGACAATACAGGTGCTGTCCCCTTGTTGAATGCAGGAACTCAAAGATGCCTCACAGGTGGCCATCACATGCAGACAATTGCACAATGTCATTGGAAAACCACTGACCTCAGACACAACTGCGCAAAGCTGACGGGTTTTAATTAAAATTCACCTTTTAATGAATGTGAACCATGTGCCATGAGATTCTTGTGTGCTTCTCACTTTAGCTTGAAGGTTTTACGTTAATGAGTATTCATTGTTTGCAAAAGTATGAACCTGCCACAGTCCAGCGTGAGGCTCGAAATGTCACAAACATTAACTTTACCTCTGCATCTCAACCTGGAAATCCAGATTACAATGCCAATATGTGAACACAGGTTTTTAACAAGCTTATACTACATGATTCAACATGAGTATTTAGGCAAATAGTTATGATCCCCGTAGTCAATTGTTCACACGTATTTTAAATCTGCCTGTAATGGTTATTTTCCGTCTGTCTTTTAATCTGGATGATGTATCAGCAACAAACAGAACCTTCTCAATGTTACTATTAATAACATTCACTGGTGTTGCAGATGAGCAGCATATTTATTGGACGAATCCCTGTTTAAATGTCTATTAACATTTTGAGACCTTGCATTTGGTATGTTCATTCTATCCTACATGATTAAAGCTCACAAGGGCATCATGATTGGCTCCAATCAAACAAACACTTCACCGCTCACTCTGTCTCTAGGCACCCTGCCACATAAAATTCACCCAAATGCTTTACGCAGCTATGATGCTGTCTCATGTATTTGTTTATTTTCAGCTGTTTCTCTTCACTTGTTTGCTTGTTTTCAATTAATGGTCTTTCATTTGTTTGCTGTCACAATGTGTTATTTGCCACTTGTTTATTTTCCACCCTCAAATATTCCTACTCTGGAATTATATCCTTATCTTCCAGGCATTTGCGAGCAAGCATGTTTCATTCTTTATTTCTCGTCCAATTTGACCAAACTCAATTATTTATTTCCCCACAAATTTTTTTTTTTTTGCTGTTTGCAGCTCGCCCCATTCTTATTCTTCCAGTCCTTCTTTGGTACCTCAGCCCTTGTCCTCTATTTATATTAATTTTCTCACTGACCATCAACCGTAGCCTCCGCTATGAATGTATCATGGGTAAAATACAACCCATTTAATTTTCAAATCTACACCACTGAGATCCACGATATAATAAATGCAGCATATTATAAATAAATATCCACTGTATTTTATAGACACCATGACTCTAAATGCTGCATTATTCCTGCCAGTATAGTTCAGTATGGGATATATGTTTTACTGACACAATTGTTCCCACTGTGGCAACTGGGAAAGCAGGGCCATAAAATTCCACAGGGCACAATCCCAAACCTTCCCTGTGGCAATTCTATTGTATGCAACATCCCATACTAACAGCTTCAGATTGTTTCCCATTCCAGCATCCGCAGTAATTTGCTTTCAGCCCATGCTGACTGTTTTAAAAAATGATTTGGTGTACGCAATTCTTTTTTTCCAATCAAGGGGCAATTTAGCATGGCCAATTCACCTATCCTGCACATCTTTTTGGGTTGTGGGGTGAGGCCCAATCAGACACAGGGAGAATGTGCAAACTTCACATGGACAGTGACCCTGGGCCGTGATCGAACCCATGTCCTTGGCGCTGAGAGGCAGCAGTGCTAACCACTGCGTCACCATGCTGCCCCCATGCAGACTGTTTTTACACTTATCGTGCAAATGTTGGATCTCAATATTTAAGTAACGTCTGAAGTAATCCAAATTGAAACTCGTGCAACTCCCTAACCATAACACACGGTGTTTTTACAGCCCATCCTCCACCCCTTCCCCACTTTCTAGTTGTAAATAAAACGTCCATATATGATTGAGCCTTTAAATAACCTGAGGCATTTTAATTTTGCAGCAAGATATATCTTCTCATTTTTCTATTGTTTTCTTTTGAGGTTTTTTTACAGGATGTGAGTGTTGCTGGCTAGGCCAGCAATTATTGCCCATCCCTAATTGCCCTTGAGAAGGTGATGGTGAACTGCCTTCTTGAACCCCTGCAAGTTCTTGTAGTGCACAGTACTGTCAGGGAAGGAGATTCAGGATTTTGACTCAGTGACAGTGAGTATATTGGCAATATATTTCCAAGTGTGGAAGGCGTGTAGCTTGGCGTGAACTGCAGGTGGTGGTGGTGTTCTCACCTATTCTTGGCCTTGTTATTTTAGGTGGTAGATTTTGTGGGTTTGGAAGGTGCTGTCTTAAGTTGTTGTACTGCATCCTGTGGACAGTATATACTGCTGCCACTCTGCTGTGTGCTAGTTTTGGAGGATTTGAATGTTTAAGATGGTGGAATGGGTGTCAATCAAGCAGCCTCTTTGACCTGTTGAGCTTCCTCAGTGTTGTTGGAGCTGCATTTACCTAGGCAAGTGGAGAATATTCCATCTAACTCCTAACTTGTGCCTTGTAGATGGTACACAGTTACTCTCTGCAGTATTCCCCAAACCTACTCTTGTAGCCACAGTATTTATATGGCGGGTCCAGTTTAATTCTTAGTCAATGGTAGCCCCCAGGATGTTGATGGTGTTTTGCAGATGGTCATGTCTGGCAATTGTATGATGCGAATGTTACTTATCACTTATCAGCACAAACCTGAATGTTGTCCAACTCATGCTATACATGGTCGCGGTCTGCTTCAGTATCTGAGGAATTGTGAATAGGGCTGACCATTGTGCAGTCATCAGTGAACACCCATTTCTGACCTTATGATGGAAGGAAGTTCATTGATGAAGCAGCTGAAGATGGCTGGGCCTAGTACTCGTGCAGCGATGTTCTGGGGATGAGGTGTTTGGCCTCCAGCAACCACAAACTTCCTTTGTCAAATTATACATAAAGATCATTCTTTACATTCCTTTAAAAGACATATGCAGCCCTACTTCACTTCACAGTTTCATAGAACATAGGAAATAGGAACGGGAGTCAGTGTTTGGTCCTCTGTGCTTGCTGTACTGTTCATTTTTGCACTTAGTGCGCGATCTTCTGGCCACACTGTGCCGGAAAAGCAGCTCACCTTGGCGCAGCATGGCCGGTGAGAGCCGGGAGGCTCTGCTCCCGGGATTTACCTGGCTCGCAACGCCTCGTGAGATTCAATGCAATTTCGCGTGACTTTGCAAGGGGAATCCCACCCACAATGGGCGGGATCAGTTTTTGGCAAATCTGAATATTAGAGCGAGGCAGTAATTCCCAAGATGCCTGAGACTTTGGAATTCAATCCCTCGCCTCGGGGACCTCGGGTGAGCGCCTTTGGCACTGGTCCCCATAAACGGGAAGCAGAAGGAACGGCAGTCATGGATGTCTCCAAGGGGATCGGAGGCTCCTCAGCTGCATGCCCTTTGGGCAGGATGGTGCACTAGCACAGCTGGTACAACCTGGGCACCCTGGCAGTGTCACCTGGGTGCCAGCCTGGCACTACCAAGGTGCCCAGGTGACACTGGCAGCGGCACTGCCAGGGTACTAGGTTGGCACTGCCAAGGGGCCAAGCTGACATTTTTTGCACGCGCGTGCAATTGGGCGGGGGTTGCCCGCCGCGGGTATTGGGAGGTGTGGGGGTGGGGGGAGGAGGGGACCCTTTCGGGCTGTGGGGGGGAAGGGTGAGGATTTTTTTGTGGGCCTTGGAAATCGGGACATCATTTAAAAATGGCGTCTCGATATTTCGTTACAATGGGGAGTTCCGGCGAGCAGAGCTCCCCATTGTAAAGAATGGAGCCATGTGCAGCCTCCGCCGTGCGTTCCCCGTTTAGGTCCCAAAGCGAGTCGCATTGAATAGCCATGCGGTACTCGGCACTGCGAGTGCCGGGAAACACGCTGCTAAACGTGCTCGCTCGGGAACTTCGTGCCCTTTTGGGAAGGTCGCGCCCTCTATCCCTTGATTCCCTTAGTATTGAAAAATCTAGGGCGGCATGTGGTGCAGTGGTTAGCACTGGGACTACAGCGCTGAGGACCCGGGTTCAAATCCCGGCCCTGGGTCACTGTCTGTGTGGAGTTTGCATATTCTCCTCGTGTCTGCGTGGGTTTCACCCCCGCAACCCAAAGGCATCTGGATGGAAATTGTCCCATTGGGTTCATAAAGGGCAGGTCGTACCTAACTAATTTAGTGGAATTTTTTCAGGACATTACCAGTGCGGTAGATAACGGGGAGCTAATGGATGTGGTATATCTGGGATTTCCAGAAAGCTTTTGACAAGGTGCCACACAAATGGTTGCTGCATAAGATAAAGATGCATGGCATTAAGGGTAAAGTAGTAACATGGATAGAGGATTGGTTAATTAATAGAAAGCAAAGAGTGGGGATTAATGGGTGTTTCGCTGGTTGGCAATCAGTAGCTAGTGGTGTACTCAGGGATCAGTGTTGGGTTCACAATTGGTCACAATTTACATAGATGATTTGGAGTTGGGGACCAATGTGTCCAAGTTTGCAGACGACACTAAGATGAGTGGTAAAACAAAAAGTGCAGAGGATGCCGGAAGTCTGCAGAGGGATTTGGATAGGTTAAGTGAATGGGCTAGGGTCTGGCAGATGGAATACAATGTTGCCATATGTGAGGTTATCCATTTTGGTAGGAATAACATCAAAAGGGTTTATTATTTAAATGATAAAATATTAAAACATGCTGCTGTGCAGAGAGACCTGGGTGTGCTAGTGCATGAGTCGCAAAAAGTTGGTTTACAGGTGCAACAGGTGATTAAGAAGGCAAATGAAGTTTTGTCCTTCATTGCTAGAGGGATGGAGTTTAAGACTAGGGAGGTTATGCTGCAGTTGTATAAGGTGTTAGTGAGGCCACACCTGGAGTATTGTGTTCAGTTTTGGTCTCCTTACCTGGGAAAGGACATACTGGTGCTGGAGGGTGTGCAGAGGAGATTCACTAGGTTAATCCCAGAGTTGAGGGAGTTGGATTACGAGGAGAGGTTGAGTAGACTGAGACTGTACGCGTTCGAATTTAGAAGGATGCAGGGGGATCTTATAGAAACATATAAAATTATGAAGGGAATAGATAGGATAGATGCGGGCAGGTTGTTTCCACTGGTGGGTGAAAGCAGAACTAGGGGGCATAGCCTCAAAATAAGGGGAAGTAGATTTAGGACTGAGTTCAGGAGGAACTTCTTCACCCAAAGGGTTGTGAATCTATGGAATTCCTCGCCCAGTGAAGCAGTTGAGGCTCCTTCATTAAATGTTTTTAAGATAAAGATAGATAGTTTTTTGAAGAATAAAGGGATTAAGGGTTATGGTGTTCAGTCCGGAAAGTGGAGCTGAGTCCACAAAAGATCAGCCATGATCTCGTTGAATGGCGGAGCAGACTCGAGGGCCCAGATGGCCTACTCCTGCTCCTAGTTCTTATGTTCTTATGTGCTGGTTAGGTGGATTGGCCATGCTAAATTGCCCCTTAATTATAAAAATAATTGGGTACTCTTAAAAAAATTTTTTTTAAAGTATTGAAAAATCTATTTATCTTTGACTTGAAAATATAATTCTAAAATCTGAAGTCTAAATATACCCATGAAACTCATAACAAATCTCAGTTCAGCCTGCAGTGTAAACTCTTTCTCACTCACTTGCAGTTCTGGAGGTAAAATCTGCAATTGGAACACCGCCAGCAAAAATAAATGAGAAGAGGGAAGTCAATAATCTGTGAAATCTTTGCAAAATGCTGCAGGTGATGATTCTGATTTCTATGGGTGGTTGCTTTAGTTTATTTATTAACTCGAGCAAAATTAAATGCAAAAAAGACTTCCATCTACTTGATTTAAATCACAATTGGCCTAATAAATTGCATCAGTGACAAGAATGATAGATCATAGTGAAGTGTAACATTCATTTGCAAAACGTAAAGAATGACTGATTATAAATTTATTAGTGTGAGGTTGAAGATTTGCTACAAAATATGTACCTGTAGAATCATTACTCTTTTCCTGAAGAGTTATTCATGATAAAGTGTGAGAAATTCTTGCAAATGGTAGGGTACAATAGTTGGCAGACATCACAAATATTGACAGGCCTGCCTAGGAATAGCGTGAGGCGGGCCTTTGGGATCAATAGAGTGCCCCCTAATTTTCAACTGAAGATGAATTGCCAAGTAAGAATGTGAACTTGTCTAAAGCTTCGTTGGCATGAGGACAGATTTGGCCCCAGTGGACTGGGCAAGAAGACTACAAGGTAGGACAGTTGATGAACAGTGCAGATGTTTAAAGAGGTATTCCATTCCTCCCAACTAAAATGTATTTCAGAGAGGAAGAAAGATTGTAAGAGGGGAGGAAAACATTCATGGCTAAGCAAGGAAGTTAAAGCTAACATAAAGTCAAAAACAAAAGAATACCATTTGCAAAGGCCAGTGATAGGCTGGAAGTTTGGGAAACTTGTAAAGATCAAAAAAGGGTTACTAAAAAAGTAACAAAAAGAGCAAAGGCAAAAAGTTAGGTGGTGTTATGGGGATAGGGCAGGGGAGTGAGCCTGACTAGGGTGCTCTTTCAGAGTGTTGGGGCAGGCTCAATGGGCCGAATGGCCCCTGTCTTCATTGTAGAGATTCAATTCTATGAATCTATGGTCCCTTGGAAGATGAGACTGGGGAGTTAATAGTGGGGAACACAGAAATGGCGGAAACACTAAATCTGTATTTTGCCTCAGTTTTCACCGTGGAGGACACTAGCACCATCGCAATAGTAACAGGTAATAGAAAGGGAGGAATTTAGAACAATCAAAAGGGAAAAAATACTGTTAAAGCTATTGGGATTGAAATCAGTCAGGTCCCCAGGTTTGATGGCTTACATCCTAGGGTCTTAAAGGGAGAGGCTGCGGAGATAGTTGATCCATTAGTTATAATATTCCAAAATTCCCTGGATGCAAGAAAGGTTCCAACGGCTACTGGAAAAATACTAGTTCAAAGTGCTGATTCAAAAAGGGAGGGAGGCAGAAAGTAAGAATCTATAGACCAGTTAGTTTGACATCTGTCATTAGGAAATTGTTAGAATCCATTATTAAGGAAGTAATAACAGGACATTTAGAAAGCCAAAATGCAATCCATCAGAGTCAGCATGGTTTTTAAAGGGCAAATCGTGTTTGACTAACTTGCAAGAGTTCTTCGAAGATGTAGCAAGCGAAGTGGATAATGGGGATCCTGTAGATGTAGTTTATCTGGACCACCAGAAGGCATTTGATAAGGTGCCACACAAAAGGTTAATGCACAAGGCAAGTTCACATGGGGTTAGCTTGGATAGAGGACTGGTTAACCAACAGAAAGGCGTTCAAAGGGACAGGAAGCCTTTATCAGGTGCGCTTTCTCTGGCCTGTAGAAGTGCGATTTGCACTCCGCGCAGATTTGGCAATTCCTGGTGGCTGTCCTGACCTCCTCGATGGAGGTTGCGGGTCTTGATGAAGTGGAAAAATCGAGTGACCCCCAGGTGGCAGAGGTCCTCGTGGAGGGCTCGGAGTGTGTCCGCCTGAGAGTTGGCACATGTGCGCGGGATAGGGCATCAGGAGGCTCGTTTAGCTTCCCGGGACGATACAAGATCTCATAGTTGTAGGTGGAGAGTTCGATCCTCCACTATAAGATCTTGTCATTTTTTTATCTTGCCCCGCTGTGCATTATCGAACATGAAAGCAACTGATCGTTGGTCAGTGAGGAGAGTGAATCTCCTGCCGGCCAGGTAATGCCTCCAATGTCGCACAGCTTTTACTATGGCCTGGGCCTCCTTTTCGACTGAGGAATGGCGGATTTCGGAGGCGTGGAGGGTGCGTGAGAAGAAGGCCACGGGTCTGTCCGCTTGGTTGAGGGTGGCCGCCAGGGCTACGTTGGACGCGTCGCTCTCGACCTGGAAGGGGAGGGACTCATCAATGGTGTGCATCGTGGTCTTTGCAATGTCTGCTTTGATGCGGCTGAAGGCCTGGCGGGCCTCTATCGACAGGGAAAACACTGGATTGGATCAGTGGACGGGCCTTGTCCGCATAGTTGGGGACTCACTGGGCATAGTAGGAAAAAAAACCTAGGCAGCGCTTCAGGGCCTTGGAGCAGTGCGGGAGGGGGAACCCCATAAGGGGGCGCATGCGTTCAGGGTCGGGGCCTATAACTCCATTACGCACTACGTAGCCGAGGATGGCTAGGTGGTCGGTGCTGAACACGCATTTATCCTTGTTATACGTGAGGTTAAGGATTTTTGCGGTGTGGAGGAATTTTGGGAGGTTGGTATCGTGGTCCTTGTGGTCGTGGCCACAGATGGTGACATTATCAAGGTACGGGAATGTGGCCCGTAAACCCCCCGGTCAACCATTCGGTCCATCTCTCGTTGGAAGACCGAGACCCCATTAGTGACACCGAAGGGAACCCTTAAGAAGTGGTAGAGCCGCCCATCTGCTTTGAAGGCAGTGTATTTGCGGTCACTAGTTCGGATGAGGAGCTGGTGGTAAGCGGACTTGAGGTCCACCGTGGAAAAGACCTTGTATTGTGCGATCCTGTTGACCAGATCGGATATGCGGGGGAGAGGGTACGCGTCAAGCTGCGTAAACCTGTTGATGGTCTGACTGTAGTCGATGGCCATCCTATGCTTCTCCCTGGTCTTTACAACAACTACGTGAGCTCTCCAGTGGCTGTTGCTAGCCACAAAGACACCTTCCCTCAGAAACCGTTGGACCTCTGACCTAATAAAGATCCGATCCTGGGCACTGTACCGTCTGCTCCTGGTGGTGACTGGTTTGCAATCCGGGATGAGGTTCGCAAACAGGGAAGGCGGATCGACCTTGAGGGTCGCAGGCCTGCAGACAGTGAGGGGGGTATAGGGCCGCCGAATTTGAAAGTTAGACTTTGGAGGTTGCAGTGAAAGTCCAACCCTAGGAGTGTGGCCGCGCAGAGGTGGGGGAAGAACGTAGAGTCGGTAGTTTTTGAACTCCCTTCACTGGACCGTGAGGTTAGCTACACAAAACCCCTTGATCTCTACTGAGTGAGATCCAGAGGCCAGGGAGATTTTTTGATTAACGGGGTGGACGGGGAGAGAACAGCGTCTTACCGTGTCGGGGTGTATGAAGCTCTCCGTGCTCCCAGGGTCGATTAGGCAGGACGTTTCATGCCCATTAATAAACACCGTCGTCGTAGCAGTCGAGAGTGTTCGGGGCCGAGACTGGTCCAGGGTCACCGAGGCTCCTCGTGGCAGCAGTTGGATGTTCTCTTCGGGCGGTGTGTGGTCAGCCGAACTGGGGTCCTGGGAGTCCATCCGAGATGGTGCCGCCCACTGGTCGCACATGGCTGGGGGTGCACAAAATGGCGGCGCCCATCCATCGTACGTGGCGTCCGCAGGACAAGATGGTGGCGCCCGGAGGCCAGACGTGGCCCTGGAGGAGGAAGATGGCGGCACCCGCTGGCCGCACAGGGTCCGTGCAGAGGGTTGTGGTGGCGGTCCGTATTCGCCTCCAGAGACCGCAGCGACCGCCCGGGCCTGGCATACCGCCACAAAGTGCCCTTTTTTGCCACATCTCTTGCAGATGGATGAACGGGCCAGACAGCGCTGTCGGGGGTGCTTGGCTTGCCCGCAAAAATAGCAGCGGGGCCCCCCGGGGATGCCAGGCCGTCTCGCAGCACAAGCTTGTGGGGGGATGTGGGATGCCTCAGGGTTGACTGCCTAGGGGGCTGCCGCGCGGTCGGGGACGTAAGTGCGGGCGTTTTTCAGGAGGCCACATCCAGGGAGCCCGGCAAGGGCCCGTGCCTCCTTGAGGCCTAGTGTCTCTTTCTCCAGCAATCGCTGGCGGATTGGGGAGGACAGCATACCTGCAACAAAAGCGTCCCGGATCAAAAGTTCTGTGTGGTCGCTCGCCGAAACTTGCGGGCAGCTGCAGTTTCTCCCCAACGCCAGGAACGCACGGTAGAATTCTTCCAGCGATTCCCCAGGGATTTGTCACTCGTCGCTAGTAGATGTCGGGTGTAGACCTGGTTTACAGGGCGAATATAGCGTCCTTTCAGCAGCTCCATTGAGGCATCGAAATCGTCCGCGTCCTCGATGAGGATGTAGATTTCTGGGCTCACTCTCGAGTGCAGAACTTGTAGTTTCTGCTCTCCCGTGGGTGTGTTCTCGGCCGTCCCGACATATCCGTTGAAGCACGCCTGCCAGTGCTTGAAGGTTGCCGCTGAGTTAGCCGCGTGGAGGCTGAGTTGCAGACACTCCGGCTTGATTCAGAGCTCCATTCTTTAAAAACTAGCATATTAAATTGATGCTCGATCAATAACTCCAGAAGCGAGATTGGTAACAATTGAAGGCTTTAATACGCTAGATGTTTCCCCCAGCAGCGCAGGTACAGAAGAAAGCTGCTGGTGCGGCACGGGCTCTTATACCCCGCCTTGCAGGGCGGAGCTAACATACAGGCTTACCCAATGGGAACAAGTACATTCTCCACCAATGGTATTCCGGCATTATTAGGTACCGTAATCCTTCTAAAACAGACTACCACACTTTCTAGTCATTGTTGGCTTCGAACATGTCTTGGAACAGGCCGACAAATTGCCACCATGCTTTAAGGAAGCCTTCTTCCTCCGACCCTCGGATGGCGTACTTGATCTTCTCCAGCTGGAGAAATTCCGCCAGGTCTGCCAGCCAGCCTGCAGCTGTGGGTGGTGCTGCTGATCGCCAGCCGAGCAGGAGTCACCGGCGTGCGATCAGGGAAGCGAAATCTGGGGCGTCGGCCCTCTTCACCATGTGTAGCTCTAGCTGCTCTGATACCCTGAAGATTGGCTCTGTCGGGCACGATTCCACCATCACTCCCACAAGCGTGGACATGTTACATCATGCAGGGAGAAATGTAAAGTGGTCTTGTGACAAATTAGTAAAATATATAATTTGAAAGCGATGACTGGATGAAACAATGAAGAAAAGCATTCTCATTTCCAGAGCTGACGAAGTTAGGCAAATAAGAAACATTTGAATGGAAAGCAGGTTGTAAATATAGAATGATTGATACTTGGTAAAGGCATAGGTTTCAGGTCAATTTGAAGGTTCTTGTGTCACATTGAGTTAAATGAAGCCAAAACTAAAACCGTCGTAACTATATTACGGGGGGTTGGTTGGGGGGGGGGGGGGGGGGGGGGGTTGGTTGGGGGGAGGGGGGGGATTTGGCACCTCAGAGTGAAATTTTCAATGGGATCTTCCAATTCTACCCATCTTGATGGATTGCAAATCCTGTTGGAGGCTGGCATCCCACTAATGGGATGCAAATGAAGGCCCAGCCGGAATCTGACCGCATGCCCAATTTACCGTTACACCTGCAGGAAAGCACACCCGCCCAGAACACAAAAGAAGTGCAGGTTAGGTGAATTAACAGGTGCAGGAATGTGGCGACTAGGGGCTTTTCACAGTAACTTCATTGCAGTGTTAATGTAAGCCTACTTGTGACAATAAAGATTATTATTATCTGGAACAATGTGGCATGATAAATTTGGGCCTTGCACAGATTATGGACATCTAAGGGGAAGAAGATGCTGGAGGCCTGCAGCTACTGGGCCATAGAGGAAAGCATCGCCTTGAATGGTGAGTGGCTCCTCACGCCGATGGCGCCACTGCAAAGCAGCTCTCGGAAGGTGAGACAGGTCTTCATGCAGAATGATGCAAGTGGGGAGGTAGGTGTAAGGGAAGGTGTTCAGAGTGGGGAATGTGTGTGGGGACAGGAAGTTAGGGTGAAGAAGGTATGGGAGGGTTGGAATGTCCAGGTGAACGTGCAAGGGAGGGGTTTGTGGAATCAAGCCGAGCACATCCACGTGCAAGAGGAAGGCTCGGAAAAGCATTTGCTTTGTGGAGGTTGCTGGTTATCTCTGTGCCTACACCAGGTCCTCCCATTCCCTTCACCCCCTTCCATTCAGTATTCTGTTTGATAAAGGACGAAGGAGGCGGAATGGTCACTCCACTGCAGTATGGATGCACTGAAATTGAGCTGTGAGGTAGGAAATGCCTTGGCACTGGGCCTTGGACCCTGACATAATGGAGTCTTTGTAGATTATCCAATCATCTAATGAGACTTATCCTGGCGAAGTGAATAAGGTCATTCATCCCCTTCTGGCACTGTGTTGCTGAACTATTGGCACCCCTTGAGCACTGATAACATCAACCATCTGTGCCCAGGCAGCATTGGTACCCCTGCTTGGCATTCTCTTCCCATTAGACAGGTAGAGCACATTCCTGCGCGCCTTGACATGGTCCAGGAGGTTACGCAGGGAGGCATCACTAGATTTTGGAGCAGGGCCGGTGGACGACCTTGCAGATTTCTTTCTCTTTTTGGTCTGACATTATGGAATCTGGGCACCTGTTAAATATGATGGTGGGGCATGCCTGTCACAGATGAGGGTGCAAAACCCCCCAATACATAACTAAATACGTCGGGGCTGGAATTAATGATGTTGACTTCCGCAGAGGGAAACACTTTCTTCACTACCCCCCCACCCTCGGACTTAGTCCTGGATGGGAGAATTCCACCTGACGAGACAGAATCGGCAGAATTCATGGGCGAAATTCTCCCGAAACGGCGCGATGTCCGCCGACTGGCGCCCAAAACGGTGCCAATCAGACGGGCATTGCACTACCCCAAAGGTGCGGAATGCTCCGCATCTTTGGGGGCCGAGCCCCAACATTGAGGGTCTAGGCCGTACTGGAGGAATTTCCGCCCCGCCAGCTGGCGGAAACGGCCTTTTTTGCCCCGCCAGCTGGCGCGGAAATGACATCTCCGGGCGGCGCATGCGCGGGAGCGTTAGCGGCCGCTGACAGTTTCCCGCGCATGCGCAGTGGAGGGAGTCTCTTCCGCCTCCGCCATGGTGGAGACCGTGGCGGAGGCGGAAGGGAAAGAGTGCCCCCATGGCACAGGCCCGCCCGTGGATCGGTGGGCCCTGGTCGCGGGCCAGGCCACCGTGGGGGCACCCCCCGGGGTCAGATTGCCCCGCGCCCCCCCCAGGACCCCGGAGCCCGCCCCCGCCGCCTTGTCCCGCCGTTCAGAAGGTGGTTTAATCCACGCCGGCGGGACAGGCAATTTATCGGCGGGACTTCGGCCCATCTGGGCCCGAGAATCCAGCGGGGGGGCCCGCCAACCGGCGCGGCCCGATTCCCGCCCCCGCCGAATATCCGGTGCCGGAGACTTCGGCAACCGGCGGGGGCGGGATTCACGGCGGCCAACGGCCATTCTCCGACCCGCTGGGGGGTCGGAGAATGACGCCCCATACCCTTGCTGCTGGAATTAGTCTCGAGGTGTCACAGAATTGGTGGGACGTTGATCATTGCATGGATGAGTATCCTTGAAAACTCCATCTGCTGAATTGGACAAACATTTCTTTCGAACATTAAGTAGATAAATGCAAATAATCAAAAATAGAGAATGAAATTGAAATGAGTAGTATGAAGACTGTCAAACCTCAGAGCTATGGCTAAATGTAAAGAGGTTCAGTATCTGTTGGAAAACATCACAAGAATTGCAAATATTACTGTCAATTCAAGGATGACTAACATTTAAAAATAACTAGTGTGTTGAAACTTGGAAGTAAGGGACATAATTTCATAATTAATATGAAAAAATTCAGACGCAATGAGGTTGGTTCATTCCAGCTTTCAGTCAAACAGGCTTCTAAACATGATCTTGAATCTGAGATTGTGGCCGTGAATTCATTGTCTGAAAGTTTGAACTCCTCCATATGCCACTTTTTCCAAGGAGAAAATCTCGGAGTCCTCTTAACACTGTAAAATAAAAAAAACATATGAAGTAGAATTTACAGTGCAGAAGGAGGCCACTCGATCCACTGGCCCTTGGAAAGAGCACCCTGCTTAAGCCCATGCCTCCACTCAATCCCCGTAACCCCACCTAAACTTTTGGCCACTAAGGGAAATTTATCATGGCCAATCCACCTAATCTGCACATCTTTGGACTGTGGGAGAAAACTGGAGCACCCGTAGGAAACTCACGCAGACATGGGGAGAAAGTGCAAACTCCACACAGACAAACACCCGAGACCAGAATTGAACCCGGGTCCCTGGAACTGTTGGGCAGCAGTGCTAACCACTGTGCCACCGTGCACCAAACATACTCATTGACTGAGCCGCTTCAGCCCTCTGGTATAGAGTATTCCAAAGATTCTCTGACTGAAGAAAATCCTCCTCATCGCAGTCCTGAATGCGCTCCAGCCAGGGGTACAACCTTTCTGCAGCCACCCTGTTGAGCTCTGTAAGCATTTTGTATGCTTCACTGAGGTCACCTCTCTTTCTTCTATACTCCAGAGAACAAATGCTCTGTCTATTTAATCTATTTAATTGTTCTCCATTGGACAATTTTGTTATGGGCCAGGGTTTATGAAGTGGTGGGTGCTCTGAGGTACAGACGAACCAACACGGTTGCGATTGGTACAATGCAGTTTTATTCCATTAAACAATTTATACATCAGACTTCATACTCAGCACGTTGTGACTGTGTGAGTGTCTTGCTATGAGGTCCTGGCCCTGTGCCGTCTCCAGATGGACTGCCTAGGAAGTGTTGTGTTTCTTGTTTTATACTGTGTCTGCTCTTGTCTGTGATTGGCTGTCGTGTTATGTGTGCTAATTGGTCCGTTGGTCTGTCTATCATTATGTATGTGTTATGATGTATGTTTGAATATCATGACATCCCCCCTTTTTTACAAGATTATGTGCCTACGTGGTTATAAATATAAATGTGTCCTGAGAGCAGCTAAAGGTGTGTGTGTGCGTAATATTTACATCATGTACATGGGGCTTAACTATAGACAAGGGGCGATGTCAGGTGTGACATGCTAACGAGGTTGTACCATAACAAAAAGAAGAACAACGTGGAAATTTGGAACGATCAAACGAAGCCTGTAACGATAAAACAGTGACATGTTATAAAACAGTGGTTGCAAAAGTTTTACGTGTGAACAGTCTCATAAGTCCAGTCTAGTAGGTGGGCGACGAATTTGGGTTGACCGCCTCAAGGGTGGGTCGAGAACCACTGGCTGAGGTGCGAGCCTGGCCACGGGCGGCGACAGAAGGGGCATGGTATATGGCAGCTCCACGAAGTCGCTATCAGGAACCAGTGGAGGACATGGCGTCTGTGTAGGGTCCCATTGCAAGTGTAGAAGTAAGCGAAGGGCTCGGCGATTCCGCCTACGCACGGATCCATCCGCATGCGTACCAGGAACGAGCGGGGAGCCACGCGTCGGAGGACTTCGGCAGGTGCTGACCAGCCACCGTCTGGTAGGTGGATGCGGACGTTGTCTCCAGGGGCCAGGGAGGGAAGATCAGTTGCCCGTGTGTTGTACGATCTCTTCTGGCGACCGAACTGCAGTTGCATCCTATGCAGTACCGGAGCATGGTCTATTGTTGTTGCCAGGATGGAAGGCACAGTGGTTCTGAGGACGCGACCCATCAGCAGCTGTGCTGGTGAGAGGCTAGTGGGGCCGAGTGATAGTTCAGCAGGGCGAGGCAGAAGTCCGATCCGGCAGCAGCAGCCTTGTAGAGGAGCCGCTTGGCAATGTGAACGCCCTTCTCCGCCTTTCCATTGGACTGGGGATGCAGAGGGCTGGATGTCACGTGTGTGAAGCCATACGAAGCAGCAAAGGACGACCATTCATGGCTGGCAAAACAGGGCCCATTGTCCGACATGACAGTCATCGGAATGCCATGGCGAGCGAAGGTGTCTTTGCAAGCCCTGATGACAGCAGACGACGTCAAATCGTGCAGGTGTATGACTTCAGGGTAGTTTGAGAATTAGTCAACTATGATGACATAGTCCCTGCCGAGCGCGTGAAACAGGTCGACACCCACCTTCGCCCAGGGGGACGTCACCAGATCATGGGGCAGAAGCATCTCAGGAGGTTGCGCCGGCTGAAACCTTTGGCAGGTTGTACAGTTGAGCACCATGTTGGCAATATCGTCACTGATGCCCGGCCAGTATACCGCCCCTCGGGCCCTCCGTCTGCACTTCTCGACCCTCAAGTGGCCTTTGTGTAGTTAGTTGAGAACCAGCTGGCGCATACTGTGCGGAATCACAATCCAGCCCAGCTTCAGAAGGACACCATCAATGACGGCCAAGTCGTCTCGGACATTGTAGAACTGCGGGCACTGCCCTTTGAGCCATCCTCCCGTCATGTGGCGCATCACTCGCTGCAGAAGGGGGTCCACCGCAGTCTCTCGGCAGATACGGGCCAGACTGGAGTCGCCAGCCGGCAGATTTGCCGCTGTGAAAGCCACCTGTGCCTCGACCTGACATACGAACCCCTCCGCATCTGGCGGCGTGCTCACTGCTCTGGATAGGGCATCCGCCACGATGAGGTCCTTCCCTGGAGTGTAGACCAGTTGGAAGTCGTACCTCCTGAGTTTAAGTAGGATGCGCTGGAGGCGAGGGGTCATCTCGTTCAGGTCCTTGTTTGTTATGCTGACCAGGGGACGGTGGTCAGTTTCGACAGTGAACCGGGGAAGACCATATACGTAATCATGGAACTTGTCTAAACCGGTTAGCAAACCCAGGCACTCTTTTCCGATTTGCGCGTAGCGCTGCTCTGTGGGGGTCATGGCCCGCGATGCATAGGCCACTGGGGCCCATGATGCCCTGTCATCCCTCTGCAGGAGCACTGCTCCAATGCCGGATTGGCTGGCATCAGTTGAGATTTTGGGGGCACGAGACGTGTCAAAAAACGCCAACACTGGTGCCGTGGTGAGTTTGCGTTTGAGCTCCTCCCATTCCAGCTGGTGTGTGTGTTGCCACTGGAACTCTGTGGATTTTCTGACGAGGTGGCTCAGAGTCGTCGTGTGGGAGGCAAGGTTGGGAATGAACTTCCCCAGGAAGTTGACCATGCCAAGGAAGCGTAGGACAGCTTTCTTGTCGGCCGGCTGCGGCATGGCTGTGATGGCGCTCACCTTGTCTGCATCCGGACGGACCCCTGACCGGGAGATATGGTCCCCCAGGAACTTCAACTCGGTCTGGCCAAAGGAGCACTTGGCTCGGTTGAGGCGCAGGCCGTTTTCCCGTATGCGGGCAAAAACGCGTTGGAGACGATATATGTGCTCCTGCGGTGTGGTGGACCAGATGATGACATCGTCCACATATACGCGCACCCCTTCGATGCCTTCCATCATCTGCTCCATGATTCTATGGAAGACCTTGGATGCCGAGATGATGCCAAATGGCATCCGGTTGTAGCAGAACCTGCCGAAAGGGGTGTTGAAGGTACATAGCTTTCGGCTGGACGGGTCCAGTTGGATCTGCCAAAACCCTTTAGAAGCATCCAGTTTCGTGAATATCTTCGCCTGGGCCATTTCACTGGTGATCTCCTCCCGTTTGGGTATGGGATAATGTTCCCTCATAATATTATTTTTGAGGTCTTTGGGGTCAATGCAGATACGGAGCTCGCCGGAGAGCTTCTTGACACACACCATGGAGCTGACCCATGGCGTGGGCTCCGTGACCCTGGATAGGACCCTTTGGTCCTGGAGATCCTGCAGCTGCTGCTTGAGGCGGTCTTTAAGTGGCGCAGGAACCCTGCGAGGTGCGTGAACGACCGGGATGGCGTCCGGTTTCAGGCGAATTCGGTAGGTGTATGGCAGTGTTCCCATGCCTTTGAATGCCTCCTGGTTGTGGGCGAGGAGCGATTGGAGCTGTGCGTTGAACTCTGCATCCGGGAAGTCAGACGTGCCGTCTGGAGAGAGAGAGTGGATTCGTTGCACAAGGTGGAGAGCCTTACATGCCTGTGCGCCCAGCAGAGAGTCCTTCGATGAGCCAACTATCTCGAACGAGAGTGTGGCCGTGTGTGTGTTGTGTGTCACCTGGAGCTGGCAGGACCCCATGGCCGGGATAACGTTCCCGTTGTAGTCGACCATCTTGCAACGGGATGGTCGGATTGATGGTCTTACCTTCATGGCGTAGAATGCTGACCATGCTATGAGGTTGGCGGAGGCGCCAGTGTCCAGGCGGAAAGTGATCGGCGATCGGTTGACCATTAGGGTGGCACTCCATTCATCGCCCGGATTGATGGTGTTGACCCGGTTCCCATCAATGACCGCAACCCGGAAGGCGTCTTGGTCATCTGTGTCGTCGGTTTGGATGTCGTGATGTGGAGGCTGAATGGTCCGCACGTTCCTGCGTGGTTGTCGGAGATGTGGAAGATCAACAGGTTGAGCCGCTCGACAGTAGGCAGCGTAGTGGCCCATCTTGCCACAGCATAGGCATTGTCGGGTTTTTGCAGGACATTGCCCTTTTAAATGTGCAGCTCCACAGTTGCCGCACGTCATGACGTCATGGCGTTCGTTACGCCACTGCGCCTGCGCTGTTCAGTCTTGCATCGGGCGCGCCTGCGCAGCACGTCCCTCAGTGTTGCCGTAGGTTTTGGCGCGCACAAACGCGGGAGGCCTTGAAAAGCGCGTGAAATGGCCGCCCTCGTCCGGGCCGCGGGCCGGGAGAAATTCGATTGCCTAGACGCGTTCGGCCTCGTGGGTGGCCTGGCTTGCCGATTCGGTCGCGTGGGACCTCCTCTGTGCCGATTCGGTCGCCTGAAATTGGGCATAGCGGCTAGTCGCATTCTCACGCAGGACACAGGCTTCAACTGCAGATGCTAAGGTCAGGCCTTTTATTTTTAGAAGCTGCTGGCGTAGGGCACTGGAGGCAACGCCAAAACCGATCTGGTCCCGGATCATGGACTCTGAGGTGGTGTCGTAACCGCAGGACTGCGCGAGTATGCGGAGGTGCGTCAGGAAGGACTGAAAGAGCTCATCCTTACCTTGCAGGCGCTGCTGAAAGACATACCTCTCAAAGCTTTCCTTGACCTCAACGTTGAGGTGCTTGTCGAGCTTGAGGAGGACCGTGTCATACTTAGCTTTGTTCTCGCCTTCCGCGAACACCAAGGAGTTGTATACATGGATGGCGTGCTGACCTGCGGTAGTGAGGAGCATGGCAATCTTCGTTTTGTCCGAGGCGCCCTGTTTTTCATTGGCTTGCATGAAGAGTTCGAAGCGCTGCTTGAAGAGCGTCCAAATTGTGCCCAGGTTCCTAGCGACTTGCAACGGCTGCGGTTTGTTGAGGGTGTCCATGGCTCAGGATGGCAGATTTGCCGGTAGGTATCGATTCACTCCTGGTATCGTGAAGTGTTGGGTGCTCTTGAGGTACAGACGAACCAACACGGTTGCGATTGGTACAACGCAGTTTTATCCCATTAAATTATTTATACATCAGACTTGGTACTCAGCACGTTGTGACTGTGTGAGTGTCTTGCTATGAGGTCCTGGCCCTGTGCCGTCTCCAGATGGACTGCCTAGGAAGCGTCGTGTTTCTTGTTTTATACTGTGTCTGTCCTTGTCTGTGATTGGCTGTCGTGTTATGTGTGCTAATTGGTCCATTGGTCTGTCTATCATTATGTATGTGTTATGATGTATGTTTGAATATCATGACAGTTTAAAACGAAAGTAAAAAGCTGACAGACAGCCCAGCTCCACCTACTCTCTGACATCACTGCAGTAGTAAACACCCATTTCTTAAAGCTACTCTCACTACAGATATTTACAAACACACCCATTTATAAACACCCATTTCTTAAAGGTACTCTCACATGACAATTTCTCAATCCAGGAGTTAGTCTGGTAAACCTTTATTGCACTCCCTCTATGGCAAGTATGTCTCCCCTTAAGTAAGGAGACTAAAACTGCACCCAATACTCCAGGTGTGGTTTATACACCAAGGTTTATATTTTTAGTGGTCTTCTCTTTCCCCTAATTTTCTTTTTTCTTTCATTCTCGATTATTTCTTTTCCAGCCTCTCTCATTACTGCCCTTAATTTACAGCCAACCAGTTTGTGGCATTTGGTCTGAGAGTGTGAGACACAAGAGATGCTCATTGGACGCTGCACGATCATTGCATTCGTAACAATAGTGAAAACCCTCTACTAAAGCTATAAACCATATAGATTTAGTGAAAAATAATCGTAGCCATGGCGACTGCTGGGATAACCCATAGAACTCTCCAATTGCTTCTCCCACTCTCCAGCAAAACAAATGCTGGACAATGCAATCCTCCAGGGGAAGGAAGAAGAATGCAAACCTTTGCAGGGGATTCCTTGCAAAAAGCCAGTGTTACAGAATTGGCGAACCCTGTAAATTAACAGCCTCAATGAATCAGGAATATCAATGATTATTAAAATGAAATGGCTGTCCTCACTTTACATGATGTGACAGGAGCAAATTGCACACTTCTTTGAACATGGTGATATTTTAAAAAGCTTCAAGATATCTCAACTTTACTTCCCATGAAGTGTTTCTAAAGTGTAGTCACTTGTAATATTGAAAGCGTGGCAGCCAATTTGAAATTAGGCTCCTACAAACAGCAATGTTGATTGAAGAATAAATCTTGGTGAGAGCACCAGCATTAATTTGCCTCCTCTTCTCGAGATTTTATGGACATCTGGGAAAACAGAGCCTTGGTTTATTGTCTCACCTGACAGACAGCACTCCAACAGTGCAACACTCACACAACACAACGGTGGAGTATCAGCCTAGAATTTTGTGCGAGACGTTTCTGGAGTGGGAATTGAAACCACAACCTTCGAGTGCTACCAACTGAACCACAGGTGAATCTTATTAACTGTATTTCTAGATATTAGATCAGATTGTGCGGTGCTGGGAGGGGCATTGCATTGAATTTAAGCTGCTGGTGCATATCGGGACTTGAGGAATACCCCACATGCACACAATGATGTAAGTTCCCAGGAAGTTTAAACTTCTGATGGGATGATTTGTGTTGTCCATGAACGTCCCTTACACTGATCTCAATGTTGGAGACTTGGGATAGATATGTGCTACTTACCTGAATGCTTACCCGAGAAATGTTCCATTGTTTAATCTCTGGTGTAACTCAGTGATAAACAGCACAGCTCTGCTCCTCACCCCCACCACATATCGCCTCCACACATCCAACCACCTGCAACCCAAAACTCCGCCTCCCGACCTGACTACCCACTCATATCTCACCCACTCACCCACTCATCCACTTACCCACTCACTCACTTACCCACTCATTCACTCACTCACCTAACCACTCACCCACCCACTCACTCACCGAGCCACCCATCTACTCACTGACCCACCCACTCACCGGCCCACCCACTCACCCACTTACCTGCCCGCACTCATTAATCGTTGATAGCCCAAGGTAACCGCAAATGAAGTTGTACATTCACTTCAGTATTCCTTTTACGCTTGCAAGTCATATAATAGTGACCGACATCAACCAACATATTTAGTTTAATTTTTAACCTCGGCAATGGTTTGATGGATTTTCTTCAAAATTCACCAAACAAACTGCTCCATGGAGGCATTGGGTAAGGCCAGAAAATAATTTTCAAGCAAGGATCAGAATTTAAAATTTGTGGTATTTGGAGACCAAGCAAGTCAGACGTTTGGTGTATATTTCCTATTGTTTCTTAACCATTCATTCTAATAGCCATAAAATTGTGATTAATGCCTACTGAACCTGTAAACACTGCTGCATCATTAGAAGACTCTAAACAACGACTGAATATTTCTTCATTGGAGTGTGTCTGAATAAATTGGGTATTGGATCATTGCTTTTTATGTTGATTTTGTGCGTAAATGTAAACATCCCTGCGGAACAGAGCTGCATTTGATCTAAGTGGGAATGTCATAAGCAAATGATAGTAAAATGATCATCTATTTTTAGCCAGCTTGTAGTTAGTCACTAGCAATCCAGCTTCTTACAAGCAGTGGAAATAGATAAAGACATATTTGTTTTGCCACTTTCCGGTTCTATATCCAGGGCTGGTCAGGATAGATTTATCAGATTGAAATAAAGATACAAAATCAGGGCTTCCAAAGTTAAAGACAAAATAATTTCTCCACAAATGTTTATCTACTTTGCACACCGGTATAAAGATAGATTGTGGCTCATATTCTTTGCACCTGTTTTTTTACTCACCAGACAAAGGTTATCCAAGGATTTTAGTTACCTGCCTGGTGAGTGTGTAACACCCGGACAAATAGGGTGCGATCATACAGCCTTGTTACACCCAACTCGGGATGTGATGGATGAAAGCAAATTACTGCGCATGCTGGAATCTGAAACCAAAAAGAAAATGCTGGAAAATCTCAGCAGGTCTGGCAGCATCTGTAGGGGGAGAAAAGAGCAAACGTTTCGAGTCCAGATGACCTTTTGACAAACCAACATCACTTTGTCAAAGCAGCTTTGCCAGCCTGGGGTCTCCCTGGCTGGCAGTGCTAATGCTCCCAGGTGACAGGTTACTCGTTCTGGCGATCAGGCCCGGGGTGCCCTGCCCTTATGAGTTGGGGTGAAGGGGGCTGGAGTACCCCCTAACAAGTAAGCTGAGTTGTTGTGTGGTCTGCGGAGGTGGGTTGAGAGATGGAGCAGCATTTTAAAATGGTCACCCCCCGATCTCTTCCAGTACTGATAAGCTGAGCAGAGCTGAACTCGTCAGTGCAGGAAATGAAGGTAAGTGCGGCCTCAACGGGATGTTCCTCACCAAGGTTAAAAAAAAAACAAAGTCCCATTTGACATGGCAAAACGGGACTTTTTTATTCTCTTTAAATCACACCTTTAGACTCTTGTTTGGATCAATAGACCTTTTGCTTTATACATTAACAAGCCTGGAAGTGGGGATGAGAAGAGTGATAAGAAGAGCTGTAACAATGCGTGATAGCTGGAGTGTGACAGGTACAGCTTAGATGCAGGACTTTCAATAGGCGACTATGTCCTGAGCGGGCATTGTCACCCATAAACTTCCATTGGATTGGTTCATGATTATGCTTAGCAAAGTACTGCAATGGGTTGTTATTGCCTGCTGCAGTATGTCTGACCAGGAAACTCTCCCACACTTACCACCTGAATTTACAAGTTAATAATCAATCTGTTTGGCTACATTATGAGCACACCTTTTGTGGCTATCAAATCCCAGAGTGGACTTGAACTCAAAGCTTCTGACTCAACCTTAAGAGCTCCCAAGTCCCGCGTGGCCACTGAATTAAAAATGAAGCCATATTTTTGAACATGTGACAAAATCCCATTGGTTTCCAAATGAAAATAACAACTTTGCAAAATTGGTCCTGAGGGGGCACCAAAGATCCTATAATGACAGGTAGGAAGGTGTTGAACAATTCCAGCATCATCGCGGGCTGTAATCAGAGAAACCAGCCCTTGGAATGGATGTTTAATAAGGACACGGGGAGTCCACACCGATTAAAATAAAGAACTTGGTTTTATTTGCAATAACGGTATATAAACTTCCCGGAAAATCCAAACCGGGTTCCTTTTCTGGTGGGTGCCTTACTGGATGACCTTTTATACAACGGTTAATGGATTCCCCTGCCCTTCAGTGGGGGAGCCCATACTCCGCGAGAACCACGGGGAAGATAATCATTCCCACCCTGCAAATCCCATGCGGGATATTACAAGATCGAAACAAGAAAGGTAAGTATTTCACCTGAATGTGGTATGTGATCCTCCAAACCACATATTAAAACCCTCTCTGACTGCTACATCATCCAACTCCCCACACCTGTCCCTCCCGATTGGCCACCTCTTCTAATCCCCAACTGCCCCCGGCCCCAATCTCAACGCTTGGCCTCAATGACTCTTGGCTTCCTGAACTGATCCCAACGCACGCACTCCATGCCACCCAAGGTTATAACAATCCCTGGCATGCCCTGCAACCACTGGATTATCTTGCTTCATTCTCCAACTCCCACCATTTCCCCACCCCCATCCCAGCCCCATTTACCTGAAGGCTGCTGTGGTCCTAGCAGAGATTTGATATTTCTATTCTCTTCTCTTTGCTGAATGGGTGTGATGCTACACTTGCTTCATTACTCTGAGATCAGAGACATCCCAGATCTCACCATTCAGACACCTGGATTGATTGCCGCTTCCCTCTGGTGACCAAACACTCGGTTTTCCCGGTCAACATGGTTCCCAATTTAGCTGCCCCTTCATATTAGACTAATAATTGTATTTGAAGTCACTTTGTTTGGCAGCATCTGTGGAGCGAGAAAAACTGTTAACATTTTGAGTCTGTTGACAGGGCTGCAGCTGTACTCTGTGAAGCCCCAGTGAAGAATCAGTTGCAGGACCATTGGACAGGCACAGAGGGAAAATTCAAAGATTGCTAGTTCTTACTTTGAGGCCTGCCCTTGCTTCACTTCTGACCCCTAAACTTTGGACCATTATTGAATGATCCTTATTTTCATTCAGTAAACTGACATTTGTTTGGGGAGGGAAAATTGACAGTGGAGCTGTGTTATTTAAATCACCATAGAATTATGCAAAGTGATGTGCTTTGATATGTTTTACATCACGATTTGATTATCCGGGAAACTTTCTCTCGTTGGTTCATGCATATTTTCATTGTTTTTCCAATCAGTGGTTTTTGAGTTTCAGCGATGAGGTGAACATTGGCAATAGTTTCCAGTTCTAAGGTAAACGCACCATCTGCATAAAGTTAAAAATGAGAAAGCTGGCTCAGGTCTGGGTGCCCTCCAATTCATCCTGGAGATTTTCAGCATTGATGTAGGCTACATGCTGCACAAGTTCATTCATTCTGCAAAATGGCATCACCACAGAGACCTCAGAAGAAGCCAATGCCCCAGGGATCTCAAAGTGACCAGAAAGAGGAGCAAGAGCAAGCAGAGAGGATAGAAACTGCAAGGGCAATTGGGGAACTCGGGAAACTTGAAAAGATTGACCACTGCATTCACAGTCCTGTCCACAGGATCAATATGCCTTTACCTATAGTAGCTTAGGCTTCCAGCAATTCACACATTTCATGTTCATATCACCTGAAGAGATGTGTTTGAATTCTTTATAAGAACACAATGCTAAGAGTTTCAAATTTTCCTCAGCAGTCATGTGAATCCAATCCTGTGACAGACAATATTGAACTTCATTTAAGTGGAGCCACAATAGTAGATCATTTTGTTGAACGGTAGTGAGATGGTTAGCATGAGATGGGGCAGCACGGTAGCATTGTGGATAGCACAATTGCTTCACAGCTCCAGGGTCCCAGGTTCGATTCCGCCTTGGGTCACTGTCTGTGCGGAGTCTGCACATCCTCCCTGTGTCTGCGTGAGTTTCCTCCGGGTGCTCCGGTTTCCTCCCACAGTCCAAAGATGTGCAGGTTAGGTGGATTGGCCATCATAAATTGCCCGTAGTGTCCAAAATTGCCCTTAGTGTTGGGTGGGGTTACTGGGTTATGGTGATAGGGTGGAGGTGTGGACCTTGGGTAGGGTGCTCTTTCCAAGAGCCGGTGCAGACTCGATGGGCTGAATGGCCTCCTTCTGCACTGTAAATTCTATGATAATCTATGATTAGATTGTCTTGGGATTAAGTGGAAGTCTCGTGTAAGGGATGGCATCTGCTGCGGCTGATCATCACAGCCTCCATTATAGACGTCAATGTTACAAGGCTACATACATTTGACAATTGGTCTCTCTCCATTTAAACCATCACCTGCAAGCTGCATGGAGAGGTCCCTAAAGTTTGTGCCAGTGTTTAATATCTATGCTTCTTTCAACAGGCCTTGGGAGGGCAATGTCCTCAAAGTTCAACAGGCATGTTGGATGCAAAGTTACTTTCTGGAAAGCCATTTCTTTCTCTTCTATACTGCTGCTTACTCCTGCTGTGTACCTCCTGCAATGTGCTCTCTTCTAATTCCGCTGTCTAAATGGATGTAACTAAGCTGGTTTTCCAGAGTGGTGCAGGTAAAGTGCTGGCATAGTTGATACAATGAGGGCTGCTGCACTTACCCGAGGCACATTTGGAGAAAGCGATAAAGATTACAATGATTTTGTGAGGAGCAAACTTTTACATAGTGTTACGGATAAGAGAGAGAAGATAGGATAACTTTCCCCTTGCTCCTCACCCTTTGGATGTCTGTAGCATTTTAGAACAAGTGTTTTAAAACCCTTTGAATGTTGTGAATTTTAATAATAGACATGAGACAGGGTTTCTGGTAAGTTTAAACACACACAACACCCTGAAATGTAAACACATTGAAAATACTCACGCTCTCAAACGCATACACACAGGAAAAGATGAATTCTAGAGACAAATCATGCACTTGGGTTAACAATAAACCAAAAAATTACACGTTTAAGTCAGTCCTGTTTAAGATGCATATTTGCAGCCCTGGATGGGTTCTCTCTCACGTTTCTTTGGAGATGAATGGAGGTTGGATATCAATGGTGTAGTGATATGCATCACTGTATACACACAAGGGGTTAATGTAAATACACTACAACTAAGTAACCACTAGAGGGAGCACCAGAGATGTCATGACATGCAGACATGCAACCAATGGGTCATTACAACAGGACACAACCAATGGGTAATCAGGACACCCAGAGGTGGCATTACCACAAGGGGGCACTTCACAACCCATATAAAAGGACAGGGCACACATGCTCTGCCTCTTTCCACAGTCAGACATCTAGATAGTACATCAGGCTTGATCAACAGCATCACACCCAGCACGAGGCTTAGAGCAGGGAGTATTCATAATATCCAATTCATCTAACAGCAAGTCTTTCGGGACTTGTGGGAGGAAACCGGAGCACCCAGAGGAAACTCAAGCAGACACTTAGAGAACGTACAGACTCCACACAGTCACCCAAGCTGAGAATCGAAACTGGAAACCTGGCACTGTGAAGCATCAGTGCTAACCACTGTGCTACCATGCCACCCCTACCTACAGCACCCTCTTCCACCTAGTTCTGCAGGATTTTCTGGACTCATTCCTCACTGTAGGGGTAATGGACTAAACCTAATGAGTCCACCTCCTGTCATGAGCTGTCATGTTTATAATGGGATGTCTTCTCTGGCAATAATAGTAAAATGATGTGAGGATATCACAACAATACTCAAGTGTGAGTAATACATATGTTACATCTTCGGGTGTTTTACCTTGTTGCTCTAGATTATTTCAACGTGCACTTATTTAGAATATGCCCATCATCAAGTTCCTGTTCCACATACCTTTGAGCTCTTAGGGGAGCTTTCAATAACGTGTGTGAGAAGCAAATAGCAAACACTGAATGGTGACTGCGTTTAGTTGCTGGATTTATTCTGTGCTGACCACATTTCAGTCTTTAAGAGCAGTAGAGCATTACATTAACCTTGCTTTAAATGAGCAGAATTATTTCATGAAAGAAGTAATAATTACATAATATTAACTGACAAGACAGATACTACATTTTAGATTATGAGTGAAGTAATATAAAGGTGGCAAGTTAAAGATCGCTCCACTGCTTTGTGGGTGTCTGTGCTAAGGTTTAAAAATGTTTTAGGACAGTTTAAAGTGGAGAATGTTGTAAATGCCTTACATTCTAAGTACATTGCATTCATGAATGTCATGGTAAGTTCTGGACAAATATTCTTTTAAAACAACTTGATGTCTTCTAAAGTTAAGAAATATCAGGATGTCTGCTCCATAAAGCTGTTTAAAGCTTTAAATTCTGCAACAGGATATGAGCAACAATAATCTCTCAATGAGAGACAATTTACATACCTAGAACTCATGTACGATGATTGAAGCAGACTGATTCTGGAAACATGCATGGGGCAAACGCACTCTCTATTCACACATTACCTTGATTCTGGTTGTAAAATGTACAGTATGTTTGACTGTGCGGAGATAGGACATAACACTCCAGTTTTAAAATAAGTTTATTTTCTCATTATCCTTGAGAAATGGCACATGATACATAATTACACAATAATCCTGATAATAATGATTCTCCATCCGATTGCTTTATGCTCCTGTAGCAATGGACTTTTTCACTCGCAACTCTTTCCTCAGCAGTTGTCAAAGTTGGCTGAAAGGCAATTTTGTGGAATTGCCAGGGATGATTTTCATCTCTGCGGCCCTGGTGTTAATCTGTCGGTGTGGTAGAACTTCCATAATTTTAATCCCACCAATTTCAATGTGATGGTTAGCAGAAAGGATCCTTAGATCGCTGAGGACCTGATCTGCCCAGGTGGTAAAGGTGGAAGTTTACCCCATCTTAAAAAAATAATTTGTTCACAATGGTCAGATCTAATATAATCTTTACCAATAGATTCATAGACAATATGCTATTGTTTTAAGCGTTACTGGATACACATGGAGCTAACTCTTTGAATGCCGAGGGCAGCACAGTGGCACAGTGACAGCAACCCGGGCCTTGAGCAAATGTGTGGAGTTTGCACATTCTCCCTGTTTCTGTGTGGCTTTCCTCCGGGGACTCCAGTTTCCTCCCACACTCGGAAGATGTACAGGTTAGGCGGACTGGCCATGTTAAATTTCCCCTTAGTGTCTGAAAGGTTAGGTGGAGTTACAGGGATAGGGAAGAGGTGTGGATGTGGGCCTGGCTAGTGTGCTCTTTCAGAGGGTTGGTGCAGGCTCGATGAGCTAAATGGCCTTCCACACTGCAGTGATTGTATTAAAATACACTTTTACAGTGCGTGTTTAGTGTAGGGCTGATCTGCAGGTCTGTAATGATGAATATTATATTAAAGCGCTGTCGTTTGACAACACAATACCCGAGGGCAATGACATTTGCTGATCCGTACTTCCTCAGCGGTGACAAAATGCTTGCTAAGATCACAAGGATTAATAAACAGGTTGCTGTCAGGGGTCTCCTGGGGCACTTGTTTTGCAGCATTACAACCCCAAAGCACAGGAGCAGATTACATTAATGAGGTATCTATATGATATAAACTCCACTGTGAACACTGAACAGAAAGTGAGGCATGAACAGGATGTCAGCAGAAATGAAAAACGAACATTTTTAAGATGGAAAATTGCCACAAGTTAGAATAATCACAATTAATCAACAGGACTCTTTCACCAAAAGAGAAATCTAAAACTAATGAATCCACTGTAGCAATGCTCACGTAGAATAATAGCAAAAAATAAGTTTAAATCCCTCTCCTATTTCTGTCTCTGCTCTAATTTTTCCTTTCATCCGCCTTATTTTTCTATTTGTCTTGGAAATCTATCAAGCATTTTATTCTTCTCTCCATACAACTTTCAATGCCATTTCTGGTCTTGACTGTTTACTGCATATTCTCTGTTCCTATACATCGCTCCTTGCTTCTCTCTCCCCTCACTACTCTATACTTCTGACCCTCTTATGCTTCTTTTCTACTTATCTCGCTCTCTTTTATTTTCTGTATGCCTGTTACTCTTTGATATTCCGTTTTTGAATGTAGATTGAGAAGCTGAATTCAGGCCCAAATCTTCAGATAGCCACAGACACGATCTCATCTCTCAGCGAGTACAGCATTGCGATTCTCCTATCAGAAATCAGTACGATCCTGAAACTCCTTTTAGGAACAATCTGACACGATCAATCTTTCAATCAAATTATAGATTAGGAAATAACTCCCATCACCATATCAGCTACCATTCCCTCTTTTCTCCTCCAACTTACATAGCCTGTTGGTTTGTAAAGTATATTGTTGGAATGTCGGGAAATGAATCTGTGAGAGTCTGGCATCGAGCTAATACCCAAATCCAAAAAGCGCGCCAGTCAGAATAGTACTGTCCTTGGTTAATGTTGTAAAACAGTGTGCAGGAGTATGGGAAAAGACAGGAGAAGGGCAGTAAGCCATGATGCTCGTCTGTGTGACATTATAGAAATGTTCAGTATACAAAGAGTTAATGTCATGTTACAATTAACCACTAGATGGAGCTAGATGAGGTAGTATATAAAACACTGACTCTCAGGCTTCTGGGAGAGGGAAGGCTGGAGTAGAGTGCATAGGAGAGATATAGAGAGGAAAGAGTACAGTTAGAGTTAGTAGAGTGTAGATTATTATAATTATTGTTTACTGTGAGAGTAAGTGGTCGGGCTTAATTTAAGTAGTGTAAATAAAAGTTAACTTTGTTAATGAGCTTAGCTTCTGTGGTCTTTGTGAACACTATGACATCCATCCTGATAACAGAATCAGAAAGAACACCACATTCTGGAGAGCCGGTGCAGCCACAATGGGCCAAATGGTCTCTTTTAACCTCCTAACAGTTCTATGATTTTGTGATATCACTTTATAATATAATAATCGCTTATTGTCACAAGTAGGTTTCAATGAAGTTACTGTGAAAAGCCCCTAATCGCCACATTCCGGTGCCTGTTTGGGGAGGCCAGTACGGGAATTGAACCTGCGCTGCTGGCCGTGTGCTGCATTACTAGCCAGCTGTTTAGCCCACTGTGCTAAACCGGCCCCATCTTGTACAAGTAGCATTTAGACTGTCACAACAAAAATATGATCCAACAGAAGCTATACCTGTGCAACGTTTATTATCAATATCTTGACTGAGTAATATTAATGGCAATGTTAGAAATTACTTATGAAATAATACAAAACATACTTTTATTAAAATGATATTACCCTGTATAGTGTTAAAATCAGCTGAGTGAAATCGTGGGACAATCTTTGTAAGAAATGTATTCACACTGTTTCCGAACTTGAATTGCTTTGGTGATAAATGTAGTTGACAGCATCACTTGTATATTTTAAGCTTGCAGACCAAGTGGCTGGTTTTGGCAAATACATTTCTAGCTGTACAGTAAAATATAACTTTCACTGCTCTTTTAGCTGTACAGTACCTTAGAATTGTGCGACACAAAAATCATTTTTAGTTGTCTACCGAAAACAAATGTATCATTTAAGGAGTAATGCCTCACTGTAATTAATATCATAATTACGATTGTTATCTGATTGAGAGAGGGGAGTGTGCAATGAGACCTGGGTGTCCTTGTACACCAGTTGCTGAAAGTAAGCATGCAGGTGCAGGAGGCGGTAAAGTTGCCAAATGACATGTTTGCCTTCATAGCGAGAGGATTCAAGTACAGGAGCAGGCACGTCTTGCTACAATTATACAGGACCATGGTGGGGCCACACCTGGAATATTGTGTGCAGGTTTGGTCTCTTTATCTGAGGAAGGATGTTCGTGCTATAGAGGGAGTGCAGCAAAGGTTTACCAGACCTTTGATGTTGGGACTGACGTACGAGGAGAGATTGAGTCAGTTAGGATTATATTTGCTGGAGTTTAGAAGAATGAGGGGTGATCTCACGGAAAACTATAGAAATCTAACAGGATTAGACAGGGTAGATGGAGGAAGGATGTTCCCGATGGCAGTGGAGTCCAGAATCAGGGGTCACAGTTTAAAGATACGAGGTAAGCGATTTAGGACTGAGATGAGGAGAAATATCTTCACCCAGAGAGTGGTGAGCCTGTGGAATTCACTACCACAGAAAGCAGTTGAGGCCAAAACATTGTGTTTTAAGAAATAGTTAGATATAGTTCTTGGAGCTAAAAAGATCAAAGTATACGGGGGGAAAGCGGGAACAGGTAACTGAGTTGGATGATCAACCAAGATGATTATGAATGGCAGAGCAGTCTCGATGGGCCAAATGGCCTCCCCTTGCTCCTACTTTCTATTTTTCTATGTTTCCGACTTTTGCAATCTCTGCCAAAATCCAGGAATTCCCTTACTAACAGCACAGTGGGTGTACCTACACCTCAGGGACTGCAGCGGTTCAAGAAGGCAGCTCACCCCCACCTTCTGAGGGGCAACTAGGGATGTCCACATCCCGTAAATTAATTTTAAAAAATCCTCCTACTCTCTGATCTCTGAACAAAAAGTGCCTTCTTTCAAAGGAGTGATAAATCACAGAATCTGTTTTTCATTTCCTTTTTGAATCTTCTATCTATATTGACTACAAAAGTGAAAAGTGATGTTACATTTGCAGCTGAAATATTACGTGCTACTCTTGGCATCTTACGATAGAAAGAAAACAGAATGTGCAGCCACAATTTTCTGGGTTTATACCAGTAATGACGTGAAGAAAAGCTCAATTATGGCTTTTTCATTGGAACGTAGAAAATAAAAGAGGAATATAATAGCGGTTTTAAAAATTAGGAGAGCATTTTCAGAGTAAATTGTAGACCTTGATCATGACCAGCTGAAAGTTGAGTAACAAACAACTAGAACTCAGGATTTTCATTCGAAGGAAGTGCAGAAAGTTGAAAGTATTTTTCACATTGCAGTGCTTTATCGCCAGTGGCTATTAATGTTATACTATAATATGTTAAAGCTAACGCTATATATATATATTAACGTTCTGGGGCGATTCGCTGGCCATGTTGAACCCAGTGCTGATCCTGTGATGAATCATTGAATCCCTACAGTGCAGAAGGAGGCCATTTGGCCTATCGAGTCTGCACTGACCCTCTGAAAGAGCACCCCACCTAGCTCAATCCTCCACCCCATCCTGGCAACCCCACCTAGGGGCAATTTAGCATGGCCAGTCCACTTAATCTGCACATTTTTGGATTGTGGGAGGAAATCGGAACAGCCGGAGGAAACCCTCGCAGGCACGGGAAGAATGCGCAAACTCCACACGGGCAGTCACCCAAAGTCAGAATCAACCTGGGGCCCTGGCACTGAGGCAGCAGTGCTCCACTGTGCCACCGTGCCGCCCATGGCATGCCAGGAGATAAGCCGGAGAGCCCAAAATCAGGATTTGCGTTGGGCACCAAACAGTTTGCCATTCTCCCGGCCTGCTCCGGCTGCTGTGATCAGGATCTCGTCCACAAATGCAGCGGCAGCCTGGGAGTCACCACCCCAACCCCCCCAGCGGGAAGTCACCCGGGCGTCATTCAGTACTGCTCGACAAAAGCGGGGAGCAGACACCATGGACACCGTGGGGAAGCAAGGAGGTGAGTAGCCCCTCCTCCACCTACCTCCAGGCAGCACAAGGGCACCGTAGCTGCTGGTCAGGTGCTGTGGGGGATGCTGGGGTTCCTTCAAAGGGGCTGAGGGTTGAGGGGCGAGAGGGAGCCAGGTCGGTGGTCGCCCTTGGGCTAGGGAGGATTTTGGGATGCAAAGCCATCTTGTGAACATCCATAACTGGGCAAACCACAGCTGCAGCCTCTCTGTCCTACAAAACTCCCACAATACAGAGGCTTGCTGCAACCTGGCTCTTCAAAGTCCAATTTACCTCCCTTGAAGTTTTCCCTTTTGCCGTGCTTGTTTCAAGTCAATTTCCATGCCCTTGACGTTTCAATAGACTCTGTGGTGTCAATGTTGCAGCTTGCCTTCTTTTATCCCTTTGTACTAGGTTGTTTATGTTCCATTTCACACCCCATTGACTGTGACAAGCCTCTTGCTTGACAGCTAGAGGCTATCTCAAAGTAGAGAGTAACTTTATGAGTTGCGATAGCACTTGATGGTCCTTGAACTCTGAAGTGCTTCCTTGAAAGATCAGGTGACCTGTCTGAGAGAAATCTTTCTAGACTGGATGTCCTGCAACTTTGATGCCTGATCAACATGCCTGCACTGTAGGTACATCAGCACCATAGATGCAGCTGGCAACACTCACACATCAAAGAGCAGGAGTTCACCACTGAGGACATTCTCATGGCCAACGGGTATCTGGATGAGATGAAGAGAGCTGAGCATGACCTCCCTGATGTTGCCGGCAGTGGACTGGGGTCTTAGATCTCTGGATCTGGGTGGGAGTGAGAATGCTGAGTGAAGGTTGCTAACACAAGTGGCTCATTGAATGACACATAGAGAGAAGGTGGGACAGTCATGTTAAGGGTGGGGACGGTTGCACCCCATGGAGGAAGAGGACACCTATTCTCGGTGGCTGGGAAGGTCAAGGCTGAACTCAATTTCTATGTAACTGGGTCAAATCATCACCATTGCCAGGATGCCCCAGGTCCGGGGGGGGGGGGGGCCATTGACCTGGATACCCCAGGTCTGGGGGGCCATTGACCTGGATGCCCCAGGTCCTGGGATACGTGCACGGGAGGGGAACGTTGGTCTCTAGTAAGTGAAAGGCGCTACACTCCAGGATGTCCGTCACTGTGAGTTTCATGAGCTCTCACTAGCGGCATCCCTTTGGGGGCCTGTAACAGGAAGTGAGTCGAGATGCAGATAGAGACCCACCCTGTTATAAAGGTTTAAATGACAAAGGCGTTACATGTTTTGGGTGTGACATACTTTAATGTTGAACATTTCATGTGATAATGAATCATTAACTATTCACTCAGCACTCCTATAACTTCTCAATCTTCCGTGGTCCGCTGCTACATCTAGGTGTCTCACAGGATGCACATTAGAGATGGAGGCAGCCTGCTGCCTGCCTCGCCCTGTGGCCTATGATGCCCTTGGTGGGCTTCCTATGGAGGGCCTGGAGCCGGAGTGCCCTAACCGACTGTTGCCGTGCCACCATGTTCTGGCCACTGCCCTTCAGATGCACCAGTGTCAGGGGAGGGAGTCAGAAGAACTGGAGACTGCCTGAGTCTCCTTGGTGCAAGACCCCGGGATGGACTCCACTGTTTCCACCACCCTCGGGACCACCATGGAGCCATGGGTGACTCCATGGGATAGACGGGCAGCTAAGTGAGCTCCAGAAGTCTCTGATCTGATGCTGCCAGTACTGGAGGCCCTCCATTGCCTGCACCATGGTGTTGATGCCCTCAGCGATTCCTCTGTGACTGAATTGCCTTGGCAATGTCCACCTTTGTCTGGGTCATGTCCCTCAGTGAATGGGACATGATATTGAGGCCCTTAGCCATGGCAGACTGAACCATGCCTTGAACACCACCCCTCATGTGTTGAACACCACCCCTCATGTGTTGGATGTCATGCTCCAGGGTTTCCTCTGCAGTTGCCACCCTGGCAGTGTTGGCCACACAATTCTGGCACCGTCACCTGCACCTGAAGCCTTGGGACTCCTCCAATCGACCTCACAGTTGCAGGAATGTCATTGACACCTCCACCTGAATCTCACAGCTCTGGCTTATCATCTCTGGCTGCTCAGGGAGAACCTTGTCCAGAGGCCCAGCATCTGGCTGGGACCCAGCCAAGTCCTGGGATCCAGAAGACCTCTGACTATCGTCTCCCTTGGAAGTTCCTGCCTCCACCTCATGTGCATCAGGAGCTGTATGGTGCTCACCAAATAGTGACCCAGAAGCCTGTCTGCTAACTTCGCCCAACGAGGTGTGTGTCTCTGCAATGGTGGAAGGTGCGGGTGATAACTGAGATGCCTTGTTGGTGTTCTCCTCGGAGCACTCTTCTGAGGTATTTCTCGGGTGGCGAGTGGGGAGCAATTCCGGATAGCCCGGCTTCTTCAGATGGTGATCCTGTAAGACAAGGGACATGGGTTCAGTGTAAGGGCAGGACCAGGGTCTGGGACATCAACAACACACCTCAGATGGGTCATCTAGATGAAGGTGCAGTGGATCCTCACTTCACTAACGCAGGCCCATCTCACTTTCTGTCACTGCTCCCTCCTCGGTCACCCCCGTGATCTCCAAACCCTTTCATAGGGAGTGAGAACTTGCAACTCGGGGGCCCTCCTGTCTTCTGCCTCGCCCTCTCTCTATGGGCTAGCTTCTCCTGCGGGGACAAAAGGAGGACATTATCAGCTGGATGCCTGGCAGGTCAGGGGGTCGGTAGCAGGTGGCATGTGTGGGCAGTGGCTGCACAGAAAGGGTTTGTGATGAGTGCCAGGGGTTTCTGAGGAGCAGTCTGGGAGGTTGAACGGTGGGAGGGTACACATTGTTAGCCAGTGGATTTGGGGGTGGGGAGGGGAGGGGAGGGAGGATTCAGCCGGGGTGTGGTAGGTGGGACTGATGTCAGGAGGAGAGAGGTGGTAACTTACCCCTGCAGCTCGTAGGAGATCATTCATCTTCTTCCTACATTGGATGCCGGTCCTCCTTGTCATGTTGCTGCCACTATGTGCAGCTGCCACTGTTTTCCAGGTGGGATTTGTCACTGTTTTCGGGGATATCTTACCCCCTCGGGGGTACAGGGTGACTCCCCTCTCCTCCACGGCATCCAGGACTGGCCAGGTCTGAGTCCTGAAACCGAGGAGCAGGTCACCGTGGTGCCGTCCTCCTGGTTTGACTGGGAGTGAGTGTTGAGGGACCATTTGAATGCTGCTCCCCTTGTTAGCAATGAACAGCTCAGCCCCGAGTCGGGAAATCCATGCCTGGCGACTCTGGCTTGGCGTGATTCCTGTGGGGGATCATATTTTGCACTAAGTGTGGGTGAATTACGATCTGGGTCGTGCCCATTCACCCAACGGGAATCACCCTACGTTTCCCACCCGACATGAAACTATGGACGTGTTTCTCCGGCCACGTTACGTTCTCGCTCAAGCGAAACGAGGCCGGTGAATAGCGGGAGAGGCCAAAAACGAGTTTGCGATGCAACCGGGCCTGCTCCCGTAGGCGAAACCGGGATCTCGCCGTAGTGTGGCGAGAAACCAATTATCACCACCTAAACGCTATTTCCATACAATTAACGGGAGCCACCCTATAGCCTCCCGTGATTCAGCGGTTTCCCCAGCAAGTGGTCACGCTGACGCCTATCCTTTTGATAAACTGGAACCTGCCGAAAGGGCTTCTGTGGGGAGCTGAGGAAGTGAGTAGCCATCTTTGCTCACAGGCAAAGAGCCCTGGGCACGGCTTGCTGCACCAGTGCTCGGTGGGGAGTGGGGGATCCACGGCTGGGGATGGGGCCATCCACCATGGGAGGCTGCATGGGAGGCGCTGGAGGGTTGTGGAAGTCACCACTGCTGTATTGTATATACCGCATACGAGGGGTATTACGGTAAGGCCCCTGTACTACAGGTACGGGGGTAGATCCCTGTGTGCTGGCTCCGCCCAGTAGGCGGAGTATAAATGCGTGGGCTCTCCGAGATGCAGCCATTTCGGCAGCAGCTGTGGGAGGCTACACATCTCTGCTTAATAAAGCCTCGATTACTCTCTCCTCTCGTCTCGTCGTAATTGATAGTGCATCAATTTATTACGCAGAGATTTTACAATGGTGGATCTCCGCATCAAGCCTGATCGCCTGCAGCTGCACCCTCAAGCAGACAATGCCAAGTCGGCCTTTGCACATTGGCTAGCTTGCTTTGAAGCGTACATCGGATCTGCGACAGAACCACCCTCGGAGGCACAGAAGCTCCAGATCTTTTACACGCTGCTGAGCTCCGATATCTTTCCCCTCATCTGGGACGCGCCGACCTACGTTGAGGCCATGGCGCGACTGAAGGAGAACTGCACTCAGCAGACCAACAAAATCTATGCCCGGTACCTCCTGTCCACGTGGCATCAACTCCCCGGTGAGTCTGTGGAAGGTTCCTGGCGTGCCCTGCACGCCCTAGTGAGAGAGCTACCCTCGACCTCGCGGCGACCAAGAAACTAGCGATCTCGCTCATAGTCGCCTCACGCAATGTACAGGCATATGCCCCCGACCGCACGGCCCACCCCTCCTGGGCATCATGGACCCCGATAGCAAACACCCCATCGTGGACACCATTGCGACCGTCCCAGCCAACCCCAGGCCTGCGCCGCGTGGCAGCCAACCAACCCTAGGGGACCCAAGTGCTACTTCTGCGTACAGACAAAACATCCCCGGCAGCGCTGTCTGGCGCGGAGCGCGCTCTGCAAGTCCTGCAGGAAGAAAGGCCATTTCGCTGCAGTGTGCCAGGCCCGTTTGATCGCCGCGATTTTCCCTGCACCCCCCACGTGCGACTTGTGGGCGCCACCATCTTGCTCGCCATCAGACTCCTGCTCATTAGCCACCTTATCGGGCCGCTCATCGCCTGCAACGGCCGCCGACCAGCCGCGTCTCACCTCCATCACGATCGACCCGTCCTGACTGCACAATCTCGTGACCGCGTCGACGACAGTGAAGGTCGACGGGCACAAGTTATTCTGCCTTCTGGACTCCGGGAGCACTGAGAGCTTCATCCACCCCAATACAGTAAGGTGCTGCTCCCTCACGGCATACCCCATTAACCAGATAATCTCCCTTGCCTCCGGATCCCACTCCGTGGTGATCCGGGGGTACTGCACCGCCGCCCTCACCATCCAGGGCGTAGAGTTCAGCAGCTTCCGGCTGTACGTCCTCCCCGACCTCTGCACTGCCTTGCTACTCGGCCTGGACTTCCAGTGCAACCTCCAGAGCCTAACCCTGAAATTTGGCGGGCCCCTTCCACCCCTTACTGTTTGCGGCCTCGCGACCCTTAAGGTCGACCCGCCTTCCCTGTTTGCAAACCTCACCCTGGATTGCAAACCCGTCGCCACCAGGAGCAGACTGTACAGCACCCAAGACAGGACCCTCATCAGGTCTGAGATCCAGCGGCTGCTGCGGGAAGGTTTCATCGAGGCCAGCAACAGCCCCTGGAGAGCCCAAGTGGTAGTTGTGAAAACTGGGGAGAAAAACAGGATGGTCGTTGACTACAGTCAGACCATCAATCGGTGCACGCAGCTCGACGCGTACCCCCTCCCACGCATATCTGATATGGTCAATCAGATTGCACAGTACCGGGCCTTCTCGACAGTGGACCTGAAATCTGCCTACGATCAGCTCCCCATTCGCAAGGCGAACTGCCCGTACGCCGCGTTTGAAGCGGGCAGCCGCCTTTACCACTTCCTTAGGGTGCCCTTTGCCGTCACTAACGGGGTCTTGGTCTTCCAAAGGGAGATGGACCGAATGGTTGACCGGTACGGACTGCGGGCCACCTTCCCGTACCTGGATAACGTCACCATTTGCGGCCACGACCAGCAGGACCACGACGCTAACCTTTCCAAATTCCTCCACACCGCCACACTCCTCAACCTAACCTACAACAAGGAGAAGAGCATGTTCAGCATGAACTGCTGAGCCATCCTCGGCTGTGTGGCCAAGAACGGAGTGCTAGGGCCCGACACCGATCGCATGCGCCCCCTCATGGAACTCCACCCTTCCCCACTGCCTCAACGCCCTCAAACGATGCCTGGGCTTCTTCTCGTACTATGCCCAATGGGTCCCTAACTATGCGGACAAGGCCCGCCCACTCATTCACTCCACCGTTTTCCACCTGATGGCTGAGGCTCACCAGGCCTTCAACCGTATCAAGGCCGACATCGCCAAGGCCGCGATGTACGCAATTGACGAGACGCTCCCCTTCCAAATTGAGAGCGATGCATTAGACGTCGCTCTAGCCGCCACCCTCAACCAGGCAGGCAGGCCCGTGGCATTCTTTTCCCGCACCCTCCATGCCTCCGAAATTCGGCACTCCTCCGTCGAAAAGTAGGCTCAAGCTATCGTTGAAGTTGTGCGGCATTAGAGGCATTACCTGGCCGGCAGGAGATTCACTCTCCTCACTGACCAACGGTCGGTTGCCTTCATGTTCAACAACACACAAGATCAAAAATGATAAGATCTTGAGGTGGAGGATCGAGCTCTCCACCTACAATTACGAGATTTTGTATCTCCCCGGGAAGCTCAACGAGCCCCCCGATGCCCTATCCTGAGGTACTTGTGCCAGCGCACAAGTGGACCGACTCCGGACCCTGCATGACGATCTTTGTCACCCAGGGGTCACCTGCTTTTATCACTTCATAAAGGCCCACTTCATAAATCACCAGAGACTGCCAGGTCTGCGCGGAGTGTAAACCGCACTTCTACCGGCTAGACCGAGCACACCTGGTGAAGGCCTCCCGCCCATTTGAAAGCCTCAGCATGGACTTCAATGGGCCTCTCCCCTCCACCGACCGAAACATGTACTTTCTTAATGTGGTCGACGAATATTCCAGATTCCCCTTCGCCACACCACCATCATCAAAGCCCTCAACACCATCTTCGCTCTGTTCGGTTTCCCCACCTACGTCCACAGCGACCGGGGATCCTCATTTATGAGCGAGGAGCTGCGCCAGTACCTGCTCAACAGGGGCATTACCTCGAGCAGGACGACCAGCTACAACCCCCGTGGAAACGGGCAGGTGGAGCGGGAGAATGGGACGGTCTGGAAGGCCGTCCAGCTAGCCCTACGGTCCAGAAATCTCCCGGCCTCTCGCTGGCAGGAGGTCCTCCCCGAAGTCCTTCACTCCATTCGGTTTCTCCTTTGCACTGCGACTAACGAAACTCCCCATGAAAGCCTCTTTGCCTTCCCCAGGATGTCCACCTCCGGGGTTTCGCTCCCAACGTAGCTGGCAGCTCCAGGGCCCGTTCTCCTCTCCTTGTGCGGCTACACAAGGCGGACCCGTTGGTTGAGAGGGTACAGCTACTTCACGCGAACCCGCAGTACCCCGACGTAGCGTACCCCGACGGCCGCCAAGACACAGTCTCCCTCAGGGATCTGGCACAGCTGGGTCCCCCCCACCCCTCTGCCCCGGCGCCACCCTCCCTCCCCCCAGCGCACCCCACCACAGCCCCGCTCCAGGACGATCCGTCCTCCCATTGGTCCCACCCGGGGCTGAAGATGAGGTTGACACGCTCCCGGAGTCACTGACGACTGAACCGACGCCAAAATCACCACCAGAACTGCGGCACTCGCAACGACGGATCAATGCGCCAATCGTCTGAATTCGTAAACTTTTCCTTAAAATGTTAAACACTTGAATGTAAATAGTTTTCCACCACCCCAGCTGGACTCTTTTTTAACAGGGGGTGAATGGGGTAGTCACCACTGTTATATTGTATAGACCGCATACGAAGGGTATTACGGTAAGGACCCTGTACTACAGGTACGGGGGTAGATCCCTGCCTGCTGGCTCCGCCCAGTAGGTGGAGTATAAATGTGTGTGCTCACCGAGCTGCAGCCATTTCGGCAGCAGCTGCAGGCGGCTACACATCTCTGCGAAATAAAGCCTCGATTACTCTCTACTCTCGTCTCGTACTTGATAGCGCATCAAGGTTGGAAATCGGGTGGAGGGGCAACCGCTCGCGGCACCACTATGCCAACCACTGGTTTGTGTGTACCCATTTCGGGGGAAACCCTTGTCCCAGTCCGTCTGACCCATCAACCACACATAACCTCCCCCCACCATCGTAGCATTACAGGGCATCTCCTGTGCCCATAGCCTCTGGTATTCCTCCAAGCAGCTATGCACCTGCTGGAGTGTCGCTTGCATCTCCCTCTGAACGTCCCAGTCACTCTCTAACATCGCCATCAGCTCTGGGATAGCACGTTCCACAGGCTCAGCATCTGGCTGGGACCCAGTTGGGTCCTGGGATCCAACAGACCTCCGACTGTTGCCACGCCTGGGGGTTCCTGCCTCCACCTGATGTCCATCTGCAACTATGTGGTGCTCACCAGATTGTGCCCCAGAAGCCTGACCACTAACATTTCCCACTGAGGTGTGCGTGTCTGCGCTGGTGGAGGATGGAGATGACAGCTGTGACTCCTCGATCGTGTCTTCCTCGGAGCTCTCCTCCGAGGTGTTTTTCTGGGAGGGGGCCATCCGGGATGAGCTGGCGCCTTCATTTGCAGTGAGAAGCCCATGGGGCCTCGTTAAGTGGACCGATTAACGTTGAATAGTGTTGCTGGCCCCACTGGGCTGAGTGCTGGGAAGCCCGTGGCAGTTCCCGCTTGCTACCACACTTAGAAACCTTTCCAGAGGCACGTTTGCGCAGTGATTAGCACTGCTGCCTCATGGCTTCGAGGACCCAGGTTCGATCCCGGCCCCGGGTCACTGTCCATGTGGAGTTTGCACATTCTCTCCGTGTCTGTGTGGGTCTCAGCCCCATAACCCAAAGATGTGCAGGATAGGTGGATTGGCCACGCTAAATTGCCTTCCTTAATTGGAAAAGTTTTGAAAAAATATATCTTTCTGTAGAATCCTTAGTCATTTTTTGGGAGAATCGCGTCCTAAATGTTAACATGTGAATACTATAACATTGGCATGAGTGGAACGTAAGCACTGGCATGGACTGGACAATACAGCCTGGGCAGGATTTTCCATTGCCTGACACCGAAATCGGGAACGACGATCGGGCGGAGAATGGCTCCCGACGTCGAAATCGCGGCAGGTGGCGGTTTGATGCTGGGTCGTGATGTTCCGCCCCCTCCAAATCGGCATCATCGAGACGTGCGCCACGCCAGCTGCAACCCTGTTGGAATGTCATTAGCGGGCCCACCCATCGTGCCCCGCCTCCGGCGGGCCACGTTCCCGACGGCGCGGGCCACATGTGGTCTCAGCGGTCGTGAGCCTGCCGTGGTGGCTGCGGAGAGAGAGGGCGTACGGACAGTGCCCAGCACCGCCACACTTGGCCAAGATCTGTGCCGCTCGCTGGGGGCTTCTGCCAGGGCTGGGGGGAGTGATGGGGGGTGGCCAGGAGGTGGACTGTGGGGTCGGGTGGGCGGCTACACGGTCCAGCACAGCTGGCGGCATCTTCTCCATCGCAATCGGTGCGCGTGTGTGGAGGGGGCTGTAGGCGTCTACGCGATTGCATCTTGTCAGCCCTACGCATGTGCAGCACAGACCCGGCGATTCTCCAACCATTTTCTGCGTTCTGTGGGTGTTTCATGTCGTGCCGGTGCTCGCCCCTCACCGGTAGCGAAATCGGTGTGGGTTTCGCACCGATTTTCCCATCGTGAAACACCACGGATCCTCCGTTGGCATCGGCACTTAGCCTCAGGAACGGAGAATCCAGCTCCCTGTTTCTAAGCAGCATATCCTATGGCCGATGTGACACTTAAAGGAGAGTTGGTAAGTATTTGGAAACAAAACGAAAGATGCTGAAAGGGTGGGGAGAATGGATTTAAATAGATAGTTCTAATTGAAGAACTACCAGTGACTCAGGCACTTTGGGCAAAGTAACCTATTTCTGTGCAGTAATTGCTTTGATTATACTGGATGCTGTGGTTGCTCCACTAGAGTTTAGGATGGCCAGCAGCACTTCTCTATGGTTAAAAAAAACTATTAATAGAACGCATTCCATCTGTTTCACAATCTCAATATTCACCATAGTAATTTAATCCATTTCAGAAACATAAAATCCAAAGGCCTTATAAAATGGATGATACTGCAGTGTTATCACGACAATAATAAGAAACCTGTTAGCTGACGACAAATGGCCATACACTGAGGATTATCTCAAATCAGTTCGCTTAAGAAATGGGGAAAACGAACTTTCCTTCTGGATGTGACAAATTGAATTTGGATCGGCAGAGATTAGATTTAATTTTTCATCAGAGAGTTTCTTAATAATAATCTTTATTATTGTCACAAGTAGGCTTACATTAACACTGCGATGAAGTTACTGTGAAAATATCCTCGTCCCCACACTCTGGCGCCTGAGGGAGAATTCAGAATGTCCAATTCACCTAACAGCACGTTTTTCGGGACTTGTGGGGGGAAACCCACGCAGGCACGGGGAGAACATGCAGACTCTGCACAGGCAGTGACCCAAGCAGGAATCGAACCCGGGTCCCTGGCGCTGTGAAGCAACAGTGTTAACCACTGTGCTACCGTGCGGATGCTCTGCAATGTATGTGTCGAGGTGTAGAACCCATTTTCTGATTAAAGACGCATTTGTTTAAAGGTGTGTTGCTGGCTTTATCAATGATGACCCAGATTACAGTAAAACTTGTTACTGCATCACAGAAGTATCACTGCGTGTTCATGCAGGGTGTTATCGTGACGTAAATGAAGAATGTTTGTTCTTTTTCATCCTCTTCAGCAATCAAGACCATGGTCGGATGGTCTTGGGAGTGGTGTAAAATATGCAGCTTTGGATCAGTAATCTGTTATAAACCTGCTTTATTTCTGTTAAGTGAAGCAGCAAATTAAGTTTATTAAAGAAGGCACGCACATCCGAGTAGTGCATCCTCCTCCAACTACACACGACCACAGTATAGCAGTGGATGCACAACTCAAAGTGAGCTTATTTGTAGTTACATCTGAGAACATGTTTTTTTAATTAACCTTTAAGTAATAAAAAACTTATAAAGAAAAAGTGAAACTTGAGGTGTCAGTGCCATTGGCACAAGCTAAAGCCTGGGTGTGGTAAAGAGTAATGCAGTTGAATTTGACATTGCTCCAAACCTGGCTGGGAACGATTGTCATCAGAAAGCAATTTGCTTGGGTGAGTGGTTAACTCACTTTTAACAGCCTGACTTTGACACTGCATCTGCGAACATAGCATCATAGAATCCCTGAAGTGCAGAAGGAGATCATTGGATAATTGAGTTTGCACATTCTCCCTGTGTCTGTGTCGGTTTCCCCGGGTGTTCTGGTTTCCTCCCACAGTCCAAAGATGTGCAGATTAGGTGGATTGGTCATGTTAAATTGTCCCCAGGTGACCAAAGGTTAGGTGGGGTTCAGGGATAGGGCGGGGGTGTGGGTCTAGGTAGGGTTTTCTTTCAGAGGGTCGGTACAGACTCAATTATCCAATGATCTCCTTCTGCACTCCAGGGATTCTATGATGCTATGTTCGCAGATGCAGTGTCAAAGTCAGGCTGTTAAAAGTGACAGATGCTTTCAAGTCTAACTTCGTTGTCAGTCAATGAATTATGGATTTATTTGCCAGCTGGTGTTCTATAACTGTCTCCATTGCAACAAAATCAGTTAATGGAAAACATTGCAACTACTAAGGCAGCACCCATTTTAACAGTCAGGTTCCTGTCGTGACAAAAAGGTATTTCTTTTTCCCCAGAACCCAATTAGTTTGGGTGAGATCTAGTCTTGGACACCAAAACTATATACTCTCAACTGTGAAGTTTCACCATAGGTAAAACTCAGTAAAAGATCATTTGAATAAAATATGCAAGAAAACAAATCATTATCCAATGTGGGACTCAGAGACGTGTCCCTGGAAATAACTATCAAACGAGGACAGAAACTCCCTGCATAAAACCTTTCCAACTTGTTCACTTGTTCAAATTGTTCTAATAAATAAAAAGAAAAATATAATTTTGCGGTGAAAGTTGCAATGTTAAACTGGTAATTTAAAAAAAAACATTATTAACCTGCATTTTCACTTAGTTTCTTGCCTTTTAATTTACTCCAGTAGTTAATCCCAATGTATTATAATTGGCAGACTTCTGTACAATATTGCAATTTTCATTGCTTCCTGTAGCACCGTCAATATGACGCGAGGCAGGTTGAGGTAATGTCAATTGAAGGCTTTATTAAGCAGAACTTTATCCCCAGCAGCGTGGTTACAGAATGCAGCTGCTGAGGGAAATGGAGGGAAAACTGGGTTCTTATACCGGCATTTCTGGGTGGAGTCCAGTAGGTGGCAGATCCTATCAGGACCTGGCATCCCTCCACCAATAGCCTGTCGACACGTGGTGTACCGTATTATCCCTAATACATACCACCACACTTCCACTCGTATAAAGTAACAGCATCTCATTCTCATGATTCAAGAACTTTTGAGGTTGCCCCAATGTAATTTGAAGTTTGTGAATTATACAAAGCGGGATTCTCCCTAATCCCCGTGAAGGCCTGACGCCGGCGTAAAAAGCGGGGCGAACCACTCCGGCGTCGGGCCGACCGGAAGTTTCGGAATCCTCTGCACCTCTGGGGGCTAGGCCAGCACCAGAGGGTTTGGCGCCATGCTAACCGGCGCCAATCGGCCGGCGTGAGTTAGCGCATACGCAGACCGACCGGCGTATTCCAGCGCATGCGCAGGGGGTGTCTTCTCCGCACCAGCCATGGAGGAGCCCTACAGGGGCCAGCACGGAAGGAAGGAGTGCCCCCACGGCACTGGCCCGCCCGCAGATCAGTGGACCCCAATCGCGGGCCAGGCCACCGTGGGGGTCCCCCCCCGGGGCTGGATCCCCCCGCGCCCCCCCGAGTACCGCACCAGCCGGCCTAACAGCCAGGTCCCGCCGTGTGGGACCAAGTCCAATTCACGCTGGCAGAACTGGCCAGTAACCGACGGCTGCGTGGCCCTTCGGGGCCCGGAGAATTGCCGGGGCGGCCGCTGCCATCAGCCCCCGACCGGCGCGGCGTGATCCCCGCCCAGCCCGAAAACCGGCGTCGGAGAATACGGCAGCCGGTGTCGGAGCGGCGGTGCGGGATTCACGCCGCCCCCCGGGGATTCTCCGACCTGACGGGGGGGGGGTCGGAGAATCCCGCCCACAGTATTAAGTTTGTGCGGTACAGTGGCAGCTCTGAGTGATTCTGTACATGTGCCAGCATGGCAGTCAGAGTGCAGGACAAGTGTGCATGTGGCACTCCTCCTTGACGCCTTTCCGGACAATGGTAGGAATACAGTGGCATTACAACATGGCATTCCCATTCTGATCCCATATTTCTCTCATCCCATAATGGAGAATGACAATTGCTGTTGCCAGCAAAGTTGGACATTGTAATTTATCTGTGTTGCCATGTGACATGGTGATAATCATGAAAAATAGGTTGTAATGTAATTATTAAAAATAATTAGCAACAACTTGTATTTCAAGAGCACTTTTAATATAGCAAAATGGCCTGAGGCACTTCACAGGAAGCTTATCAAACAAAATTTGACACTGAGCCTCAGAGAGAGGTAACAGGACAGATAGCATAAAATGTTGTCAACCCCCCCCCCCCCACAAGGATTTTAGCAGGGTACATAGGTAGAAAGGTTTGAGGAGGACATTCCAGAGGAGGTTTACGGTATAGAAGGCAAAGACACGTAACCTCAGCTGGAAGAGTCCCCTCAGCAATGAGTCTGTTGCTATATTGACTGAAAAACAAATCAACTCATTAGTTTGCAGCTATCATTGTCGCATTCATCTTCCAGTCTCCATTCCTTTCATTGAATTCCAACCTTACTTTCTCACTGAACCTTATCCTTCGTGGCCTTTTACAGCCTGTCCCTGCCTCTGGGTCAAAGGTGCTTTTATTATTCCTTTGAACTATTTTTCTCATCCTGAAGTTCAAACAATATTATCTGGCCAGTGAGAAAATAAAGTGAAGTCCAATCCTACCTACAAAGAGGCAGTAAACCAGGAAAGAAAAGGTTCAGCTGCCTCGATTGGGTCCAGAGTTGTGTAAAATATTATACTTTATTTTAAGGCATAAATCAAAATCTTCCATGTACATAACGTTTAATAATCCACCGTGAAGTTATAATTACGTAGTGACAAGCTCTTGTAATTTCTGCATCTTCATAATTATCGATGTGAAAGTAATGGTTTTACTGCAGAGGTCTATCAGGAAGCAGAAATGGAAGGGATCAGAAGAGACCACAGCCCTTCAGATTTTCCTTGATGATTATATCGGCGACTGCATCAAACACAAACTTGACGTTCTGTGTATCTGTAGCACAAGTCATATGAGAGTAAATCTCTTTTATATCTTGTCGCAAGTTGAGATTCAGATATTGAGTCTTGATATAATTTCCCGCATCTTCAAATGTGTTGGAGCCTGGTGAGAAAAGTGACACAAAAGACACTTATTTTCATGCTAAACAGCAAGAAAGAAGTTTTATTTATTCTAACAATATTTGACTTGCGTCTCAGATTCAGGTTTTGTGCAGGCTTGCATCTTGAGTGTAATCTTGCAAAAAAAAACCCAACAGAGATGAAAATATTAAAAATATTGAGATGATGGGGTATCTTTTGATACAAACATACGAATTAGAAGCAGGAGTAGGCCACTTGGCCCTTAGAACCTGCTCAATCATTCAAACAGATCATGGCTCATCTGAATTCAACCTCAGCTCCACATTCCCACCTACCCCCCCAATAATCTTTCAGCCCTTTGCTTCTCAAGAATCTATCTAATTCTGTCTAAAATATTCAAAGACTCTGCTTCTACCGCCTTTTGAGGATGAGAGTTTCAAAGATTCATGACCCTCTGAGAGAAAAACATTTCTCCCGATCTCCATCCTAAACGAGTGACCCCTTATTTTTAAACAGTGGCACCCCACACTAAATTTTCCCGCAAGAGGAAACATCCTCCCCACATCCACTCTGTCAATACCCCTGAAGATCTTGGGTGGGATTCTCCGCCGGCAGGATGCTCCGTTTTGCCGGCACCCGGGGGTTTCCCGACGGTGTGGGACTGCCCCACAATTGGAAACCCCATTGACCGGCCGGCATAATGGAGCATCCCGCCGGCGTGTTGAAGCAGAAATGTGGCACTGCGGGGTGGAGAATCCAGCCCAATATATGTTTTAATTAAGTTACTTCTTCCTCTTTTAAACCCCAGTGGATATGGCCTAGCCTGCCAACCTTTCCTCATAAGTCAACCCACACATTCCAGGTACTAATCTGGTAAACCTTGTCTGAACTGTTTCCAAAGCATTTACATCCTTCCTTAAGTAAGGAGACCAATACTGTACATAGTACTCCAGATGCGGCCTCACCAATGCCCACATAAATTGCAAGGGGACTTGAATACAATAGGGAGGTTAAGTTTCAGTTATACAGGGTATTGGTGAGACAACTTCTGGAGTACTATGTACAGTATTGGTCTCCTTATTTCACTAGCTTTCCTAATTCCGTACTGTACCGGTATACTAACCTTTTGTGATTAATGCACGGAGACACCTAGATCCTTCTGCATATCAGAGCTCCGCAATCTCTCACCATTTAGATAATATGATTCTTTTTTATTTTTCCTGCCAAAATGGACCATTTCACACTTCCCACAGCATACACCATTTGCCAGATCTTTGCCCAGTCTCTTAAAGTATCTATATCGTTTTGTAGCCTCCTTATGTCCTCTTCACAACTTATTTCCCCAGCTATCTTCATCCAAGTAATTTATACAAATTGTAAACAGTTTGTGGTGATATGCCCGTGAATAATATTGTATAGACTCAGCAATAAGACTTCCCACCAGCGGGTGGCTTCAGACATCAGTCATGTGACATCCGGCTCTCGTCAGAAAGTTGTAAGGCATACACAAGGACAGTCGCACATAAGAGTAGTCCCAGGAGAGTCTACGTAAATCAATCAGTAACTTAGTCTGTATGGCATTCTGATTATTACCTTACCACGTATACATCAATAAACAATCATTCTCGTTAAGTCACCAGCAGTTCTGTATGAATCATTGCAAAGACAAGGGGCGGGATTCTCCGATATCGGCGCGATGTCTGCCGACCAGCGCCAAAACCGGCGAGAATCAGTCCGGCATCGTGCCGCCCCAAAGGTGCGGAAGTCTCCCCATCTTGAGAGGCCGAGCCCTCACCTTGAGGGGGGTAGGCCCGCGCCGGACTGATTTCCGCCCTGCCAGCTGGCGGGAAAGGCCTTTGGTGCCCCGCCAGCTGGAGCGGAAGACTTTGCTGGGCGGCACATGCGCGGGAGCGTCAGCGGCCGCTCACGGCAACGCCGCGCATGCGCAGTGGAGGGGGTCTCTTCTGTCTCCGCCATAGTGGAGGCCATGGCGAAGGTGGACGGAAAAGAGTTCCCCCACGGCACAGGCCCACCCGCGGATCGGTGGGCCCCGATCGCGGGCCAGGCCACTGTGGGGGCACCCCCCAGGGCCAGATCGCCCCGCGCCCCCCCCCAGGACCCCGGAGCCCGCCCGCACCGCCTTGTCCCGCCGGTAAGAGAGGTGGTTTGATTCTCGCCGGCGGGACAGGCATTCCAGCAGCGGGACTTCGGCCCATCGCGGGCTGGAGAATCGCCAGGGGGGGGGCCGCCAACCGGTGTGGCGCGATTCCCACCCCCGCCGAATATCCGGTGCCGGAGAATTCGGCAACCGGCAGGGGCGGGATTCACGCCAGCCCCCGGTGATTCTCCGACCCGGCGGGGGGTCGGACAATCCCGCCTAAGGTCACAGACCGCAACATGGATGATTCCGGCATTGATTCCTGTGGCACACCATTCATTACATCTTGCCAACCAGAAAAAGATCCACTTCTATCTATCCTCTGCTTCCTCTTAGCTAGCCAATCTTCTGTCCATGCCAATATGTTACTTCCTACACCATGAGCATTTATTTTTCACAATAACCTTTGGTGTGGCAACTTATCAAATACCGTCTGGAAATCTAAATTCAGCAGATGCCCTATATCCACAGAACAAGTTATTTCTTCAAAGAATCTAAGAAATTGGTTAAACATGATTTTCCTTTCACGAGACCATGTTGACTCTGCCTGATTACCCTGAATTTTTCCAAGTGCCCCACTATAACATCTTTAACAATAGCCCTGTGACAGAGGTCAAGCTAACTGCCCTGCAGTTTCCTGTTTTCTGTCTCCCTGCCCTTTTGAATAAAGGAGCTACATTTGCTATTTTCCAGTGCCACCCTGTCCTGGCCCCGACCACCCAGGGGCTCAACTCCCCAGCAAGACATCCCCAAGATGCCAACATGACTTTGTGAACCAGTATCAAATGAGGTTGAGGCCTCGTTGGCGAAGCCGGTGAATTCTGGGTCCCGGGTGAATTAGGCGAGCACATATTTAAATGAGCTTAATGGATCATTTAAATATACGTGCCTGGATCTCACCCAGTGAGAGTGAAATCCAGATTGCGACGCCTCGTGAAATTCCATTGGATCTCGCGAGACGTCTCGAGTGTCGCTATCCCGATGGAGGCCTGTTGCGAGATTCAACGGTCCCGAAGTCTGGCACAATGAGGCTGCTGAATCGTGTCCAGAGAAACTCTTACTATCTGTCCTTATGGCTGTGATTCTCCGTTGCATGTGCGCCCTGCTACTGCTGCTAGTGAGGATGGAGAATTTGCGGCTTGTCAATGGGATTTCCCACGCCGCCATGAAACTCACAGGCAGGGCTGCACTGTCGGCGAGACCAGCGAATGCCACCGCCAGTAAGCGGCCGGAGATTTCTGGCCTATATTTCGAGCAAGCTTTCACTTATACTCTAATTTTGACTGCCTTATCAATATTTTGGTCGTTCTTTGCTGTTTCTTTATATTCTATCCAATCTTCTGACCTGCCACCCATCTGTGTACAATTATAGGCTTCTTCTTTAAGTTTGGTGTTATCTAACTTTTTTAGTTAACCACGGATAGTGGGTTCTCCCCTTCAAATGTTCCTTTCTTGTTGGAATGTATCTATTCTGAGTATTCTGAAATACCCCCTTAAATGTCCACCACTGAATCTCTATTGACCTATCTCTTGATCTAATTTGCCAGTTCACTTTACCTAACTCTGCTTTCAGGCTCTCTGTGGCATCGTGGCCCCTTTAAGGGGGTGAGCTCCACTGACTGTGTGACCAGCTTGGGGTTGATTGCACGGGAGCACGTGGACCCCAGCTAATGGGGAATTTGCGCAGGGCTCTGGGAGCAGGATCCCGGGCAAAGTGGGCCAGGGAGCTGATAGTAAAGACCTGTGTATGGTGTTCTGTGCCTGTTAACTAAGTGTCTTTGTCTTTCATCAATAAACCTCTTTGTTTACTACTGGAAGCCTCCGGTGTATGTCTTGAGATACCATATTGGCGACAAGGTAAAAATTTTCAGAAGCAGCCGATAGTCGTTGTGAATTGAGGGGGGAAGGAAGGGACAGTTGAGAAAACAGAAAAGCTCCAATAAGAGTCAGAAGCATTTAAACTGAGAGTTGAAATGTGTATCATTGGGAAAATAGGCCCATTTGACCAAAGGGTTAAGCCATGGAGTCAGCAGATCGAACCGTTCCGTTTCTTTTTTATCATGAACAAGGTCACAATCGAGGACAAGCAGAAGGTGATATATCTGACAGTTAGCAGCTTCCAGACCTGTAATTTGATTCGGAACATAGAGTCCCCGGAGGCACCCGACTCGAAGATTTTTGACCAGATAGCTAAATTGGTTAAAGATCATTTCAACCCAAGACCCTCGATTATCCTCCAATGTTATAATTTTAACTCTGCAGTGAGGGACCTTAAAGAGACTGTCTCAGCCTTCATAGATAGGCTCTGCTAGCTTGCTGAGCACAGAGTTTGGGGCCATGCTTAGTGACATGTTTTGTGACCAGTTTGTTTGTGGGATCATAACCTTAATATCCAACAAAGCTTCTAGTGGAGACCACAGTTACGTTGGAAAAAGTGATCGAGATTGCGCAGGCGATGGAGTGCACTGAAAATGACACCACTGAGCCTCAAAGCTTGGCTAAGGGGAGGTTAACCAAGTATGGGGCGGTCCGGCCACGAGCAGCGGGATCAACAGGCCCAGTTCAGAGTCAGACACGGTCCTCGGGACAGGACCGGAACCCAAGGAGGCGGAAGGAATCAGGTTGTCAAACCGAATCAGATGTGGAGGGGACCACCTCCAGGAGACATGCCATGTTTGAGAGTTTGTATGCTTCTGTTGCAACCAAATGGGACACATTCAAGCACGTTGCCGCGAGTGGTTATATTCGATGTGAAGAAATTCCACCAATATGTGTACGGTCGATGGTTCGACATAGTGACTGATCATAAGTCATTACTGGGCCTGTTAAGGGAAGATAAGCCCATACTACTCATAGCCTCAGCATGGATGCAGTGTTGGGCCCTGCTGTTGAAAGCTTACAACTATGCTTTTCAGCACTGGCCTGGGACGCAAATTGCTAACGCAGATGCATAAAGTCGCCTGTCCCTAGCTAAGAGCATTCCGCCACAATCGGTAGCCCAGCAGATCATTCTAGCCCTAAACCTCCTAGATATCCTGCCAGTATCCTCAGGCATATCTGCAGCTGGACTCCATGAGACTATTATTTCAAAAGGAAACCGATATGAGAAGGCTGGCGATACGAGATCTGAACTGCTTAGGGCCTATTTCACTCATCAAGACTAGTTGACATGTGAAGATGACATAATTCTCTGGGGATCACGAGTGACGTCCCACCTCAGCCTAGGTGGCCCCTCCTTTAAGAGTTACACAGTACAACAGTGCTGCCCTTGCCAAATGCAGCAATCTTTTCCGCCTTCCACATTACTACACCCTTGGGAATGGCCAGGTCACCTGTGGACCAGGGTCCACGTGGATTATGCGGGCCTGATTTTGGGCAAGATGTTTTTGGTGTTGGTGGATGCCCACTCAAAGAGGCAATTTGTCCAGGAGATGGGGCGCACTACCTCGGCAGCTATGGTAGAGGCCTTGCGCCGAGTGTTAGCCATTCATGAGTTTCCTCAGGCTAGCGTTTCAGACAATGGCATCCCCCTCACTGGTGATGATTTCCAGCATTTTGTGAGAGTGAATAGTATACGACACACCACGCAGCATCGAACGGTCTGGCTGAGTGGGCTATTCAAACTTTCAAGCATTCCATGAACAGCAGTCAGATAAATCACTTCACCAGAGGTTAGCTAATTTTTTGTTGCTGTACAACTCAACTCCTCATTCATCTATGGAGGGCATAGGAGCTGAGATGCTCATGGGGTGTTGGTTGAGAACCTGATTGGATCCAGTATTTCCAAATGTGGCAGAGCGGGTGGAAGCACGTCAGGCCTCTCAGAAGAGTCAAAGGTCAGAGCAGAATGAGGACCGGTCGTTCTGGGTGGGAGACCCAGCTTTAGTCCGAAATTCCACAGCAGGTTCACCTTGGTTAGAAGGACAGTTTGTGGCCCGGTTGTGGTCGATGTTAATAGGAAGACCAGTAAGAAGCTCATTGACACCTGAGAAGTCAAGGAGTTGTGACGCCCGGCTTGGAGTCGACGAGTCTGGCAAGCTCTGTGAATACTCCTGTAACTCTGTCCAGTCAAAGGAAGCTAGGGGCTCTCACCTCTGTTCAAACAGCTGCATCTTCCAAGGCAGGTGAGGTTAATTTGTCCATTGTTGAACTGATCCTGCCTGAGGTGGCATCAACTGTGGACCACACAATTGTTCAAAGGAGTGCCAAACCTATGACTGGGCTTCAGAGGTCCGGGAATAGCCGGAGGGCTCCGGGCCAATTGACGTTTTGATGGACTCACTTTCCTCGGTTGTCCCTGTTAACAACTACAACTTTTGTACAGTTATGGGGAAGTGTATTAAGGTATTTAAGGGCGGGAGAGATGTGGATGCATAGCCCTTTTAATGGAGTGAGCCCTGCTGACCATAATGACCTGTTTGGGGCCAATCATGCGGGAGCGCACAAACTCCATCCAATGGGGCACATTAGCAGTTAATACAGAATCAAACTATATACTCCTATTTTTATAACAGTGAGGCATTGAAGCTTTGCATATCTCATGCCTTGCACTTTATACCAATCGCTGCATCCTTATCTCTTTTCTGTATATATTATTATTTTTGTATTATCGGGGTGCCTTATCTCTCTTGTCATGTGAGAGTACCTTTAAGAAATGGGTGTTTATAAATGGGTGTGTATCTAAGTATCTGTAGTGAGAGTACCTTTAAGAAATGGGTGTTTATTACTACAGTGATGTCAGAGAATGGGTGGAGCTGGGCTGCATGTCAGCTTTTTACTTTCGTTTTTGAGCAGGCTGCAGGGTGTGTTTTAGTTTTGCTTTCAGAGCTGGATTGCTGCAGTCACAGCCAGAAGGTGGATGAATCTCTCTCTGTAATCTAAAGACTGTAAATCGATCCTGATGGTTTAAAACTAATAACAGTAGTGACTTTAACCTAATGTGCTTCTGGTAAAAGGTGTTTTAAGTCTTCTGGATGTTAAAAGGACAGCGTACGCATTACTTAGTGTTGTATTCTTTGGGGGTTGTATTTGAATTGATGGTTGCTAAGATGTTCATTGTATGTTTTAAAAAGGTTAACTTGAGTTCATAGAATAAACATTGTTTTGTTTTAAAAAATACTTTTTCATTTCTGCTGTACCACACCTGTAGAGTGGGCCATATGCACCCCATTCCACAATCGATTAAAAGTTGTGGGACAGTGAACTCCATGATACACTTTGGGGTTCTCCAAATCCTGGCCCATAACACTCTCCTGCGTTAAATTGGCCCCTGGGTTGTCAGCTGCCTATCAGTAATTCTCTTCCATTCTCTGTCATCCTGAATCGCGTCTCTTAGTTCCCTCATCACTTTTGGATGTCTACTATCTTCATTTAAAGCAAGGCTCTGTGTTGCCCTTAATTGTCAACTCTAATCAGCTAGGAAAGAATTAATAGCAGGAAATCCCAGACTTTGCGAAATAAATATCAAAACAAATTTAAGTGCTGGTCGTAGTTCCCCAATTTCCTGTTACATTTTTATTATAAATTATTTAACTACCCTCGGGCAGCATGGTGACACATTGGTTAGCACTGCTGCCTCACAACGCCAGGGACCTGGGTTCCATTCCGGCCTTAGGTGACTGTCTGTGTGGAGTTGGCATTTTCTCCCAGAGTTTGCATGGGTTTCCTCAGGGTGCTCTGGTTTCCTCCCACAGTCCAAAGATGTGCAGGTTAGGTCGATTGGCCATGCTAAATTGCCCCTTCGTGTCCAAAGATGTGTAGGTTAGGTGGGGTTGCGGAGATAGGGCAGAGGAGCGGGCCTAAGTAGGCTGTTCTTTCTGAGGGGCAGTGCAGACTTGATGGGCTAAATGGCCTCCTTCTGCACTGTACGGATTCAATGGATACCTACAAACTTAATCTGTTCACGCAACCACTTGACTCTCTTGTATTCCTACAAACTTCCTGCACACCTGATTGCTCAAAATCTTTAGCTCTCTTCAATCATTTCCTCCCGATTTCACAAGCCGTTTTACTTTTATTAGAAGAAAACATTGTAAATGCAACAATAAACAAAAAAAAAAAATTTTCACTGGGTTCTGATTTCAATAATTTGTTCGTCTTTTTTCATGAGCCATAATGAGATTTTACTGAAAAGCTCACATTTTCCATATAAAACACTGGCAGTCTCTGGTTCTTCAGTATATCTGCCTGCGCAATGTTACAATAAAGGATCCTTCGGTTTATTCCTAGTTTTGACGAAAAAACATAAATTCTAAAATTGGACTGAATTGGGGTTTGTTGTTGAATTATAACAGGAGAGGGAAATACCCACTCTGTCCAAATACATGAGGTGAACAGGTGGATTAAGGGAAATCGGATATCAGTTACTGGAAGCTAGAAACCTGTTGTAGAAAACTGCATTCTCCTGATCAATCTTGCAGTGTGAATGATGCCACCGAGAGTAATATTGATGGGCCTTACAACTGAGTAACTATCACACTGGCTGACTCTTACTTTCAGGCCTGGGCAACGTTGCGAACCAACCTGGCTTTGCCACCTGGGAAGGCTCCAGCCCACCAGGCAATTATTCAACTCATTTACAGCTATTTCACTGTTCTTACCTGTAGGTTTATCATATGGCCCTAACACTGCCATAATTTTTGTTTTATTATTTATGTGTCTGGAATACAATTTCTTTTCATATTCTTTGACAATTTAATTTTGTGGCTTTCTTTTGCTTTCCTAGCTTTTTCATATTCCCTTTTGTTATCATCTGCTTTTATGCTTTATTCTTTTACTTGAAAATTCCCTTGATTTCTTTATTCATCCACGGTTTTTATTACTGGCCCGTTTGTTCTTGTTTTTCACTGGGATCTATTTATTCTGGATTTCATAGCTAGAGTATTACTTGAAATGGGTTCTCCTCGCACTCCCATACCATCACCTCTGGTGTTCCCCAATAATCTATCCTTTCCCCCCTCCTATTTCTCATCTGCCTCCCAGTGCCATCATCTGAAGGCACAGCATTAGTTTTCACTTGTATACCGACGACACTCAGCTCTCTCATACCACCTCCTCTCTTGATTCCTTCACTCTTGCCAAAATATCAAACAGCTTATCTGACATCCTGTACCGGGTCAGTTGAAATTTCCCCGAATTAAGCCTTGTTTTTAGTACATGCTCCATTCCCTACGTACTAACGTCATCCCTCTCCCTGGCTACAGTTGGAGACTAAACCAGTCTGTCGCAACCTTGACGTCATATTTAACCCTGAGATAAGCTTCTGATGTCATATTTGTACCATCACTAAGATCATCTAATTCCACCTCTGTAACATTGCAATCATCAAAGCTCAACTGCCACTGAAAACCTAATTTATGTCTTTATTATTTTTAGACTTGACTATTCCAATGCCCTCTGATTCATGGGCGAAATTCTCCCCAAACGGCGCGATGTCCGCCGACTGGCGCCCAAAACGGCGCCAATCAGACGGGCATCGCGCCGCCCCAAAGGTGCGGAATGCTCTGCATCTTTGAGGGCCGAGCCCCAACATTGAGGGGCTAGGCCGGCGCCGGAGGGATTTCCGCCCCGCCAGCTGGCGGAAACGGCCTTTGTTGCCCCGCCAGCTGGCGCGGAAATGACATCCCCGGGCGGCGCATGCGCGGGAGCGGCCGCGGCCACTGACAGTTTCCCGCGCATGCGCAGTGGGGAGAGTCTCTTCCACCTCCGCCATGGTGGAGACCGTGGCGGAGGCGGAAGGGAAAGAGTGCCCCCACGGCACAGGCCCGCCCGCGGATCGGTGGGCCCCGATCGCGGGCCAGGCCACCGTGGGGGCACCCCCCGGGGTCAGATTGCCCCGCGCCCCCCCCCCCCAGGACCCCGGAGCCCGCCCACGCCGCCTTGTCCTGCCGGTAAATAGGTACTTTAATTTATGCCGGCGGGACAGGCAATTTATCAGCGGGACTTCGGCCCATCCGGGCCGGAGAATTGAGCGGGGGGGCCCCCCAACCGGCGCGGCCCGATTCCCGCCCCCGCCGAATATCCGGTACCGGAGACTTCGGCAACCGGCGGGGCGGGATTCACGGCGGCCAACGGCCATTCTCCGACCCCCCAGCGGGTCGGAGAATGACGCCCTAAGCTTGAGGTTATCTGAAACTCTTCTCGCTGCTGTTTCCAGGCAGGCGAGCCTCAGCAATTGGAAGGGTTACCACTTCAAACAACAGCCTTGGGGCCGAAAGGTGTCCCTTGCTTTTGGGACCCCTTCCTTGGGCCACGGAGCTTCCACCTCCACTGGCTATCCACTCGGGGAGCTGTCTCTTTGCATGGAGTGGCGGAGGGTGGGAGGGGTGGGAGACGCTAAATTCTGGCAGCCGAGGAAGATGGCCCTCAATTGGGCCTTTAATTGGCAAAATCCAGAGGGCAGCACTGAGCTTCTACCCTTCCCACTACTGGTATAATGAGCCTGGCAATAGGATTGCACTGGGGAGCTGTCCCAATGTGGTCCCCTGGCATTTTATTGGACCCACCCCCCACTCCTAGCCTGCCACCCAGTCGTTGCTGAAATCTGACCCTTTGTTTTCAAATCCCACTGGTCTCTTTACCTTCAATCCAATGGCTCTCCAAGATATCTGCACTCATCCAATTCCGCCTCTTGAATTTTTGATTTTAATCACGCGCACATTCTCAGAAGGAAAAAAAAAACATTTTGGACCAGTATTCTTATTTCCCCGTTTTACTGGTGTTCCATTTTAAAATGCACAAGACCAGTTCAGGCCAGTATTCTTATTTCCCTGTTTTATTGTTTTTTTCATTCAGGGTTGGTGGCTGTACCTTCAGTTGCCTTGACCCTAAACTCTGGAATTGCCTCTTTAACTTGTTTTCCTCCTTTAAGATTCTTCCTACCCCTTCATCAAGCTATTAGTCTTCTGACTAAATATCTTCTTACGTAGATCAGCACATAGTTTGTTTTATAATGCTCCTGTGGAGCATCTTGGGGAGTTTTATTACAGTAAAGGCACTGCAGAATACCTTGTTGTTGATGTTGTTGGATTCTATTGATCAGCATTTTAAACGCTTTCTACTTCTTTCTACTTCTGTTCTATTTGTTCGCTTATCAGCAATTTTTTCTTATTTATTTTCCCTAGTTCCCTTCTCATCTCCTTAAAAGTTGCTTCCCCCCCCCAATTTATTACATTAGTCCTTGATTGACCTATGCACTTCTTCATTTTTATCTTAACTGATTTTGTGATCACTTATGTCTTGATGTTGCCTTCACTGATCTGTTCTGATTCATTTCCCCGAACTAACAATAATAATCTTTATTAGTGTCACAAGTAGGCTTAAGTTAACACTGCCATGAAGTTACTATGAAAAGCCCCTAGTCGCCATACTACGGCGCCTGTTCGGGTACATGGAGGGAGAATCCAGAATGTCCAATTCACCAAACAGCACGTCTTTCGGAACTTATGGGAGGAAACCGGAGCACCCGGAAGAAACCCGCGTAGACATGGGGAGAACTGGCAGACTCTGCAAAGGCAGTAACCCAAGCCGGGATTCGAACCTGGGTCCCTGGCACTGTGAAGCAACAGTGCTAACCACTGTGCTAGCGTGCCGCCCTAGAGTTCCCTTCCAAGCCATTCGCCATCCTGCTTTGGAAATATATCCATCACCGTGGCTGGGTTAAAATCCTGGAGCTCCCTCCCTAGCAGCACTGTGGGTGTACCTACAACACATGGTCTCCAGTGAGTTCAAGATGGCGGCTCACCAGCACCTTCTCAAACTCTGAATATTATGGACAAATGCTCAAGGGCAATTAGGGGCAGGCTTTAAATGCTGGCCTAGCCAGCGCCACCCCCATCCCTTAAATGAATAACATAGAAAGATCCCACCGCCCCTTGTTGAGATTTTACATGCCAGGTAAAAAAATGACTCCTACACACATTGTAAAAACTATTCTCTGTACTTTCGCTCCCTCTTCCTTCCAGTTTATTGGGGGATTATTTTTCTCTGCACTCTATGTTAGGAGGAACGATCACATGGCAACAAATTAGATCTCACATTTCGTAACTCAGCGTGGTCAGAAAGAGTATAATAGTGAAAATTAGAACAACATATTGTGCAAAGGAAATGATCGTTGCCGGTGTACTTCATGCAATAGTTGTTGTGATAAATAGATTATTTGGAGTAAAGCAGTGAATCAATCCTGGGGTTTATGTGACAGGTATAGACTGAGCTTTGCTCTTGTGCTTTATGATCTTTGGAACCTGAAATCTAACTTACTGCTTTGTGATCATTCCTACTAACATAAAACGCAGCTAAAAATAATAAATTGTCAGTGAGTGATTCATCCAAGCAAACAGAGAAAGGATTGTAATCTCCTTTCTCAGAAATGAAGAAATTGAAAATGATTTATGAGCAGCTTTTGGAAATTCTGGATAGGATGATCCAAAGGAAGCCCAAATATTATAGATTGTTATTCCAGAGGCTTATAGAATTTCTGTATATTTATTTAGCAGAACTCAGTGATGGAGTTTCGCATTTCCAGGATCTTCAAATGTTACCCTTGTGTAATCTAAAATCTTGTCGAGGCTACTTTATGCCCCTCACCATGTTTCAATTCATCTCCTTGCTTAGTCATCAGAGTCAATTGTGGCACAAACTACATTGAAACTCTGAATATTATGTATGAACCTTCAAATAATTTTTTAAAAAATGTATTTTATTCCAAACATATTCAAAGGTATGAAAATATAAATATATCAAAAAATATATCAAAAAAAATATCCACACCTCACAGTTCACAGTTTGTACAGGTTTTACCCCTTTTCACCTCTTCCCCCTCCCCTCCACCCACCCCTCAAACAATTCCTCAAACATGGTCACAAACAGTCTCCACTGTATCTCAAAGCTCTCCGCTGATCCCCTCAATTCGAACTTTATCTTCTTCAGCCGGAGAAAGCCGTCAAGTCCCCCAGCCAGGCCACCACCCCCGGTGACGTTGTCGACCGCCATTCCAATAGAATCCTTCGCCCGGCATTTCCAATACCCCAAAATCGCCACGATAGGGTCCTCTACCCCCACAATCTTTGATACCGTCCCAAACACCCCTTCCCAGTATCTCTCCAAATTCTCACAGCCCCAGAACATATACGCATGATTTGCTGGTCCTCGCTCACACTTCTCACCCTCGTCTGCGACCCCCTGGAAGAACCAACTCATCCTCGCCTGAGTCATATGCATCCCATGCACCACCTTAAACTGAATCAAACTCATCCTCGCACAAGAGGAGGTCAAATTCACCCTGTGCATTGCCTCACTCCACAGTCCCCATCCTATCTCCCCCCCCAGCTCCTCCTTGCATTTCTCCTTAATCCTCACTGCCTGACTTTCCCCCTGCTCCCCCAGCCATCCGTATATATCCCCAATCCTAGTCTCCTCTTCCACATAACAATAATAATCGATTATTGTGACAAGTAAGCTTCAATGAAGTTAGTGTGAAAAGCCCCTAGTCGCTACATTCCGGCGCCTGTTCGGGAAGGCTGGTACGGGAATTGAATCTGCGCTGCTGGCATTGTTATGCATCACAAGCCAGCTGTTTAGCTCACTGTGCTAAACCAGCCCAGGAGCAACCGCCGCTCCAACAGGTTATACTGTTACAGCAGTATACAGCAGCTTGGCAAATCCTCTCCATTGCTTCCGGTGCGAAGTCCCTCACTTGTACATATCTGAACTTGCTTCCCTTCAGCAGCTCCATCCTCTCCCGCAGCTCTTCCACCAGCCCTAACTCTCTCCACCTCCTATATATGCCGTCCGTCTCCCTCAGCATAAACCCATGGTTCTCACACAGCGCTGTTAGCAGCGACATCTCCTCCATCCTGAAGTGTCTCCTTAACTGGTTCCACACCCTAATCGTGGACTGTACCACTGGGCTCACCGGGTACCTCCTCGGTGCCAGCGGTAGCGCCGCTGTCACCATGGCCCTTAGGCTGGACCCCGTACAGGACTCCTCCTCCAGCCTAACCCATTCTAACCCCTCTCCTTCTCACCACTGCCTCAACTCCGCATTTGTCGCCAACAAAATGTCGCCAACAGTCGTGCAACAAATTTGGTAATACCAAACCCCTTTCTGCCTCCGCCTCTGTAGCAGGGCCCTCTTCACCCTAGGTACGCTCCCCGCCCATATAAACTCCAAAATCGCTGCATCCAGCTTCCAGAAAAAGGCCTTCAGAATGAAGATTGGGAGGGTCTGGAATACAAACAGGAACTTTGACAGGATGTTCATTTTTACCATCTGCACCCTCCACGTCAATGTCAGGTGTAATGTATCTCACAAAATCTGTCTCTAATAAACTCCATCAACTGCTCCATCTGGGATTTTCCAACTTGCAATAACCCTTCCCCTTCCGCTATCTCCCCAACTGCTATTGCACCACAGGTCTCCTCCAGTTCCTTAGCCAGGTCTTTAACCTTCTTCTGCCAGGTCTGATAACCAGCAGACATGCCACTCCCAGGGGGAACTTCTCCTCCACACATTCAGCTTCCTTTCAAACTCCCCCACCTTCAGGTAAAAAGCTCAAACCAATGCCTTCGAGCCAGAACTGCTCTGTATGTGACGATACAATCCATGGCCGCAATCCAAAGTCTCAACTTTAATTCTTAGTGTCTCCAATAAATTATTATATTTTCATCTGCTAATATTTGAAATTTCAAGAAGAAGAATTATTTCTCTCTCTGATGAATTGTAACTATATTTATATGTTTGGGATATTTTAATTTCAACACAACTTTTGACTATTCAACACTTCAGTAAATCGGCAGACAAAAGCCCATAAATGGGTTTCTCAAGGTTCCCAGCAACGTGTTTCTCAGCCGCGGGAGGCGGCACGCTGTTCACTGTCAATGGGATTTCTCATTAAAGCCATCACACGCCACCGGGACACCCAGAGAATTCTGTCACCAGTGAATGGACGGAGAATGTCAGCTCATATCTGCATAAATTTACTGGGAGTGACACCTAGTTCTGATGGACAGTCATTGACTTGAAATGTTGGCCTGGATTACTATCCATGAGGTGGGTAGCAGAAGTCAGAAGTGGCTTGGCCCCTCTGCCTTGGGAGAAAATGCCCGCAAAGGTGAGATTTTCATTGTTAGTGCGGGAGATGGGTGTGCGTTAGAGATGGGCCAGACGAACTGGGAAAAGGTTTGTAGGCAGCCACAGGGCTGTCGAATGTGGAAGTGGGATGTCTCAGTGCAGCAGGATAACATCCCAGTTAAAATAAAAATAGAAAGACCCTCCAGCCCTCATCCCTCACAAACACCCCACCCCATACACTCCCCATGCGCCATCCATACTACATCATGCCAAGGTAAGGCCTCACAAACAGCCTGGACGGCCCCTCATGTCAGCCCATACCAAGCTATGGCACCTCCATGCCCATTCACACACTATGCACTGTATGGAAACAATGAACCCAATAGTGAGCGTAGGATGATTTAAAAAGAGCTTTAAAAAAGTCATTCATTGATAACCTTCCAATTCAATAAACTCTCTTTTACAACGAAGTGTTATGGGCCAGGGTTTAGAGAACCCCAAAGTGTGTCATGGAGTTCACCTGACCCACGACTTTTAATAGATTGTGGTTATGGGGAGCACACCGTCCACTCTACAGGTGTGGTGCAAACAGAGCTTTACAGTACTTTTAAATTAAAACACTGTTTATTTATGAAACCAGTTAACACTTTATAAACCCACAGTAAACATCTTAACAACTATCAACACCAATAAATCCCCAAAGAATACAGTAGTCGACAGATAACCCTTAATAAATTCCCAAACAACAGTCAGAAGGCAAAAGACCCTTTTTAACAGCAAGATTAGGTTTAAATTCACTATTGATAGCAGTTATTAGTTTTAAATCATTTGAAACTTTTCATTTCTTTTCCACCCTCCTGGATTTCTTTTTTAATCTGGGATACACTCTCCTTATTATCTCCCATCAGATCACCTTTGCCTCTACCACTTGAGTATTTCTCATGTCCCCGGTTTCTATCCCTCACAGGCTGAAACTGATGTCGGAAACCAAGCTTTGATTTATGAACTAATTCATAGTCATCTGCCATTTCTGCTGCTAATCTCACAGTTTTAACCCTCTGTTCTTCCACATGAGTTCTCACTACATCAGGAATTGAATTTTTAAACTCCTCCAAAAGTATAATTTCTCTGAGAGCTTCATAGGTTTGGTCTATTTTCAAAGACCTATCCAAATTACTTTGTTTGAACCTTTCAAACTCCATGTATGTTTGACCAAATTCTTTCTTTAAATTTCTAAATCTTTGTCTCTAAGCTTCAGGCTCTAGTTCATATGTATCTAAGATGGATTTTTTCACCTCCTCATACGTCCCAGATACCTCCTCCGGTAGTGATGCAAAAACTTCACTAGCTCTACCTACTAGCTTTGTTTGAATCAGTAATACCCGCATGTCCTGTGGCCATTTCATTTGTTTAGCCACCTTCTCAAATGAAATAAAAAAGGCTTCTACCTCCTTCTCGTCAAACCTTGGCAATGCTTGGACATATTTAAATAGATTCCCACCAAGCCTTCGACTTTGACGCTCTTTCTCACCATCATCCAACTGTACGTTTTCCTTTACGTCTGCCAATTTTAACTGACTATCATGTTTCATGGCCATTTTCTGAAGTTCAAACTCTCTATCTTTATCTTTTTCCCTGATCTGTATCTCCCTTTCTCTTTCTTTTTGTTCTGTTAGGGCTATTCCTTCTTTTCTCCTTTCTTCTCTCTCCTTTTCTTTTTCCTCTCTCTCTCCCTTTCTTTTTCCTCTCTCTCTCTTTCTTTTTCCTCTCTATCTCTTTCTCTCTCTCTTTCTTTTTCCTCGCTCTCATATTCAAGTTGCTTTAACTCTTTCTCATGTTCCATTTGTTTAATTTGTAACTGAATTTTTGCCATTTCCAATGAGTCAAACTGTATCTCAGGCAACTTGAAATGCTTAGCCACCGCCATAATTACCTCATCTTTTCACATTTTGTCAGGTAATGTTAACTGCAATGTTTTTGCCAAATCTAACAGTCTGCTTTTTGTCTCTGTCCATAAGGTACTGCGCGTCACCGTCTCCACCCCCAAAAACGTCAGAGCCTCTGAAAGAACCATTGTCCACAACACACTCCCCACTTAAACTAGAATACCACACCTGAAAAGCAACCACAATATGCTCACCCCTCACTGTCTTTAAGTTCAGAAAGCCAATCCAATAGATAGACTTTTATCCCGGACAAGCTCCCAATTTGTTACGGGCCAGGGTTTAGAGAACCCCAAAGTGTATCATGGAGTTCACCTGACCCACAGCTTTTAATAGATTGTGGTTATGGGGAGCACACCATCCACTCTACAGGTATGGTGCAAACAGAGCTTTACAGTACTTTTAAATTAAAACACTGTTTATTTATGAAACCAGTTAACACTTTATAAATCCACAGTAAACATCTTAACAACTATCAACACCAATAAATCCCCAAAGAATACAGTAGTTGACAGATAACCCTTAATAAATTCCCAAACAACATTCAGAAGACAAAAGACCTTTTTTAAGACAAAGATTAGGTTTAAATTCACTATTGAGAGCAGTTATTAGTTTTAAATCACCAAAGGATCGATTTACAGTCTTTGGATTACAGAGAGAGAGAGACTAATACACCTTCTGGCTGTGACTGCAGCTATCCAGCTCTCAAAATGAAACTAAAACACACCCTGCAGCAAACAGCCTAAAACGAAAGTAAAACACTGACAGACAGCCCAGCTCCACCCACACTCTGACATCATTGATAAACACCCATTTCTTAAAGGTACATTTCTTAAACACCCATTTCTTAAAGGTACTCTCACATGACAGAAGCAATAAATTGCCAATCATTCAGACAATTTAAAGTTTCAATAACTGAAACTATAAGAACTGGAAACCTCTGAGTATTGTGTAAATAAACATTGTGAAATTGACAGCAGAGATCAGAGAGCCTTGGATGCCAATCAAGCAATTTTCTCTCTGGGGTTTTGGTGTTTTAGTGCTCTAATGGATGTTTGGATTCTCAGCGAAGAATACATAATGAGGTTTGGCTGACAGCCCAGAAATCCATTAACCTTTTGAAACACCGATGCTGCCAGAAATTCTGGATATTTCCAGAATGTTCTGTTTTTATCTCAGATTTCCCGAATCTGCAGTAGTTTGCGCATGTGCTTTACTTGCGTGATGCCTGATATAAGAAATACTATATTAGAAAAACTTATAAAAAGGAGCTGTTTCCATTAGAAAAGAGGAGTTCAAGTGATAATTTGATATAACTTTTCTACAATTATGAAGAGATAGAGTAGATAGAAACTCATTGTTTCCAGTAGCTGAGGAGTCTAGAAAAACGGGGCATAGATATATGATTAAGGACAGAAAGTGGAAGCAGCATTTTATGCAGGAGAGTTGCGAGCTTGTGTATGAACAACCAAAGAAGGTGGTTGAGGTGCAGGTCATGCCAATTTGTGGGCAGCTCGGTAGCACAGTGGTTAGCATAGTTGCTTCACAGCTCCAGGGTCCCAGGTTCAATTCCTGGCTTGGGTCACTGTCTGTGTGGAGTCTGCGCATTCTCCCCGTGTCTGCGTGGGTTTCCTCCAGTCCAAAGATGTGCAGGTTAGGTTGATTGGCCATGCTAAATTGCCCTTAGTGTCCAAAAAGTTTAAGTGGGTTTACGGGTGATAGGGTGGAGGTATGGGCTTAAGAAGGGTGCTCTTTCCAAGGGCCGGTGCAGACTTGATGGGCCAAATGGCATCCTTCTGCACTGTAAATTCTATGATTCTATGATATGGGAACAGAGCAGATACATAGTATAAGGCCAACTACTCAAATAGGTAAACATGGGCTGGTTGAGTCATGCAGATTGCTTCTGTGTTGTAATTTCTATGCTATAGACCTCAGTCATAATGTTCTCATTTTGTACATGATTAAATGAATAATAGTAATCTTCCCATCATAGAAAATATCACTGGGCATTTCAGAAAGTTGCTAGATTACAGCATTGTAGATAATGTTACAGTGAAAGTCTTTTCAAACAGTAAGTTACAGATAAAGTTAATCCTTTGAAGACATAGGACCAAGACAAGAGGATATTGTTATTGGAAGGGGTCAAGTGTTCCTGCTACTCAGAGGGTTTTCAGTATCATCAGAAATGATTGAGTCACAGTTCCCATATTTCTCCAAATACATTTAGAGATGGCAGCTCCCTTATAGATTTGCATCATACTATTTCTGATAGAGAAAGGACAGCTGAGCTATATCCTGTTCATTATTGTTGCAACACAATAATGTGCTTTCATTTTCAACTCAGAAACTGAACTTAAAGAGTACATGTCATACACACAGTTCTATCTGCAACTGTGCTTTTTCACTGCTGTACAATCACTTATTTTCAGGACCATTTCCCTAATTTTTGTCAAGATACAAAATGACCCTCAATTCAACTGTCAGATCTTCCATTCACTGTAAAATCATTTGCTTCTCATTGAACCTTTTCAAAGTTATCTCATCTTTTCACGTCATTTAATGTTTCTCTCATTCTCCATCCTAAATCTTTTCCACTTAACGTTTTATCTCCGTGCCCTCATTCCAGACTGCTCACCCACTGAAAACTGTCTCTTAATATCTGATCCTTTCAGAACTTCAGGTAACTCTATCAATGTATCCCCGCATATTCCCTGTTCTAACATATCTCCTGTGGAATTCTAACATTATCTACAGAACCACATATAGAGGAAATGTTTCACTACTTGGATCCTGCAAGTTTTGGCAAAGGGTGGTATCATTACCGGTACAGGCTTGGAGGGCCGTAGGGCCTGTTCCTGTGCTGTATTGTTCTTTCTCGTTGTTCTCTTATACTTGCTTTTATTTAATTTTATCTGCTTTCCTGACTCCCCATTCTAAACAGAACATCACAACACATCCTTTTTATCACCACCTTTTGATTTATTTCACCTTCTCCTTCCAGTCCAAAGATATGCAGGTCAGCTGGGTTGGCCATGCTAAAATTGACCTTTAGTGTTCAAAAGATGCACAGGTTAGGTGGGGTTATGGGGATAGGATGAGGGAGTGCACTTAGGTAGGGTGCTCTTTCAGAGGGTCAATGCAGACCTGATGGTCAGAATGGTCAGGAATTCTATGATGGTACTTAGGGTTCCTAAAATGGGTTATCAACCAGATTTCTCAATTCAAAATGATGTAAACTGTATAGTATTCGAAGGTTGCCATTTACATTCATCCTACACTCCTTTATGAAAGAACATCTAAAATGGAACACAACTTCATCTTTCCAAAGTAGCATTTTTGTTTCTTTTTTGCAGAGTAATAGACACTGGGATCAAATTCTTCACCCTGATTCTGAGCCTGGATTTTGTCTTGTGCAACAAGGGGCCAATTGATCTAAATTCTTGCATAGACTTCCTCAACATACTGGCATTTTGATACCAGCACTGGTCTTAACTCCAAGGAAGATTCATGGCTCCACAAGATTTTTAAATTAAAAATTTCCACTTTTAATCAGTGGCCACAGTGGCTGAATAATTCGGAATAAGGTAGGCTCGCTTCTTTAAAACTAATTATGCCAAGTGGTCCTCAACACGCATTATATCCCTATTAACATAATTAAGGGGGCTAAAGCAGACGCTTAAAAAAGGGGCACAAATTTATGCTTGTGAGTGTTGTCAAGGCCAGCATTTATTGCCCACTCCTTATTAACCTTAAGAACATGGCAACGAGCTCCCTTCTTCATTACAACTATAGTTAGGCCATTTCAGAGGGCGTATAAGAGCCAACCACATTGCTTTTGATCTGGAGTCACATGTAGGCCAGACTGGGTAAGGATGGCAGGTCTTCTTCTGTAAAGACATTCGTGGACCAGATTGTTTTTTACAACGATCCAGTAGTTTCACAGTCATTCTTAAAACAAGGTCCCTATTTAAAATAATTTAATGAATTGAATTTAAATTCCCAGCTGCCATGGTAACATGTCCCTGGACCATTGGGCCGCTTTAAATGAAAATTACAACAGCGTGCAAAGTTTGTAAGGAGTCTTATTCAACAATATTTGGTGCAAAGTCTCTGGAAGCCAATGTGAGAAGCACATTGATAGCCACATGTATTACATGACCATTGTCAACTGTTCCTGACTTAGATTTCCATGGTGATGACTTTAGCTCTGTTTCCTTTGAAATGTGTGGCATTAAACTTCATAGCAGATTGCGTAACCTGTGATTAAATATCCCAGTTTTCTGAATGAATGTCGTGCGCTTTAAGAGTTTGCTTTAAGTTATCCTTGAAACATTTCCTCAGACATCCTTATGTCCTTTTTCCTGTTATTAACTGGCTGGAGAATAGTACTTTAGGAAGCCATTTGTCTGACATGCATATCCCACCCACTACAGCCGCAGCCAGCATGACTGACATTGAAGTCATAATACCAGAGGTGATTTTTTTGGTGTTTCTCACTCCAAGCTTTTAACTTCGTTTTGATAAGGGCTGAGCTACACTTTGGTGAATATTTTTAATTGCTTCATGTCCTAATGGCAAACTATCCAAGTTGTGAAGCTGAATAAAAAGAGGTAGCTAAAAAATCTATTTTTACCAGGGGGGTCGGTTTGCTCAGTTGGCTGAACAGATGGTTCATTATGCGGAGCGATGTCAACGGCGCGGGTTCAATTCCTGCACCAGCTGAGGTTATTCATGAAGACCCTGCCTTCTCTACCTTGCTCCTCACCTAAGGAGTGAGGACCCACGGGGAAAATCACCACCAGCCAGCTCTCTCCCACAAAGGGGAGAGCAGCCTGTAGTCCTTGGTGACTTTCATTTCATATTTATACCACACACCTCCAGCTTTGTTTTAACTTCAGATTGTATTGGCCCAAAAATAACAGAAGCTGTTTGCGTACAATTAGTCAACTGTACATGGCTGTAGGAGGTTCGATGGAAAGATTGGCTTTCTCCATTTCAGTTTATTGATCACCCTTTCCTCCATACCTTCTTGTCAGTTATGCAATGGAAGCCACAGATCATTCTGCGTTTTTGTAACATTTGGATTTGAATCCAGATCTGCCCTGATCACCAGCGAACGTCTCAAATTCAATTCATTTCCCGATAAATTTGGGTAAATTTTCATCTAGCTGTCCAGATGTAAAACCAGCCAGGTCGATCAGCAGTCCTTCATAGAAAGGACGATTTTTATTTCCATTGATGTAAAACTTTAATTTTATGTACAGGCAGGAAGTTAAAAGTCTACCACAGTGACTTCTGCTTATTCTTTGCTGTACACAGTGAGTCTTCAAATTGCTCTTATAGTTAATATACTGGGTAGAGGAGGTGGAGAATAGAAATCAGAGCAAAAGCTCCTAGTCATTGCTAAGAATATCAATTCAACACCACCCTTGGCTGCTGCTCATCAAGGTTACCTGAGCGGAAGCAACTGTGATCTGTCATCACAGTAAGGCTTGGGAAACCTATCAGTTTAACTCATAGATTTTACAGTGCAGAAGGAGGCCATTCTGCCCATCGAGTCTGCACCGGCCCTTGGAAAGAGCACCCTGCGTAAGCCCACACCTCCACCCTATCCCTGTAACCCTGTACCCCACCTAAACGTTTTGGACTCTAAGGGCAATTTAGCATTGTCAATCCACCTAACATGTCCATCTTTGGACTGTGAGAGTACGTTTAAGAAATGGGTGTTTAAGAAATGTACTTTTAAGAAATGGGTGTTTATCAGTGATGTCAGAGTGTGGGTGGAGCTGGGCTGTCTGTCAGCTTTTTACTTTTGTTTTAGGCTGTTTGCTGCAGGGTGTGTTTTAGTTTTGTTTTCAGTGTTGGAGCTGAAGCCAGACCAAGCAGGTGTACTGCTGTTCTCTCTGCCATCAAAAGGCTATCTCTTGATCATTTGAATTCAGAATTATAAATGTTCTCAGTAGTGAATGTAAACCTAATGTGCTTCTGTTAAAAGATGTTTCTTTTGTCTTCTGGATGTTGTTTGGGAAGTTATTAAGGATTACTTAGTGTTGTATTCTTTGGGGGTTGTATTTGAATTGATGGTTGCTAAGATGTTCACTGTATGTTTTAAAAAAGTTAACTTGAGTTTATAGAATAAACATTATTTTGCTTTTAAAAATACTTTTCCATTTCTGCTGTACCACACCAATAGAGTGGGCCGTCTGCTCCCCATACCACAATCTATTAAAGGTTGTGGGTCAGGTGAACTCCATGATACACTTTGGGGTTCTCTAAACCCTGGCCCATAACAGAGGAAACCGGAGCACCCGGAGGAAACTCACGCAGATACGGGGAGAACGTGCAGACTCCACACAGACAGTGACCCAAGCCGGGAATCGAACCTGGGACCCTGGTGCTGTGAAGCAACAGTGCTAACCACTGTGCTACCGTGACGCCCAACTGTGTTGACAATGATGTTTTGTAACCACAAAGGCCTGGGGCTCTTTGATTTCTTGTCACTTTTATTCAGCTGCCCCTCCTGCTTACCCCTTTCTCATCCATTGTCGTCACCTTGTTCAGCAAATCACCTCCAGCTTCTTCCTGCTTGAGACAGGATCTCACATCTTTCTTGAGTTTTTTTCCCTCTGTCTCCCTTATACTTTCTCTGAGTTCATCTTCTCCATGTCATCATCTCCTTAAATCCACAATTTTACCCCCTTTCCACCTGACTACCCAACTTCCCATCCTGCCCGCGATGACATTGTTCCCTGTGATTTTGAGAAAAGCAGCGTGGGCTTAAAATCCGGAGAGAATCAAAACAGGCGATTCTCTCCAACGTGATTGGGTTTTGGAATTTTCACCCTCCCCGCCCTCTCCAGTGGAGTAGTGCGAATCACACTGTGGGAGCCTGGGGACCTCATTTTAATACGTTAGGATGTCATCTTCGACCAGTTTCTCCAAACCTTCCCACCCTCACGGAATATTCACCGGGCACTGCTGTGACATCACGCCGGCTTCATTCACAACAAATCTACATAAGTGTGAACCTGGTGGCCTCACCTCTGAGGGGGATATCGAAGGTGAGCGCTCAGGCAGCCATGATTCTTCAGGGTCTTCACTTCTCAGCGTGCACCGGAGGGGAAGTGGGGCGACACAGGTAAGTTCAGCTTGGGGGCCGGGGCTGGGAGTCAGGCGCTGGTGTACCTTCGTACCCAAGTGGTGACCGCCTGCCTTCAGAACCTGCAGCGAGACCTCTACGTTGAACCCTCTCTTAGATGTTGTGCCCTGGCGATGCATGTTTTCTGCCAGGTGCACGGCCTGAACTATGACATGCAGCTCCTGTTCATAGACCTGAGGGATCTTTGTAACTCCTTGCAGGCACTGCCCGTCTTTTACCAGAACTTGCTCACAGTTTGGAACATGGGCGTCACGCGCCACAGCTCTCCCCTGTCTGGAGTAGTGGCTGTCGTCAGGGAGCAGCTGCTCAGCAATCCGCACCTCCACCAACGTAATTTTAGGTGGCTGGCGGAGTCTCCCCACGATCTCGGAGACCTGGGCTAGAGGGCATTGCGTGCAACAGTTTTAAACAACAGTAGACTGCATCGGTTCACTGACTCCCAAGATACCTGTCATTTTTGCAGCCTTGTGGAGTCCGTAGACCATGTATATGTAAGTTGTTTTAGGCTGTACCCCTTTTCAGTTTCTAGAAAAACCTTTTGTTGAAGCTTTGTTTGTACTTCAGCCCCACGCTCCTGATCTATGGGCATCCGGTGCAGTGAGGGGTGGGGAAGGAGGAGGACCTCCTCATGAACCTGCTCCTGGGCCTGGCAAAAATTGTCATAAACAGGTCCAAGCAGCGGACGACCAAGGGGGTCATCCAACCCAACTGTCTGCCCCTCGTCTGCGGTTTCATTTGAGGCCGGGTGTCCCTGGAGAGGGAGCATGCGGTGCCTACAGGCACCATCAATGCCTTCCATGTTCAGTGGGTACCGCAGGGTCTGGGGTACTCTATTGACGCTCTTAATCACTTTTCAGTTTCATGTTTTTAGTCTCATTTGTGTTTTGTTTTTGTTTGGAGCAGTAGCCCTTTAAGGGGCTGTCCCTTTTAATTTTCCCCTCAGTTTGTTTAATTCAGTTTATTTGGTTAAATTAAAATAGTTGGAGTCCAATGCTCATGCAAGAGTTAACATCACACTGGTTAAATTGATGTGACCCCCCAGAGCAAGACTTCATGGGGGGTGGGGGGGGGGTGGTAATCATCTCTCATTCCGTTATAGGGCATGACAGGGTGTCTTTGAGATGTCCCATGAGGAAGCAGGCCTGGGTCTCATGTATCCACTCAACTTCCCTGTCATCTAACGCAAGGTATGCGGTGGGGGGGGGGGGGGGGGGGGGCGGGAATTGTGATGAACGGTTACTGTATTACTGTACCCTTATCATCTGTAAGGTGATGTCCCCTTTAAGACCGGGCTTGGAACCTTGGGGGACTCCGCCTTTCGGCTCCGCCCACCTGGGAGTCGTATATAAGGGGCCGCCATGTTGGCGGCACCCAGTAAGCACCCGTCGCGGCACCAGGCTAGTTCTTAGCTTATTAAAGCCTTCTTTACCGTTTTACTCTCTAGCGTCATTATTGAGGGCAGAACAATTTAATAAGCTAAACTACATCAGGATGGACGCAGGCCTAAAACCAGAGAAGCTCAATCTGGAAGCACGGACATCGGAGGCAAAGGAAATTTTTTAATACTGGCTCCGATGCTTCGAGGCCTACCTGGACTCCTCAGAGACTCCCATCCTGGGGCCACGCAAGCTGCGCCTACTCCACGCATGGGTGAGTCACAGAATCTCCGCCACGCTCGAAAAGGCGACTACCTACGAAGAGGCGGTCGAGATACTACGCAAGCGGTTTGTCAAACCCATCAACGAGGTACATTCCCGGCATCTGCTCTCTACCTGCCGGCAGCGCTTGGGGGAAACGCTAGACAAATTCGTAGAAAAACTCACTGCGCTCGCCAGGGTCTGTGACCATCAGGATGTGACGGGGAAATCCATATGAATCTACACATCAGAGACGCTTTCGTGTCCGGCATCCGCTCGACCTACAACTGGTAGCAGCTACTCGAAAACGGGGCAAAACACATCCAGGACATGCTAACGCTTGCCTCCTCGCTGGAAGTGGCCTGACATAATTTGGGCACGTACCCCGCAGACCCTGCGAGCCCCCATTGGATGTCCCCAGACTCAGCCACGTTACGGGCCTGTGCGTGCGGCGACCCGCCCAGACCGGGGGCACACCGTGCTATTTCTGTGGGCAGGGCCAGCACCCACGCAAATGCCGCCCAGCCCACTCCGCCGTCTGCAGCGACTGCGGGAAGAAAGGGCATTTTGCGATGGTCTGCCTGGCCAGGCCCAAGGGCCAGAAACACAAAGAACAGGAGGCCTGAAAATCAGGCTAACAGGCCCGCAGGCCTCACAATGCGGCTGCGCATTGACCTGGCACATCCCCTTCTGACGCGTCATCTGCCTCGTGCAAATCATGGGGGCAGCCAGCTTGGCAGTGGCCAGCTTCTCGACCTGACACGTGCAACCAATGGCGGCGGCCGTTTTACGAATCCGACTCGGCTAAGGACTCGGACTACCCTCAACTGGGTGCGATCACCCTCGACCAAAAGCGGCCAAAACACCTGCAGAACTCTATGATGAAGGTCCAGGTCAATGGGCGGGACACTCCATGCCTTTTCGACTCCGGGAGCACGGAGAGCTTTATTCATCCAGAAACGGAAGTCCACCTCCGGGGTCTCACTTCCACCTTGGCTGACGGCTCCGGGACCTGTTCTTCTCCGGAGCCATAAAACGGAGCCCCTGGTCGAGAGGGTCCGATTACTACACACAAACACCAGATACGCCTACGTCAAGTACCCTGACGGCAGGCAAGATACGGTTTCCCTCCGGGATCTGGCACCCGCTGGTTCCAGATGCCCCCTCCCTCACAGCTTCCCTGCGGGATCCGGCACCCACAGCCCCCACCCCCCGGTCCCACTCCCCGTCGGTGGACACCGACAGCGCGCGACCCCTAGCGCCCCCCCACACCCCCTGCCGGTGCCGACACCGCTACCCCCAGCCCCACCTATTTCCCCTGTGCCCCGATCCCTGACCCCGACCCGGACCAAGGCTCCGACCACCGTGCTCCCGGACGTACACTCAACTAAGCCGTCCGTGTCCGCCGCACCACCGCCCGAGCTGATGAGGTCGATGAGGACGATCAGGCCGCCAAAACGAATGGACTTATGATTTCACATCACCCCCGCAGGACTTCGTTTTTTTAAACAGGGGGTGAATGTGATGAACGGTTACTGTATTACTGTACCCTTATCATCATGTAAGGTGATATCCCCTTTGAGACCGGGCTTGGAACCCTGGGGGACTCTGCCTCCGGCTTCGCCCACCTGGGAGTCGTCACGAGGCGGCACCCAGTAAGCACTCGTCTCGGCACCAGGCTAGTTCTCAGCTTATTAAAGCCTTCTTTACCGTTTTACTCTCTAGCGCCGTTACTGAGGGTACAACAGGAATGTTGGGAGAAATGTGCCAGTGAGGCTCTCGAGGGTAAAGGCGCCTAACCCTGGTGGAGCAGAGAGGGACATGAGTAGGGATTTGCCAGTGTGAGCGGGAGGATGTGAGGCTCAATGGAGAGGTGTTAACTAAGGGGGAAATGCATGGTGGATGTCCCGGTGGAGTAGAGGGCTGAGGGGCAGGGCTTTCTCAGGAACACTCACCGATCACTTTGGTGTTCTCTTTTTCGTGCGTGATTCTGGAGAATCATGGAGCTGTCGAGATAGAGATGTCTGTCTACACTTTGCCTGCCCATGGCATCCTCATCATTGGAGAAGAGTGGCTGCAATGACTGTCTGTGCAGAGTCTGCACATCCTCCCCGTGTGTGCGTGGGTTTCCTCCGGGTGCTCCGGTTTCCTCCCACAGTCCAAAGATGTGCAGGTTAGGTGGATTGGCCATGCTAAATTGCCCTTAGTGTTGGGTGGGGTTACTGGGTAATGGGGATAGAGTGGAGGTTTTGACCTTGGGTAGGGTGCTCTTTCCAAGAGCCGGTGCAGACTTGATGGGCCGAATGGCCTCCTTCTGCACTGTAAATTCTATGATAATCTATGAAATGAGAGGCTTGAGCGTTGATGCTGTAGGTGGGGTGGAGCTGCAAGTATACACTGAGTCATCAGTGTGGGAGGTGGGAGACACATAGCACTGCTGCTCTCACACTGCACAGGGGTGAAGTGCCGACGGGGGTTTGCAGAGTATAATGCCATGAAATGTCAGAGTGGAGGATCTGCTGGTGATCAGAGTGATGTTTATTTACAAGTGCTTTTTTCTAGTGGTGACCTATCTTAACTAGCACCTCTGCTCACCTGTACCCACTAGGTACCTACAATTTCTCACTGTTTCTAACTCTCTCACTACATCTAGGTGTTTCCACAAGTTCCGCAGCTGAGGTTGAGGTGGCCCGCTGTCTTCCATGCTCTGGTGCCTGAGATAACCTTGGCAGGCGTCTCCTGGGGGACCTGGACTGTGAGGATCCATGTGGATCTGTGTGTACTTTTGAGCAGCATGGGTGTTGCACTGCTACCCTCCTCGGTGTTTAGGGCTGGAGGTGTGTCACTCACAGGGAGGGGGTGTCAGATGGGCTGGGGGCCCTTGTGCTCCTACATGGGACAGAGAAGCAGCTAGAGTGAGATCTAGAAGCCCAGCTGTCCTCTGGCGCAGACACTCATGAATTCCCATTAGCGCCCTCAACCATGGAAGTCATGTGCTGACCCATGGATTGGCTAACCCCCACCGTGGAATGCACGTCCTGCGCCAAAGTCTCCATTGTGGATGCCACCCTCGCAGAGTTGGCCTCGTTGTGTTGCACTGATGGAACCATCCCCTCGATCAGGTGGTGATTGGACTTCTTCAGTCGGCCTGGCAGTCCGAGGAGGGTTGCTGACATCCCTTCCTGATTCTGCTTTACAATTCCAGCAGCTCTGGGATGACCGAGCCCATGGACACGTCATTGGCCAGGGCTCAGCAGAGTGCTGGCAGTGCCGGATCCCCGGGAAACCCCTGGTGTGGATCTTCAGCTGTGAGGTGCTTACTAGTGAGTGACCCAGAAACCTGACTACTACTTAATCTCACCAAGGTGTGAATATCTGCACTGGTCGAAGCTGCATAGCCAATGTTGTTCCTTTGTTTAAGAAGGGTAGCAAGGATAATTCAGGTAATTACAGGCCGGTGAGCCTTATGTCAGTGGTAGGGAAATTATTGTAGATGATTCTTCGATACAGGATTTGCTGCCACTTGGAAATAAGTGAATGCATTAGCAACATGGTTTTGTGAAGGGGAGATCGTTTCCCATTAACTTGATCGAGTTTTTCGAGGAAGTGACGAAGATGATTAATGAGGGTAGGGCAGTGGATGTTGTCTACATGGACTTCAGTAAAGCCTTTGACAAGACTGGCAGACTGGTACAGAAGATGAGATCGCACGGGATCGGAGGTGAGTTGGCAAGATGGATACAAAACTGGCTCGGTCATAGAAGACAGAAGGTAGCAGTGGAAAAGTGCGTTTCTGAATGGAGGGCTGTGACTAGTGGCGTTCCTCAGAGATCAGTGTTTGGAGCCTTGCTATTTGTCATATATATAAATGATTTGGAGGAAAATGTACCTGATCTGATAGTAAGTTAGTAAGTTTGCGGATGACACAAAGGTTGGTGGAATTACGGAGAGCGATAAGGATCGTCAGAGGATGCAGTAGGATATAGATCGGTTGGAGACTTGGGCGGAGAGATGGCAGATGAAGTTTAACCTGGACAAATGTGAGGTAATACATTTTGGAAGGTCTAAAACTGATGGGAAATATACAGTAAATGGCAGAACCCTTAAGAATATTGATTGGCAGAGGGATCTGGGTGTACAGGTACACAGGTCACAGAAAGTGCCAACATAGGTGAAGAAGGTAGTCAAGAAGGCATACGGCATGCTTGCCTTCATCAGCCGGGGCATTGAGTTTAAAAATTGAAAAATCATGTTGCAGCTGAACAGAACCTTAGTTAGGCCGCACTTGTAATATAGTGTTCAATTCTGGTCGCCACACTACCAGAAGGATGTGGAAGCTTTGGATAGGGTGCAGAAAAGATTTACCAGGATGTTGCCTGGTATGGAGGGCATTAGCGATGGGGAGAGGTTGGAGAAACTTGGTTTGTTCTCACTGGAACGATGGAGGTTGAGGGGTGACCTGATAGAGGTCTACAAGATTCTGAGATGCATGGACAGAATGGATAGTCAGAAGCTTTTTCCCAGGGTGGAAGAGTCAATTACTAAGGGACAAAGGTTTAAGGTGCGATGGGCAAGGTTTAAAGGAAAAGTACGAGACAAGTTTTTTAAATAGAAGGCGGTGGGAGCCTGGAACTCGCTGTCGGGGGAGGTAGTGGAAACAGATATGATAGTGACTTTTAAGGGGCGCCTTGACAAACCCATGAATAGGATGGGAATAGAGGGATATGGTCCCCGTAAGGGCAGAGGGTTTTAGTTCGGATGGGCAACATGGTCAGTGCAGGTTTGGAGGGCCAAAGGGGTGTTCCTGTGCAGTAATTTCCTTTGTTCTTTGTCCATTAGCACAGTTGCGGTCCTGCTGCTCCCACCTCAAGGGCTCTTTCCTCATGGAAGATGAGGGGGCAGAGATCCCGCATGGCTCCGAGTGGCTGGGTCCTCTCACACCGGTTGTGCACTATTTTGTCCTGCGGGGTTACAGATGGGGAGAGTGTAAATGGGAGTCCAGCAATTTCAGATTGTTGAGGAATGGGACTGGAGTGGGAGCAAGGATGTGAGGAACAGAATCGAAGACTGGCATGGGAGGGGTGGGGGAAAAGGGCCCCACGAGGTGACTGTGTGAGAGATCACGTTGGACGTGCGAGGGGTGGGTGAGGGGTGCATTGAGACTGGATGTGACAGACTTACCCTGGCCGCGTGAAGAAGGTCATTCATTTTCTTCTGGCACTGCTGCCCCACCCTCTTCCGCAGTGAGCTGGCACTGACTAATGCCGCTCGACCCTCCCAGGATCGTCAGTCTCCAGAGGTCATCCCTGTCAGCAACAGCTTCCAATTCCCTTCCTTGGCACTGCCTCGTGTTCAGTCAGACAGTTTGCGGCGTTAGTGTCCTATTGAGCCTTAATTGAGTTTCTGACCCTATGTTCTCTCAACTGCAAAGTCTGCCTACTTCCACCTCCGTTCCATAACCTGTCTTTGCCCCATGGCCAGATCATCTGGGGTCAAATCTCTCATACTTGCCTTTGTCACTCCAGAGTCAATGATTCCATTCTCTCAGCCAGTCTCCCAACCTACTTGCATTAGAAACTTTAGCATATCCAAAACTTCACAAATGAACAAAATGTTTGTCACAGCTAAACTGTCAAACCACTGGCATGTTTTCAGTGCTTTGAGTTTATGATATACAATGATTGTGGCTGTCATTTAGAATTGAAATTTATGTTGATTCTTCATGAAAAAAAAGTTTTCTATGAAATCCAGGGAGTGGAACACCCTTCAAATTTCAGTTTCAACACACATTGTCAGTCTCCGCTCACTCATGACTGATTGTTCTATTTGTCACAACTGGGCAATGCTGTGGTGCTTTTCCACATTTCCTTTTCATCATATGAAGCTTTGCCAGTCAGAAACGGTACTGTAATTTCAAGCATACATTGACTGCAATTTTCCAGTCGTTAAAATTAATAGTGAATGCAATGGGGTATCAGTCAAAAGACAGGCCTGTGCAATTATTCCTTTTACTTCCTGCGGGATTCTCCATCAGCAGGATTCTCTGCTTCGCCGCAGCGCACCCATGCCCGTGAGTCCCCTGACGGCGTGGGGGTGGCCACAATGCAAAACCTCATTGGCCGGTTGCGGGAATGGAGAATCCCGCTGCCACAGAGTCGCGCCGTGCGGAAAATAAGTGGGGCGGAGGGTCCCGCCCTTTGTCTTTCAAAACCACTGTCTGTTCTGCTTTCTTGGGCGGGATTCTCCCGTTTGGGGATTAAGTCCCCACGCCCGCCGGAAAACGGGCGAGAATCACTCCGGACATTTTCCTCGAAAGTTCGGGGTGATTCCCTGTTTTCCAGGGGGCTAGCAGAGCCCTGACGTGCGTTCCGCAGCTCTGCCTGCCGGCGGGGCCCTGCTGTCCAGCCCGCGCGGCTGGGCATGCGGATGGCGGCCGCAAGCGAGTCCGTGCATGCGCATGGCGTCCCATTTCGTCGCCGACGCCGCTGACATGGTGGACCCACACAGCGGGCCCGCACGGATGAAAGTAGGTCCCCCCCAGATCATGATGGTCCGCCGATCGGTGGCCCCTGATCACGGGCCTGGCCACCGCTGAGGCGCCCCCCCCCCCCCCCGGAGTCAGATTCCCCCCGCTTCCCACAGGACCGCCACCATGGCCGCGGGTCCGAGCTCCCACCGGGTGGTACCAGATGTGAACCACGCCGGCAGGAACCCAGCCGGTCGACCGCAGTGAATTGCCGCGAAGGCCTCTTCGAATGGCCGCCGACCGGCGCCACGTCGACCGTACTGGGCCCGATTCCGGAGCGGAGGGTCAGAGAATCCCCCCCCCCTTGTCTTCTTTCTTTCCCGTGATTGCCAACTCTTGTTGGATGGGTGACCGGAGTTTTGATCTTAAGATGTCTGATCGCAGGACACATATTGTCCGCGGTTTGCAAATTGCAAAAGTCAGTAACCCTGCAGTTGAATGTCTTTGCCCATGGATTTGTACCGGCAGCTATCACGCAAGAACTTCTGAGAATTAGAGGATTACGACTGGATGGTGTAGATTCGAAGTAATGAGGCCCTGGGAGAGCAAGTTAGAATGGCAAATATGGATCAAGCCATGTAATCAGCCCAAGGAGGAAGAGCCTGTAAATATATCTTGAATTCAGAAGGTACATGATTGATGACACAATCAGAGTGCTAACGCAATTGGAAGACAGGAAAGAATGCAATGGAGAATGTAGGAGGTGTGGGATGAGCTAGAGATGTTTTTGTTGAATTCAGTCTGACGTGGGGTGAGATAGAGGCCTTTTTGTTGAATTCAGCCTTTGTGTGGCACGGTAGCACAGTGATTAGCACAGTTGCTTCACAGCTCCAGGGTCCCAGGTACGATTCCCGGCTTGGGTCACTGTCTGTGCGGAGTCTGCACGTTCTCCCCGTCTCTGCGTGGGTTTCCTCCGGGAGCTCCGGTTTCCTCCCACAGTCCAAAGATGTGCAGGTTAAGTGGATTGGCCATGATAAATTGCCCCTTAGTGTCCAAAAAAGGTTAGGTGGGGTTACTGCGTTATGGGGATAGGGTGGAGATGTGGGCTTAATCAAGGTGCCCTTTCCAAGGGCCGGTACAGACTCGATGGGGCGAATGTCCTCCTTCTGCACTGTAAATTCTATAATTCTATGAGTGTGCCAGAAATCTTGGTATTGGTATTGGTTGAGCTGAGGGGTAACAAATTGTTTGTTATGAAAGGAGATAAAGAGTTCGCGGAAGCTGGGGAGAAATGTGAGCATGTGATATGCAAGTTATTTATTACTTTTGGATGAAAAAAGGTTTGGCCATGGAGGGTGTTAGCGATAATGCTATTCTCTGAAGTTCAATCAGAGGCAACTAGTTCTTCCCACGTCCAGCTGAACTCCTTCCAATGTCATTGAAGACCTCAATGGTAATGTAGACACACACAAAACCCTGTCCCATTGAAGCTGCTCTGTTGATTCAATGGAACTGCCTCGAATGCACACGTTCACTCCAAAATGGCCGTGGGAGCAACTGAGTCAGGAAGAAACAGGAAAGAACAAACTGTGGTGATAAGACAAGCTTAACATTTTGTATCCTGGTTTTATACTGCACGAGAAAGGGAAGAAAAAAGCTAATTACTGCGGATGCTGGAATCTGAAACCAAAAGAGAAAATGCTGGAAAATCTCAGCAGGAGTGAAAAGAGCTAACGTTTTTGAGTCCAGATGACCCTTTGTCAAAGCTCTGACAAAGGGTCATCTGGGTGTGAGCTTTGACAAAGGGTCATCTGGACTCGAAACGTTAGCTCTTTTCTCTCCTTACAGATGCTGCCAGTGACCCAAGCTGGGAATCGAACCTGGGACCCTGGAGCTGTGAAGCAACAGTGCTAACCACTGTGTGTTGACAATGATGTTTTGTAACCACAAAGGCCTGGGGCTCTTTGATTTCTTGTCACTTTTATTCAGCTGCCCCTACTGCTTAGCCCTTTCTCATCCATTGTCGTCACCCTGTTCAGAAAATCACCTCCAGCTTCTTCCTGTGTGAGACATGATCTGACATCTTTCTTGAGTTTTTTTCCCTCTGTCTCCCTTATACCTTCTCTGAGTTCATCTTGTCCATGTCATCATCTCCTTAACTCCACAACTTAACCCCCTTTCCACCTGACCACCCAACTTAGATGGATTGGCCATGCTAAATTGCCCTTCGAGTCCAAAACGTTTAGGTGGGGTACAGGGTTATGGGGATAGGGTGGAGGTGTGGGCTTAAGCAGGGTGCTCTTTCCAAGGGCCGGTGCAGACTCGATGGGCCGAATGATCTCCTTCTGCACTGTAAAATCTATGATTTATAACCGGCTGAGATTTTGGAAAGAGAAAGGGAAGACTTGTGTTTATTTAGCCCTTTTCATGACATCTCATTGCTTTACTGCCAATTATGTACGTTCAAAAAGTAGTCATTGTTGTAACGTAGGAACCAATTTACACACAGTGAACCCTCACCAACAGCCATATGCTCCTCATGCATACTTTGTTTTAGCAAAAGGAACAGTTGCATGTATCACACCTGACATTGAAATCTACTTCACTCGTTTTCCATTTGATTTCAAAGACTAAAATAATATCCTGAGAATAGATGCCAAAGTTAAATTTGATGTATCACATGCTTTTGCCAACATGTCCAGATCTGCATAGCTTCAAATGTACAATTAAAGTTGATAAACCCCTTGGACAAAATGTATGTGATTCCATGTATCATCGAAGTCGTTATCCAGGGATGAATCTTCTTGTCAAAACTAAAATTGCAAATTACAATCATCACAAGAAAAGCTAAGACTCGTTCTGATTCAACACAGTTTGTGAGCACAGCTATGGATCCTTACCATTGTATTCTGGGAAGCAGATTCCGAGGTGAACCTTTTTCACCTTTTCTTCAAAAAGATCTTTTTTGTTGAGAAACAGCACAATGGAAGAGGTGGAAAAGTATCTGTTGTTGCAGATACTGTTGAAAAGTTGTAGACTTTCATGCATTCGGTTCTGTGAGAAAGCAATGGTTAAATGGTGACAAAACTCTCAAAAAAGGAAAACCTCTCTGACTCTCTCTGTTGCATCTGTAACCCAAAACGTATCTAAGGTAGAGGCTTTCCCACTGAATCTGTGTGTGCTCGTTTCCACATCAATGGATCAAATGAGGAGAGATTCCTTTATGGTGACAATGTATCTTGCCATGTACTCTGAGAACCAATGAGTGATTGACAGATAAATAATGTACACATTTGAACATTTATTTAAGGTTCAGCTGATCAAAACCCCTCAATTTTGAGCACCTTCATCAGATCTCATGTTAACCTCATTGTTGTAAAAGAGTTTCAGTTTCTCACGTTTTTTTTCCTCTTAACTAGATGTTGTTGTGCATGTCATTGCCTCTTCTGCACCCTTTGCATCTTTCTTAAAGTAGGATACCAAAAACTGAACACAACTGCTACCTCACCAGATTTTTCCAAAGATTTAGCATGACCTCCTTGCTTTTCTACTCAATACCCCTGTTTATCAAACCAAGGATCTCGTGTGCGATTCAAAAAGAATCTACATCTGTTTTTGGGTGTGTTTAGCGGGATGTTTCTCAGCAGCTGCAGTGCCAAGAAACACGCCGCTATTTTAGGCCTTGGGGAGTCTCTATTCACCGAGGCCGCACAAAGAGTTCTCGCAGATTGGGGCGCTCCAGAGAAAAACAGCGCTAGAGAGAACAGAGAAAGTTTCAGTAAAATCGAAGCACAGTGGAAGGTTTATTAGGCAAAAGAAAAACTAACACATTTGTTCTGCATGATTTTTTTTGTTCCTATTTTTTTTTCGTGAATTAAAATGGACATACAGATTACACATCCTTTTTTTATTGTGGCATGATATGGATGAACATAACTTGTTCAGGACTTTGCTTTGTAAAGCTGATTTAATTATGAAAAAAACCTAGTGTTTGTGGCTTTAACCTGAAGGATAGTATTAAGTAATTACTAGGTAGTGGTGAACTTGATTACTCTAATTAGCACGTTGTATTATTATTGGGGAAATATTTGCCAGCATCCTATCCTGCTATAGATTTTTTTTTAATGGCCTATTGCTATGTGCTGACTTATACCTGTTTGACTTATTTAGGGTTAGCTAGTATGCTCGCTGGTGATTTCAAATAAAAAATGTATAATTTAATTGAAACAAAAACGGGCAGCACGGTAGCACAAGTGGATAGCACTGTGGCTTCACAGCGCCAGAGTCCCAGGTTCGATTCCCCGCTGGGTCACTGTCTGTGCGGAGTCTGCACGTTCTCCCCGTGTTTGCGTGGGTTTCCTCCGGGTGCTCCGGTTTCCTCCCACAGTCCAAAGATGTGCAGGTTAGGTGGATTGGCCATGATAAAGGTTAGGAGGGGTTATTGGTTACGGGGATAGGGTGGAAGTGAGGGCTTAAGTGGGTCGGTACAGACTCAATGGGTTGAATGGCCTCCTTCTGCACTGTATGTTCTATGTTCTATGTTCACTATTTTGGAAGGCTGCTCCGATTTTCCCCCCGTTTCAGCCCCCCCCCCCATTTTCGACCCCTCTTTCCCCCAACCTTGGGGAGGCCCCCGGGAAGACCTCCCTCCATGTGGTAAGGCCCCCCCCAAAGGCCCAATCGTCTGGCACTGCCAACCTAGTACCCTGGCACTGCCACCCTGGCAGTGTCCCTGGACGCATTTAGCAGGGTGTTTCTTTGCGGCATTTCCAGTGTGCCTGCTCGCAGTGCCAAAGTGCCCGATGGAGTGCCACAGTGCCACCCATCCCAGTCCCTGACCACTCGGGGTGTCTGATGGCCTGGAAGACACCCTCAGGTGTCATTATGACTGGTCCACGTTTGTGGAAACCAGGGGCGGAATTCTCCGACCCCCCGCCGGGTCGGAGAATCGTCGGGGGCTGGCGTGAATCCCGCCCCCGCCGGTTGCCGAATTCTCCGGCACTGGATATTCGGCGGGGGTGGGAATCGCGCCGCGCCGGTTAGCGCCCCCCGGCGATTCTCCGGCCCGCGATGGGCCGAAGTCCCGCTGCTGGAATGCCTGTCCCACCGGCGAGAATCAAACCACCTATCTTACTGGCGGGACAAGGCGGCGCGGGTGGGCTCCGGGGTCCTGGGGGGGGTGCGGGGCGATCTGGCCCCGGGGGGTGCCCCCGCGGTGGCCTGGCCCGCGATCGGGGCCCACCGATCCGCGGGCAGGCCTGTGCCGTGGGGGCACTCTTTTCCTTCCGCCTTCGCCATGGTCTCCACTATGGCGGAGGCGGAAGAGACCCCCTCCACTGCGCATGCGCGGGGATGCCGTGAGCGACCGCTGATGCTCCCGCGCATGCGCCGCATGGCAAAGTCAGTTTCGCGCCAGCTGGCGGGGCACCAAAGGCCTTTCCTGCCAGCTGGCGGGGCGGAAATCAGTCCGGCGCGGGCCTAGCCCCTCAAGGTTAGGGCTCGGCCCCTCAAGATGCAGAAGATTCCGCACCTTTGGGGGGGGGGGGGGGGGGCGCGATGCCGGACTGATTTGCGTCGTTTTTGGCGCCGGTCGGCGGACATCGCGCCGATTGCGGAGAATCCCGCCCCTGGTCTTCCAAGGCGACCTTTTTGTGCCGAGCGCCAGGGGAGTCCCTCAAATGCATTTTTAAATGAACCTAACATCACATTTAAATATGCAGATCTGGATCACACCCAATGAGGGCGAGATCCAGATCATAACATCTCACGAGATTTCGTTAAACCTCATGAGGTGTTTTGAGCATCACAAATCGCACGAGAAGCCACTCGTGAGATTCAACAGCCTCGTTCTGACAACAAGTCAGACGCGACGAAGTAGTTAAGTCGTGTACCTCATTTGCTTCTTTTTGAAAGGCAGGAATTCTTCGACTGTTCGCAGGTGGTGGGAATCTCTGGTCCCGCCAGCAGCGCTGCCCCACCCATGGGTTTCCCGACAGCGTGGAGCGGCATCAATGGGAATTCCTATTGACAGTACTGGGGAAAGAGAATCCAGCCGTCAGCGAACAGCATGCCACATCCCGCTGCCGGGAAACACTGGGCGGGATTCTCTGTTGCCCGACGTCGATATCATAATTGGCGATTGGGCGGCGAATCCCTTCCGCCATCGGTTTGATGCCGGTTTTCGAGTCTCTGCCCCCTCCAAAATGGCATAATCGTGTCGCGCACTGCACGCCATTGGACCGGCATTGGCGTGGCATCGGAAGGCTTCCCCCGATGCTCTGCCCCAGATGGGCCAAGTTCCTGACCGCTGTGTTGACATGTGGTCTGAATGGTCGGGGACCCGGCGTGGCGGCCGCGGGTCGTGCTGCTGGCCGGGGGGCTTCTGAGAGGGCTGGGGGCTTGTGCAGAGTGGCCAGGGGTTGTCCTGTGGGGCGTATATGGCAGGTCGCGTCCGCGCACGGCATGCGCCATGTTGCATGGTTCGACCGCTGCAGGTCGCGCCGTGCGCATGCGTGGCCACAGACCCGGCCAGTCTCCGGCCTTTTTTTGGCGCGGGAGCCGGGAGTTTTACCCAGCGCCGCTGCTAGCCCCTTACCGGTCCCGGAATCTGTGAGGGTTTGGCGCCGATTTTGGCGTCGTAGAAAGCCACAGTTCCCATGCCGGCGTCGGCACTTCGCCGCAGAAACGGAGAATCCAGCCCACTAGCTGTCAGACCAGATAATCCCACCCACAGTTGTTCCACTCCTTTTAATGTTGAATTGGGTGATATATATCATCTCATTCACACTTAGCATCTACCTATCCAACCTAAAATTGCTTGTGGTGCACCTCATTGCTATTTCATGCACCTAATTTTCAGGCACCCTCAAATTTTTAGAGCATGCACCCCATCCCTAAACCAGATTATTTATTTGTATATATATTAAGGCTGAACTCTGGGGGCACCAATTCTCCTTTACAAAATAAATCCATTAACCACTGTTCTGTTTTTTGCTAGCATTTTTAAACATGACTTTGCTATCATATGCCATGGGGATAGTGGTGAGGAGAAATTGTCACTGGACTAGTATTCCAGAGATCATGGGGCCCTGGGGATCCAGGTTTGAATCCACCAGGGCAGATGGTGAAATTTGAGTTCAATGAAAATCTGGAATTAAAAAGTTTAATGATAACCATAAAGTCATTGTTATAAAACCCATAATGTAGGGAAGGGAATCTGCTGTCCTTCCCTGGTCTCGTCTACATATGACTTCTGACCCACAGCAATGACCTAGCAAGCCACTCAGCTCAAGGGCCATAAAAGGTGACTCAGCCAGTGACACCTATGTCCCATGGACAAAAAAAAATTATAAGCCTTATGTAGTACCTTATCAAAACACCTTCTGTAATTCTGATTATAAAAAAAACACTCAATCCTTCATCAATGCACAATATTCATCATGAAATTGTCAGATGCAAGATGCCTTTCATAAATTCACTTGAGCTATTCTTAATTAACACAGGGCCGGAATTCTCTGGTCATTACGATTCACTTTTCCCGTTAGCTGTGCACCCCCACCCGTGGGTTTCCTGGCGGCATGAGGTGGTTATAATGGCAAATCCCATTGACAAGCGGCGGGAAGATAGAATCTCGTCACCAGAGAACGGCGCTCGGCCGTGAAGGACGTAGCTGAGGGACTGGAGAATCCAGCTCCATAACTTTCTGGGTCAGTATTAATTTCAGCCCATTCATGGCCTCTTATAACTTATTTCATGTTAATGTTAGGCCGGTTTATTGCCTCCTCCTTTATTGAATTCTGTGATCCTGTGATACAATTTTCACATTGAAAGGATATTTGGAAAATTATGTTTGCGAGCCTCTAGTATTTCCTCTCAAATGTTCTTTTAAAATTCTAGGATGCCTGGACGCAAGAGCCATGATTGTTTTATTCTGCATTGAGTAATTTTCCAATCTTACTTCATATTTCAGTTATCCTATCTTCATCCCCTCCTCTTGCACCTCTTCACCATCACACCCCTCTGTGAAAATCAAGGCAAAGTATTTGTTCAGTGTCTCTGCTATTCCTCTACTTTCCATGAAAAGGATTGCTCTTTTTCATCCTTAAATGGATATACCCTTACTTTAACTAATCTGTACAGCTTCTTTACAAAAATTTTGATCAGTTATGTTGATTGCCTATCTTCCTTCATACCTCCTCTGAATTCTTAGAATAATTTTTTGCTTCCACTGAACATATTCAATATTTGGTTTGATCCCTTTTGAATTATTTGTCCTATGTTTGTCATATTGTAAGAAAAGAGCTTTAAAAAATACAGCACCAGAAATGGAGCAGATTGAAACAGAATCGTGGAGATTGTAAAAAATCTAAATTGTCATCAATTGTAATCCAAGCACATTTTTTGGGTGACTTAAATTAACGAGAACTTCTCTCAATGATAGAGACTGTCCAACACAAATATTTTCCAGTGAGTCACCTTCCATTTCAAGAATTTAATCACCCATATAATTCTTAGGATAGGTGACAAATTGACAAATTGACAAATTAAAGAATGGTGCACCTCACTTACTTCAAAATGAAAGCTACTTGCGCAGAAACTCCTTCCTTCAGATGTGATGTGCCCAAACTCCCGAATGTGAGGCTGGTTTTTACAGAGGTTGGGGGGGGGGTGGGGGGGGGGGGGGGAAGTGATTGTACGGCTCCCAACCAAGAAGCAAAGTCAGCAGGAGGCTGACTTATTGGATGTCAGCCCACCGAGCAACCATAACAGACTGCAAGTGGGCTAATTCGACAGCTAGTAGGACTTTCACCCTTCACTGGAGAGGAAGACGTGCCCTCTTGAGCTGCTAGTCAATCATAGAGTCCAAAGAATCTTAGAATCCCTACAGTGCAGAAGCAGGTCATTCGGCCCATCGAGGTTGCACTAACCCTTCAAAAGAGCCCTCTACCCAGGTCCATTACCCCACCCACCCCACCCAATCCCCATAATCCCATAACATAACCTGCACATCCCTAGACACTAAGTGGCAATTTTAGCATGGCCAATCCGCCTAACCTGCACATCGTTGAACTGTGAGTGGAAAGCGGAGGACCTGGAGGAAACCCACGCAGACACATAGACATTTGCAAACCCCACAGAGAGAGTCACCCAAGGCCGGAGCTAAACCCGGGTCCCTGGCGCTGTGAAGCAGCAGTGTTAACCACTGTGCTACCAAGCTGCAGATTGACCGACAGCTCCAGCATCCCGGTAGAGCCAAGAGCATATTAGTGGGCACTGTCAGGGCTTCAACCAATCTCAAGAACAAAGCCCAAGAGATACCAGAGCAAAGTAAGTCCAGGTATTGGGCAGGGAGTGTTCGGTCAGTTTTGTGAGGTGAGGTGGAGGTGATGGGTTTTGGTGAGCAGATGGGTAGGAAGAAAGGGGCGTTACTCTCTTTGGACAGCTACCCTTCGAGGTGCAATGGCACTTCTTAAGATAGTACCCTCCCTTCCTTTCTGCCCTTTTAAAAGGTTTTTAAAAAAGGCCTGCCCACTCCTGCCTGATTGCCCATGCTGACTGCATTATGATGTGGGCAGCATATTGTGGGCAGCATATTGTGGGCAGCATATTGTGGGCAGCATATTGTGGGCAGCATATTGTGGGCAGCATATTATTGGGGTCAATTGGCTTGCTAACAAGCTCACTTGACCCTTGATTATTTATTTAAATATAGCAGTTGGGCTGCCAATTTGGGTGCCCATCCACCCCCCAGTGTGGGCAGGAATGTGGTGGGGTTGGCACATGCCCTATTTCACTTCTCCCCACCAAATACATGCCCGGTGGGAGCATGGAAAATTCAACCCGCCACTTCTATAGTTGAGATCATAATAAAAAAACAAACAGAAAAACTGTTTGGCAGCACCTGTGAGAGAAACAGTTAACTTTTCAAGGCAATATAACTCTTCTTCGGAACACCGATTAACTTGAGTACTTTTCACTAACTTGTACCTGTTTCTGTTAATGTAAATGTGCAATAAATATATGACAAACACTGATTGCTCTTCCTTTTACTCAGGTCCACCTATGGTGCTAAATTGATGTAATCAAAGTAAACTTGAGGTCGGGATTCTCCAATCCTGCGGCCAAGTTCTGACACTGGCATGAAAAGTGGCGCGAGCCACTCTGGCGTCAATGGGCCTCAACTGACAGCTATCCACCCCTTCCTAGGGGGCTAGTACGGCACCGGAGTGGTGTCCGCAGCTCCGGTGCCCGAAAGCCGGCGCGCGTTCGCGCATGCGCGTGGGTTCCCGTCTCCGCGCCGGATCCTGGGAATTATGGTGCAGCCCTACAGGGGCCCGGCGCGGAGGAACATAGGCCCCCATGGAACTAGCCCGCCCGCTGATTGGTAGGCCACCGTGGAGGCCCCCCCGGGGCTGGGCCCCCCCACCAGGACAGCACCCGCAGACAGAACTCCGAGGTCCTGCCGGGTGGGACCATACGTAACCCACGCTGGCAGGACTCGGCGAAACTCGGCGGGCACTCGGCCCGTCAAGGCCTGGAGAATCGCCGGGGGGCCGCTTTTAATGGCTCCCGCGGGCGCGCGAAAATCGGCGCCGGAGAATCGGCGAGCTGGCGAGGCGCGATTCTTACGCCCCCCCCCCCCTGGCGATTCTGTGACCTGGCGCGGGGTCGGAGAATCCCGGCCTGAGTCTTTTGTAGCTGGTATCACATGAACTGAAATCAGCGCATGAAGGCAAATACAACCCCTCTTGTATTAGTTAAGAAAGGCTGAGCAGAACATCTGACCATTACGTCAGTACTCCTTTAAAGATTGTGCGCACATTACTTGACAAAGTACAAGCATCCTGCATACCCTTAGAAACAGGATGGTGTCCAAGGGAAGCAACCGAGTTACAATGTTTGAACAATGGCGAGTTGCTCTGATGTTGTAACACTCACCACTTCCTCATCTTCAACTAACACCATGTCGTATGCACTCAAAGCAGCGCAAAAAATAATACACGTAACTCCTTCGAAGCAGTGAATCCATTTCTTCCTCTCTGACCTTTGTCCTCCAACATCAATCATTCTGAGAAAAAGGAAGTAAAAATGGTGACCAAAACAAAGAAGACGATTGTTTGAGGCAACAGCAATACTTTCAGAGGTCATGTCATGGCCAGTTATCTGACGTAAAAATGCTCATCACAGCTAAGGTTGGCTGGAAATACTGGGACAACAAAATTAAATCAAAACGTTTCAACTCATTGCTGACTTATCGTATTGTCATATCCCGCACAGAACTATGGGATGGGAATGGATTATTTACCCCGTGGTTCTCCCGGAGTATGAGCTTCCTCACTGAGGGGTGGGGGAGCTCCATTCAGCTATGTATAAAAGGTTGGTCAGTCAGACACTGACTATGGAGAGGCCCGGTAGGGATCAATTGGGAGTTGTATATAATGTAGCTGTAAATAAACCCAAGTTAATTATTCGTACTCACCGTGGACTCCGTGTCCTTACTAAAAGTGTGGGCTGGATTCTCTGATGCCGGAGGGGGAACGGTGGGGGCTCCAAAACCAGCGCCGATCCCTCACCGATCCCGGACTGGTGAGGGCCGTGCAGCCGCCCCAAGTAAAACCCCCGGCTCCCACGACAAAAACGGCTGGAGAATGTCCGGGTCCATGGCCGTACATGTGCACGGCGACGACCTGCAGCAGTCGCGCCGTACAACATGGCACGGCCTTTCGCGGACCCGACCTGCCAAATACTGCCTCCTGGCCACCCCCCACCAGTCCCGCCAGCCCTCATGGAAAACCCTCTGGCCAGCAGCATGGCACCGGGCTGACTGTGGCAGCTCTGGGCCGAGTCCGCGGCCGCTACGCCGGGTTCCCGACCGCTGAGACAACACGTATCCCGCGCGGTCGGGAACTCGGCACATCGGGGGCAGAGCATCGGGGGAGGGTCTTCAGGTGATGCACCAATGCCATTCCAATGGCATTCAGTGCACGACGCGATAACGCCATTGCGGAGGGGGCGGAGAATAGAAAACCCGCGTCAAACCGGCGCCGCCCCTGATTTGGACGTTGGAAGGGATTCTCTGCCCGATCGCTATTACGATATTGGCATCGGGCAATGGAGAGTCCCGCCCTATGTTTCCAATTAAAATAATATTTTTTGGTGACATTGATAACAAAGCTGCTTTGCAGTTCCATCTTGGAATCATCGCAGTAGAACTCAGGTTTCATCTTACTACCAGATGTGAGGGAGGATAAAGGTGGACACTATATTTAACCAATAGGCAGATCGCGAGGCATCAGCACTCATGCATTGTAATAAGCCTGTTGATTGGATATGTATTGGATCCATAGGTCAAGGTACGAAATTCGTCAGTAAAATCAGAGGGAACTGCAGCAAATATTGAGAATATTGAGCAGGTATGATACGTCAGGGAAAAAGACATTGCTTGAAAGTAATAAGGGTTGGAATTCTCTGAGTGGTAGAGGAGGGATGGGCAGGTAGCATTGTGGGGGTGAGGATGGCCCTCGGATGGACTTTGGAGGCAACTCCAAGCAGTTACCCCCTTGGCCCACCGCAAGGTCCACCACATCAGGCTCATATTTGGTGAAACATGTAGTAATCCCCCTCCAACGTGATTCCCAGCCCTGGGGATCGGAGCATCACGGCGAGCCAGAGATTAGGGTGGCGGGCCCGCTGAATGGATGCAAATGGGTCATTAAGACACGTTTGCAATCATTTACATTTTCCTGCTGGTGCGCGGGTGTGAAACCCGATCCTGCCGCATTGCATTCAGATTGGCGACTGTCGACGCCCTGCGCCGATCCCGATTTTTTGATTCTCCATCCCATCGGGAAATGCACTTTAGGCATTCCGGGACGGAGAATTCACCCTCTAAGTGTTTCCACCGGAACTGAATCGCATGCAATTCGCATTCCCGTTGGCGGTGTTGGTTGTTTTGAGATTCAGGACATGCAAATGCACCAGCACTTTGCCGGCGTGAATTGGAAGCAATTCCCATCCCCACGGGCGGTGGAACGCCAGGGCCGGAATTCGCGCTAAAGAGCCTGACAAGCTGGAGTTGCTTATAAGTGCTCCACTCACCACACACTCACGCCAGCCACGGCAATGGCTCAGAGAAGATCTGCCTCTTAAATTAAAAGTTTTTAAAAAAAGAGATGTGCCTCACCAGCTTCGAGAGTCTGAGGTGAATGCACTGCTCGATGCGAGTGAGGAGAGGAGGGATATCCTCTTCCCCAGGGTGGGCCGCAGACTCAAGCCTGCCCTCCTAAACAGCAGCTGGTGGAGGTAGCAGAAGCAGGCAGTGCTGCCAGCCTCACCAGGAAGAGATAGCACGTGACCCTGAGGGATGGGTGCCATTGGTGAAGCCTCTGCTTTGAGAGGGGCAGTGTGCCAGGGAAGGTGCCAAAGGCCATGATGCAGGTGTCCTTTGGTTGGGGTGAATCCCCTGCTTCATCTGCAGTGGGGTTTTGTTTCTGAGGAGTACCAACATCTGGTGGGCTAGTGATTGAGCATGGCCACACCCATCCCCTTGATGATTCTGCTGGGGTCTGAGGGTTTCCAGAAGGGTGGCCTGGTTGGGTTCCCACATCACCAGAGACTTTCTGAACATTTACAGGACACAGTGAGCAGTCAGCAGTGTGAGCAGCCAGGAGCCTGCAAATACCACCCGAGGGGTGTGTTTAAACCACAGACTACAGAAATGGCGGACTGCGCAATGCCACCCCGATCCCGAGAGGGACACCCCGAGTCCACGGACTTGGCACCAAGTCATTCCCTGCTACTGCCCCCAGCCCAGGCAGCCACCCCACAGCGAGCCTGAAAAAATTTCATAGTTCTTTAAAGTCTTTTTAGTCCCTCGCTCCCCCTCAGCAGCCATGATGCTCAGTTCCCGCTTGTAAATACTTCCGCATGAGAGGGGTAGAACATCGCGGAGGGGATGGAGCATGCAGTGTCCAACCCGCCAATGAGATTAAAATCCATGCAAATACATCTCGTGCATGAGCCCGCCGGCACAGAGCGCAAACTTCACTAACTCTGCCAGTGGGGGACCAGAGTGTGGCGTCGGAAATGGTGCCAGGCACAAATCACAATTTGTCCATTGTACGCTATTCTCCGCCCGATTGTCATTCTCGCTGCAGGAAAGGAGGCAGCGGGGCCTAAATATAGCGGAGGTGGACGGTGTGTCGGTTTCTCACCACTGTTCCCGCACAGCCATTTTGCAGGAGATGGGTTCCTGACTGACAGGGCTGCCCATTCCCGCAAGGCAGGCAACCAATATGATTCATTAAGAGCTCATTCAGGGCACTGACAACAGGTTGACTGGGGTTTTCCAGTCAGCCTCCAGTTTCACACCGTGATGAGGAGCAGTTTGGATGTGGGTAAGCACTCCTTTCCTTCCTGGGCTGGCTGGAGCCCTCATCCCCATCTCCATGCAAATCCCTGGTCGATGACTGTCTTTCCCCCCGCCCCCTCCCCGGTCTGTTTCTTGCTTTATGGTCAACTTGCTTGTACGAGACTATAGAAGGTCACAGGGTAGAAGCACCTACTGAGATTTCACAATATTTATAGCCAATCATAGACTTGTTGAAACTAGTACTGTATAGTTTTTTGACAGTGGTACAATATCAATAGATCAAAGGGATGTCACATGATGTTTGTCTGCTTTTATTGCTGCAGCAGTGATTTCTACCTTCATATTGTTAACAGAGAAATACTGTAAAAAGCAAACCGCACATTGATATAGCACTTCCCATGATTTTAGACCATCCCAAAGTGTTCTACAGCCAATTAAGTCATTTTAAAGTGTAGTCGCTGTTGCAATGTAGGCAAAATGAATTACGCGTGAGTGCCTTTGAAAGAAAAGCAGTAAAACGGGAAAATAAGATTACTGGTCCGAGCTGTTTTGCCCTTCCAGCTCTGAAATTCCCTCCTGAAATCTCTCTGCATCTCTGTCGCTTTGATCAAGCTTTTGCTCATTATCCCCATTATCTCCTTATGTGGCTAAGTGTCAAATTTTAATTGATAATGTGCCTGTGAAGCACTTCAGGGTGTTTCTGCTACGTTAGCGATGGTGCAGAAAGACAAATTTATACTGCTGTTGTTGGACGGATAGAACATAGAACGTAGAACGATACAGCGCAGTACAGGCCCTTCGGCCCACGATGTTGCACCGAAACAAAAGGATGTTGCTGCTTCAGCTGCCCTTTTAACCCTGCTTGCGCTTTGTCCTCTGAGATTTAGCCACCAGATGCAAATTGGTTGAATAAAAGAAACTTGGCCTGCCCCAAAAAATATTGCTTCATTAACACCTTCTGAGCTCATGGGAACAGCAGGCATTCGAGCTCCGCATGGTGACACCTCAACTGGGATTTCCTTTCATTAGTTCCTTTGCCTATTACTTACACTGTCAGAGAATTTCTGAAGCAGTCAAGATTGTCAGTGATTGAATGTAAACAAATGAGGGAAATGTGTATTCCACTGTTGAAGATGAGAATGCTCTAGGTAGCAAACCAGACATTAGTAGCTTGGTGATTAGTAGCCCATTGTTAATTATTAATGTAGATATTAGTGAGTTTATTTTTACAATAGTGCAGGAAATCATGTCTGCCAGGAATTGCTCTTTGGTGTTCTCAGGATTTGTGCGTTTAAGCACAAATCGAACAATAGTACTATCGGCTGTTGGTGACTGGCTGCAGATTCCAGGTGCAGTCGTGCTTATTGTAGTGCAATTTATATTCATCCTTTGCTCAATAGTTTCAGTGGTGAAGAACTGACCCACTGAAAAATGAATAGACACAACAGAGCCCCAAAACACAAAAGGAGAAGGGAGGTAAAGACTAAAAGCAAAAGCCCCAGTTTAAACGACTGGTAAGAGTTCTGTGGATGGGGACAATGGTGGATTGGAATCTGTCCAGCCTGTCACAGTGTGAACTGCAGGATATTTTAATTCCTCAAACTCATTGGTCTCCCACTTGAAACCAGTGCATGTGGTGTAAATATCGAACTTCTCTATTTTTAAAATTCATGGGATTTGGATGCAGCTGACCATTCCTACTTGCCCTTGAGAAGGTACTGCTGAGCTGCCTTCTTAAACCACTGCAATCCATATGGTGTTGAGGAATAGCGCAAAAGAGCAAGGTACTAGAAAGGGGATAAGTAGTTATAAGTAGTTAGGTAAAGTTAGGAGTAGATACTAATACAGGTGATTAGAGGATTAGGGTAGCGGACTTTTAAACATCTCTAGCTTAGGCTGGAGAAAATGGGTAGCAGGCTAATTGCCTGTAACTGGGATTTCGCAAAGCATGAAGAGGGGGATGGGCAGCCATTAGGACCATTTCTTTATTACAGAAGAGACTGGTGAGAGGGGCCTCAGAATTAAGGAATGTGGAGGAAAGCCTATGGGAGCTTTGTATTTGTCACCGTTACCTTATTTGGTCGTGGGTATGTGAAACTCGATGCTGAATCCATGTGTGTGAAACCAGATGCTGTGCTCCCTTTGTCTCACTCGCTCTGGAAGTTTCAAGGCACATGGAGTCTCCTGCCTTTTTATCAGAGTGAGTGGAGCTTGCAAGCTATTTGAAATAAAATAAATCAATACCTCCAATCCAACTCAGGGGTTGACTGAGACCAGACTGAGGGCAGAAAGAACTCAATATCGTCATTTGGTGGCAGCGGTGGGATTTTGAGAGCGAATTCCCGACAATTCGCGAAATCAGAATAAAGCCAGCCTTGGACGGAGAGAGGGGAAATGGGCCCACGGAATGAGTAGATTATAAAGGACCACGTCGGTTTTCTCCTGCCTCGTAGTCCGAAGCGGGTTTGGTCACTCGCCTATAGTCAGGTAAGTTCGTTCGATGAAATCAAAGGTCAGTCTGGCAGATTAGAACAATTAATTTCAGTCGATGTAGGTACGGCTGAGGGTTAAAACGTGACTGAGGTAATATGGGGTAATAATTCAGCTGGTAGCTGAGGTAATATTGCCTGGTAATTCAGTTGCATGTGGGTTGAAAATTAAAATTGGTTATATTAAATTACACTTTAATTCGGTTAAGATCTTTAACGGGTTGAGGGAATGTCACAGAGACAATTCAGTTAAGACCGCTGATGGAATGTTCTGGAGACAATTCAATTCCGTACAATTAGAATTGGCAAGTTGAATTTTGTTCTTGGGAGATACGTCTTATGAGTGAAAAAAGCTGGGAGATGAATGGCCACTAGGGGGGACCAGAGACTTGGAAAATTCAGAACCGTATCGGAACAGAGGAGGCTTAAGGATTGTTTAAATTTACTTTACAGTTTTGAAGAAGGGAAAAGGAAAAAAACACATTGTGTTTCTGTGTAAATTCAAAGTTTTATTGTCCAGTTGGTTGAGATAAATGAAAGTATGATGCTTTGAATTCCTTTCGTTTGAATGGAGATCTCGGTGGATGAATGAGTGTGTGTGTTTAATAAGAGTTTGTGAACTTCCTCTGGTATTCCTAATTTTTAAAGTGTTGTGTTTTGCAAAACGATGTTGCACATCAATTAGGAGGCATACACAGCAGTTGAAGTGAGCTTTAAAACGGGGTAAATATTTGAAAGTTCTTTAGAAAATCAGTAATAATGATTAACATTGTGGAAGTTATTTAGAACACAATTCTCAGGAAGTAAACAGAAAGCAAAATCGAAATGTATAAATTGGGATTTGTAAATGATTAGTTGAACTCGGCATGGTCTTGGCTGCTTAAAAAAAAAGGGGAGAGAACAAAGGAGTCTAAAATTGAAATGCGAAGACCAGGCATTCGGTGAGTTGAGTCCATGTGCTCCTTTGTTAGAGGCAGCCATGATGTACCTACGTTTAAAAATTTTGTTCTGTGTGTTCCAAATTTGTAGCGATTTCAGTATTTTCTCTGTAAACTCACTACACATCAAATTTAAGATTTGGGGATTTTCATATAGCAAAGACTATGGATTTTTAACTTTATTTTAAGATTACACAGGGGGAAAGGAAGATCCCAGTAGAAAGGAAGAAGGCCATTTTGGAGATGCCCAAACCCCAGACTGTAAGAGGGGTTAGGCAAGTAGTGGGGACTATTCGACTACTGTAGGGCCTTGGTGTATAAGCACTCAGAACATGAGGGGACGCTGCAAGCACTGACCCCAGGGGGGTAGGCAGTCCCGAGAGCAGGTAGAATGGGGTCTGTAGCAGGATACCGCTTTCAAGAAAAAATTAATCAAAACATGCCCTTGCGTTATATTGGGATAGTGGAGAGGGGCATTGTGGCAGTAAGGGGCTAGAAACACGGGGACCAATGAGACCAGTATTAGGACGTAGTCGGTGGAAGTGATATGGCACAGCTCCACCGGGTCCTAGTGCCCGCTGACGTACAAGAAAGTCACTAGCAGAAGAAATGAAGTTTAGAATGTGAACTACATTGCAGACGGAGCTTTAGGGAATAAAGATATGGGACTGGAGCTTAGATTAGGAGTATTACTTGCAGTATCAGAAAATGAGAATCTGATGGTAGGGAAAGATTAATAAAAATAGATGCAGAAATTAAAAAAATTAAGATATTAAAACCAATTGGTAACATAGAGGAAATAAGGAAAGCAAACCTAGCAATAGAAAGAATGACACAGGGTTAATCAGCAGACAATTCCAGCACACAATCCAGGGAGACCGACACAGGCAGTAAAAGCAATATCCCTTGACCCGAGGTGCTAAATGCGAGCTGGAGATAATGATCAAAGAGTTAGAACAGCAGGGAATCATTCAAGAAGTCACATATGCATCGTCGAATAGCCCACTTCAGGCAGTTAGCAAGCCTGCTGGTACATTTAGAATGGTAACGAATTACAAAGCATTAAACAAGGTCACAAAAAAAAAGAAGGATAAACGGTATTTATTAAATCCACAAACTACATTGGAGAAGGTGGCAGGCAAAACTTACTTAACTAGTATAGATTTAGCCAACGGATTCTGGAGTGTTCCGTTAGACCCAGACAGCAGGGAAAAGACAGCATTTATCTTTGGCACTAAACATTACGTATACTGTAAATTGCTACAAGTATATGTTAATTCCCCAAACCACTTTCAGGCAATAGTAAGGGAGCTGATTAAAGAGGATTTGGCTTCAGTATATATTGATTATGTGTTAATTGGAGATGATGATCGGGGGGGGGGGGGGACATGTTGAAAGAGTGACCAAAATTATTAAAGCACTTAATGAAGCAGGATTTAAGATAGGGTTAAAGAAATGCCAGAGTGGTAGGAGCGAAGTCGACTATCTTGGGTATTCCGTGTCAAGGGCAGGTAGGGAAGCCAGTGTTGGGATGAGAGAGAAAGTTGTTAGAATCGCAGCGCCCGTTTCACGAAACGGGGTTCCGCAAATCATGGGAATTTGAGACCAGTAGTGGAAGACTTTGTCTTTATGCTGGACCAATTTATAAAACTTTGAAAGGGGATTTTAGGTGGATCAGTGAAGCACAGAGGGGTTTGGACCAGTTAAAACCAGCTGTAGCAACATCCGGGCCATTAGAGGAGAGGCATGAAGAGGACAATATGAGCATTAAATCTGATCTGTATGCAAATGGATATGGTATGGTGCTTGTTCATCATAGTACTCAGACACCTATCAAACATTGACAGGAAATTGGGCAAGGGCTGAACAAAAGTTTTCGGACATCGCAAAATGTCTGGCAGCCATAACAAAAAGGATAGCAGAGATTGAAAATTTATCAGCCGGGAAGAAAATTCATGTCACAACTGAATTTTTAGAATTGACAGAGTTGATGGGAAAGATGGGAAACCATTCTTTTAAACCCTGCCTTAATGTTTATTCATAACATTAAAAAGGGACAGAAACCTGATAAATCAGTTGGCAGAACAGAGTTGGGAAATGCTTGGGTGGTATATACGGATGGTAGTAAAGTTAAGGAGGACGAGGAACAAGCCAGATGGGCATCCATTTTGAAAAATAATTCAGGAAAGAAAATGGTGGAGCAACAGGGAGTAGCATAAAAAAAACGGAGACACCGATGGACGAATGATCATTAGAGTATGCAGGCCCTCTTTTTCTTAGGAGCAGCAAAAGTAATTTCTACTTTTTAATCAAAGCTGATAGCAGCACGGGGGAAGTTGAATTAGAGAATCAGTGGCATCTGGAGCAAAGGAATTGTATCAGTACTAAAACATCCGACCCAATTAAATGATAAAAGAGGGATTATTATAATCCATAGGCAACCTATCGACAGCAAACGAAGAAACGTAATCAGTAAGTAATTGAGAATATGGGATGATAGATCAAGGGCTGTTATTAATGGACCCCAGTTTAAAATGATTAATTGTCGACATAATGAAACATCCTGTCAAGGATGTGGCACATTTTGTAGCCCAGTGGTTTGGACAAGGAGTAATCATATGAAACCTAGGAGAATGGTAGATACAGAGTATTCAGGTGAGTTGACATTGCCTTTAGAACGACAGAAATAGGGAAATGTTTCGGCTCCCAGGGAAATTTGGGGAATTCAGTTTGTCATGATTGTTTTGTGAAACATCAGGCAACACTGATGATTGAAGTTTGTGACCACAATATAGATTTTGACCATGGGATGGTATGATAATGACAAATTGTAATTATTGCAGAGAAAACCAAGCTGACGACGAAGTGATTGGGAAAGGATGTGCAGGATTGTGGAGAAGTGACAAACTTGTGGTACCAATTAGTGAGGGAGTACGTAGTTTAAGAGATGTTGGGAAGACCCGGGGACTTAAAATTAGCCTAACAGTGTTTAGAGACTGTATCACTGCAATGATGCCGTGCCACAGGATAGATCATATCCCCAAACCGCTCAGACAAGGAAAAAAGGAATGTTTGGTTCTGAGTGTCAGGGGATAACTGCACTTACTAGTATTATGTAATCAGTGGAGCGGGATGCCAGTGAATTGAAACCTGTTAGCAACATCGCTAGGACAGATGATAAAGTGAAAATGTCATGGTTGGAAATTACTTTCATAAAAATCCGATCGAGATCAAAATTAAAGAAATTAAAGTAAATGCAGTAGCAATATCGGACATGTATCAGGGAAAGTTTCGACCCGCTTGGATCACCGAGTTAGCAAAAGAGGAGGAGTTTGAGATTCTTCAAGTCCCACTCAGGGGTGCAATGATAGGAGGAGGAGGCCTAACAGGCCTTAATCGTATGATGTACGTCAATGATGAGAAAAAAAAAAGAATGGTGGCAATGGAAATCCGGAAGTCCTGGAGAGGGCACTTCTGGAACATCCAAACAAGAATAGAAAGATACAAATTAAGAAATAGGAAACTTGGGTATGCCGGTCTGCGAGGACTGCGTTTACTGCAGCAATGAGAGAGACAGGCTTCCAACACTTGAAGAAATGCAACTCAATTTTATTGAACTCTTAACTATCATACATACTTTAACTGTGGGTTGACACTATGCTGACTTGTCTGGAGACCTGAGGCTAACCTGACCAGACTATCTTACTACCACATGGTGTATGTTCTAGTTGCTGCTCACGGGCTCTGACTGTCTCAGAGGCTGCATCCCAAGAGCACGGGACAACTTGTACCCTCTGGCTTTATAGTGGTCGTGTCCTGTCTGGTGATTGGCTGCTGTGTTCTGTGTGTTCACTGGTCATCCTGTGTGTCAATCACTGCCTGTCTGTGCACCATCATATACCTGTGTGTATATTATGACAGGGCCCTCTCTGCCTTTGACCTGTTCATTTGGTTTTCAGATGAAGCAAAAATAACACAGCCGAAGAACGAGAACTACACTCCAGAGGAGAATGTTTTAGACAGTATGGGAGGGGGGGGGGAACTAATAATACAATTGGCTACATATTTGAGGGAATGAAATGACAGAGCCCGGAAGAAAAACCTTACGGGTTAGAAACAAATCAAAATATTACTGAATAGCGAAACCTCCCGTCAGACATTTCTAACTGGACATTAGCTGATGGATGGGCTGTGGTCTCCACGGGGTATGTACTACACGGTGGAGTTATTCAGGGTCTCAGCAGACGGCAGCGACTGACGAGGAACCCCCTCATTTTAAATGACAATAGTTTAGGAATTTTGGCAGCTTGATGCCACGGCGGGAAATTTGTAACCAATGCAGCAAACAATGTTGCATTGGAGAGTGTAATAGTTATTACAGCCGAAATGTCCTGAAAATTGTTAGGGACAGTTATGTATGGATTCAATTGGGTTGTAACCCCAAAAGCTGACTGTATTAAATGTGCAAGTGGTGTTATTGCAAAGTAAAAAACAAACAAACAAATAATGGCAATATACACTCCATGCTGTAAGGAAAATGATAACGGACAAAAGGGATTTGCAGAAAACTGAGTTATTGTCTCATGTAAACCAGGGCTGGCAGACTACATGGTTCAGTACAATGTTGGACGTTAGTGTGAGGAAGTCAGGAATAGAAACAGGATCGATTGAAGCTTCTGCAATTCATAAAGCAAGATAATCAGTGGATAGTACATGATATCATAATTTACCATTCCAATGTGAAGCGGAAAGCACTTCCTAAAAAAAAAAATACCAGTGAAGGATCACTGATGGACTGAGTTGTGTGCCAGTAACGGGCTGTTTCTAAGGGACATGCGGAAGCTTCTACGGTGCTGCTACCCCAAGGTAGTCAGATGCCTTGGAGGTAGTGGAACACACGGATATAGCTATTGTGTTACCTTCCTGAGTAGCGACAGCGATGGTTCACGGTGATTGGACTTGAGGAAAGAACAATACAAAGAGTCTATTGACACTGATCTGCGAGATGGATGAATTTATAATTGATTTCCGTGCACAGTTTACAAATCACGACATGTACACATACATGACAAGGATCGGGGATAGCTGCTCAGTCAGTACAACTATAAGGGGGATATAAACCCTAAAGCAGGATTCAACTCAGAGTCAGCTCTCATAGCTCTCATTGCTCGATCATGGGGTTTAACCTGATGCATGGATTGATAATACTTGTTATTATAATTGTATACTGTATAATTATTGGATGCCTTAATATGTGTTGTAAGATGGCTATGGCTCGGATGATGCGGATAGACTCGGCCCATCACCACTCACCAAGATGACATCCCATTACTGGCGACCATCAAACCAGAAGGAACCCAGACGGAGAACCAGTGGCTGTAAAAATGTGATGAGGCGTTTATGTACGGAATGTAAGGAATTGCAGGATGGTCTTTCAGACCAGACATTGATACAGGTTATTAACCCGGGAATGTTAGGAGGCGGAATAGTTATCATAAAATGATAAAAGGAGGGAATGAGGAATGGAGCAAAAGAAAGGTACCAGAAAGGGGATAAGTAGCTATAAGTAGTTCAGTAAAGTTAGGAGTAGATACTAATACAGGTGATTAGAGGATTAGGGTAGCGGACTTTTAAACATCTCTAGCTTAGGCTGGAGAAAATGGGTAGCAGTCTAATTGCCTGTAACTGGGATTTTGCAAAGCATGAAGAGGGGGATAGGCAGCCATTAGGACCATTTCTTTCTTACAGGAGAGACTGGTGAGAGGGGCCTCAGAATTAAGGAATGCGGAGGAAAGCCTATGGCAGCTTTGTATTTGTCACCGTTACCTTATTTGGTCGTGGGTATGTGAAACACGATGCTGAATCCATGTGTGTGAAACCAGATGCTGTGCTCCCTTTGTCTCACTCGCTCTGGAAGTTTCAAGGGACATGGAGTCTCCTGCCTTTTTATCAGAGTGAGTGGAGTTTGCAAGCTATTTGAAATAAAATAAATCAATACTACAATCCGACTCAGGGTTTGAGTGAGACCAGACTTCGGGCAGAAAGAACTCAATATCGTCAGTGTAGGTACACTCACCATGCTGTTAGGGAGGGAGTTCCAGGAATTTGACCCAGCGACAGTGAAGGAATGGCGATATATTTCCACGTTAAGATGGTGAGTGACTTGGAGGGGAGCTTCCAGGTGGTGGTGTTCCCATGTGTCTCTTGTCATTCTAGATGGTAGTGGCCATGTGTTTAGAAGGTGCTGTCCATGGAACTTTGATGAGTTGCTGCACAGCGTCTTGTAGATGGTACACATTGTTGCTAATGCGCGTCAGTGGTGGAGGGAGTGAATGTTTGTGGGACGGGGGGGCCAATCAAGCGGGCTGGATAGTGTCAGGCGTCTCAAGTGATGTTGGAGCTGCACTCATCCAGGTAAGTGGAGAGTATTCCATCACACATATTTGTGCGAAGCAGAGGAAGATGTGTATGAAGTGGAGAGGATAGTGGACATGAAGGTTTCTGAGGGTCAAGTCTTGTACTGAGTTCACTGGAAAGGCTATTCTTCTGAAGATGACACTTGGGAACCTGAGGCTCTCCTGGAAAACTGTACAGAGGTGTTCCAAGTTTTCAAAAGAAAAGTGACAGAAAAATCACCTGTGAAAGACAGTCGGGAGCATGGTGATGACAACTATTCTGCACGGTAACATAGTGGTTAGCACTATGGCTTCACAGTGCCAGGGTCCCAGGTTCGATTCCCAGCTTGGGTCATTGTCTGTGCGGAGTCTCCGGGTGCTCCTCCCACAAGTCCCGAAAGACGTGCTGTTAGGTGAATTGGACATTCTGAATTCTCCCTCAGTGTACCCGAACAGGCGCCAGAACGTGGCAACTAAGGCCTTTTCGCAGTAACTTTGTTGCAGTGTTAATGTAAGCCTACTTGTGACAATAAATGTTATTATTATTATTACTCTGTAGATGATGGGCAGGCTTTAAGGTTTCAGGAGGTGAGTTACTCACTGCAGGATTCCTAGCTTCTGATCTACTCTTGTTCGCACAGTATCTATATGGCTATTCTAGTTCAGTTTCTGGTCAATAGTAACCCCCAGGATGTTAATGGTGGTGGATTCAGTGATGGTAATGCCATTGAATGCCAAGGGGCATTGGTTCGATTCTCTCTTGTTGGAGATGGTCATTGCCTGGCACTTGAGTGGCACAAATGTTACTTGCCACTTATCAGCCCAAGTCTGGATATTGTCCAGGTCTTGCTGCTTTCAGACATGGACTGCTTCAGCACCTGAGTCACAAATGGTGCTGAACATTGTGGAATCATCCCCGAACATCCCCATTGCTGATTTTATGATGGAAGGAAGCTCACTGATGAAGCAGCTGAAGATGGTTGGGCTGAGGACACTACCCTGTGGAACTCCTGCAGTGATGTCTCAGGACTGAGATGATTGACCTCCAACAGCTACAAATGTCTTCCTTTGTGCCAGGTATGACTCCTACTAGCGGAGAGATTTTCTCTGATTCCCATTGACCCCAGTTTTGCTAGGGCTCCTTGATACCATACTCTGTTAAATGTTGCCTTGATGTCAAGGGCAGTCACTCTCACCTCACCTCACCTCTGGAGTTCAACTCTTTTGCCCATTTTTGAATCATGGCTGAATTGAGGTCAGGAGTTGAGTGACCGTCACGGAACCCAAACTGGCATCAGTGAGCAGGTTGTTGACAAGAAAGTGTTCCTTGATAGCATGTTGATGACCCTTTCCATCACTTTACTGGTGATTGAGAGTCGACTGATAGGGGTTGGATTTTTCCTGATTTTTGTACAGAACACACCCTGGCAATTTTCCACATTGCTGGGTAGATGCCAGTGTTGTAGCTGTACTGGAACATCTTGGCTAAGGGCATGGCACATTTTGGAGCACAAGTCTTCAGTACTATTGTTGAAATATTGTCAGGGCCCATAGCCTTTTTAGTACTCAGTGTCTTCAGTCATTTCTTGACATCATGTGGAGTGAATCGAATTGACTGAAGACTGACATCTGTGATGTTAGAGGTGGATCATCCACTTGGCACTTTTGGCTGAAGATTGTTGCAAATGCCTCAGTTTTGTCTTTTGCATTGATGTGCTGGGCTCCCCCATGATTGAGGATGGGGATATTTGTGGAGCCTCGTCCACCTGTTAGTTGTGGACTGATGCAGCAGCTGAAGATGGTTGGGCTGAGGACCACTGCCATTCCCGACTGGATGTGGCTGGACTGCAGAGCTTAGATCTGATCTGATGGTTGTAGGATCGCTGAGCTCTTACGTTGTTTAAAACACATGTAGTCCTGTGATGTAGCTTCATCAGACACATTGACACCACATTTTTAGGTATGTCCAGTGTGTTCCTGGCATTTCTTTCTGCACCCTTCATTGCACCAGGGTTGATCCCCCTGGCTTGGCGGTAACGGTAGAATGGGAGTTATGCCGGACTATGAGGTTACAGATTGTGGTTGAGTACAATTCTGCTGCTGCTGATAGCCCACAGTCAAGGATGCCCAGTCTTGAGTTGCCAAATCTTCTCGAAATCGATCCCATTTAGTACAGTTTAGTGCAGCCACACAACATGATGTAGGGTATCCTCAATGTATAGATGGAACTTCCACAAGGGCCGTGCAATGGTGACTCCTACCAATACTATCATGGACAGATGCATCTGAAGCAGGCAGATTGGTGACAATGAGGTCAAGTATGTTTTGCCCTCTTGCTGGTTACCACACCACCTGCCGTAGAGCCAGTCTAGCAGCTATACCCTTTGGGACTTGGCCAGATCGGTCTGTTGTGGTACTACCACGCCATTCATTATGATAGGCACTGAAGTCCCCCACCCAAAGTACATTCTGCACCCTTGCCACCCTCAATGCTTCCTGCAAATGATGTTCAAATTTGATGTGTACTGATTCATCAGCTGAGAGGGGTACGGTATATGGTAATCAGCAGGTGGTTTCTTATCTATGTTTGACCTGGGGCCTTGAGACTTCATGGGATCTAGAGCTGATGTTGAGGACTCCTAGGGCAACTCCCTCCTGACTGCATACTACTGTGCTGCCATCTCTACTGGGTCTGTCTTTCTGGTGGGGCAGGACATATCCAGGTTGGGCAGCACGGTAGCACAAGTGGATAGCACTGTGGCTTCACAGCGCCAGGGTCCCAGGTTCGATTCCCCGCTGGGTCATTGTCTGTGCGGAGTCTCCGGGTGCTCCTCCCACAAGTCCCGAAAGACGTGCTGTTAGGTGAATTGGACATTCTGAATTCTCCCTCAGTGTACCCGAACAGGCGTCTGTGCAGAGTCTGCACGTTCTCCTCGTGTCTGCGTGGGTTTCCTCTGGGTGCTCCGGTTTCCTTCCACAGTCCAAAGACATACAGGTTAGGTGGATTGGCCATGATAAATTGCCCTTAGTGACTAAAAAGTGGGCTAAACAGCTGGCTTGTAATGCAGAACAAGATCAGCAGCGCGGGTTCAATTCCTGTACCGGCCTCCCTGAACAGGCGCTGGAATGTGGTGACTAGGGGATTTTCACAGTAACTTCATTGAAGCCTACTTGTGACACTAAACGATTATTATATTATAATAAGGTAAGGAGGGGTTATGGGGATAGGGTGGAAGTGGGGGCTTAAGTGGGTGAGTGAAGACTTGATGGGCCGAATGGCCTCCTTCGGCATTGTATGTTCTATGAATGGTGATGGTAGTGGCTGGGAATATTATCTGTAAGCTATAATTCCTACAATTTGACTATGTCAGGCTGTTGCTTGACCAGTCTGTGAGACAACTCTCCCAGTATAGGCACAAGATCCCAGATATTATTAAGGAGGACTTTGCAGGGTCTCCAGGGCTGAGTTGCCATTACTTCAAGTGCCTAGATCGATGCCGAGCAGACCGTCCAGTTTCATTCCATATCTCTATTAACATTGCAAAGAGGAATCCCAGGAAATGAATACCTATGAGCCCCCACCCCTGCCTGCCTCTGTAACATTCCTGTGAAGGGCCCATTGATGTTTTACTATATTGAAGACATTATAGAAACACCAGTTGAATTGGGTAAAAAATGGTTGGGGTGTGTGATTGCGACAGGTTCTGCACAAGTCTGCTTGTAAATCTCTTTGAATGCTGTCACTGAAATTTTGTTTTCTCAATCACTTTGCGAATTGCCCAAGGTTGCAGTCTAAAACCTATCAGCAGTGGAGCTGGCAGTGCACTCCCTTGAGATACCGATATCGATGACCAGCCACATGCAGCAATTGCCAAAGCAGACTTCCAACATCAATCTGGGAATGAAGAGGACTGAGTCTGCTTGCGAGATTGAAGGTCAAAAGAGCAACATTTCTGCCCAATTTGCTGCATGTTTACAAGACTAGGACTGGCAGGGTTGCCAACCCTCCACGATTGGCCCGAAGACTCCAGGAATTGAAGATCAGTCTCCAGGATACAGCTGTGTGCAACCCTGGAGAAAATTCATTGGGACTTTAAAAAAGATACTTTCTTCAACAATTTTCTTTTCACATTTCTCCTCACCAGACCTAAAAATATTGAAAATTGATGCGATGGGGGTGTGTGGAAAGGCTGTTTGGTTGACAGTCAAGCATCATCCAATTGGGTAATGGGTCTTTTTGCTTTCCAGTTGGCCTAGGAAGGCATTGAATCACAAGGATGGAATGCGTTGGCCGACTAACGGCTGGAACGGTGTGGGGGATATCTCATGTGAGCAAACCTCCAGGAATACATTTAATCACAGTTGGCAACCCTACTCTGTACCAGCACCATGCCAAGATGCTTAATGGCCTTCACTTTAGTTGCTTTCAGATGGTTCCAAAGGTGGGATTTCAGAGTAAAATACCAGATACTGCGGTGCTCACCTGAGCTGGCATGCCAAGCAACCACACAATATTGATCCAACCATAATTGAATTGGGCTGATGCAGCCAAAATGCCTGACACTCGCTTACCAAAGCAAATCTTCTGTGGAGATCTTGAGCCTAGTGTGGGCTCCCATCATTGTTAAAGGAAGCTCTACAAGGACACTCTGAAGGTTCACTTAGGAGTTTTGATATCGATATTCGGTTTTTGAAAGCAAGTGTATTTCAGAGACAGAGAGGAAACGCAAGGAGAGGAAATCCTGTGCCGGCAACTTGTTCAAAGTTCAATCATCTGCGATATCCTGTCCTATTTGTGGCAGAAACTTCCTGACGCAGATCACTCTTAACAGTCACCTATACACCCACCAGAACCCTGCCAAACATCCCAGATAATTGGCATAGTCATCTTCACCTCTAAGGATGAACAAGAGGCAATTAGATAAAAGAAAGCCTTGGTTTTATACAGCAGCTTTCATAGCCCCAGAATGTCTTAAAGTATTTTACAGCCAATTAGGTACTTTTGAAGTACACGCATCGTTAACATGTAGGAAACATGGCAGGCAATTGTAGTCAAGAGAAGTTTGAAAGGGCCGAGTAATTCCACTGTTGTAGCAAAGAATCTTCTGCGAGATTGTGACAAAAGCTTCAGAACAGGAAGACTTACCAAATGTCAGTGAAGCTCGTCAAATACAAAGTGCTGGGACAAAGCTGATTATTTCTCACGTTGACAAGAATGTGTGATTTTTCCAGGGATAAGGCTCAGGAAATAAAGAATTATAGACGAGTTTTACCAAATCCTCACACGCTTGATGTTGCGCTGGGATTTCTGAGGCTTCTTAGTTGGGGAGTTACACCTAAATCTGTGGTAGGTGCAGTCCCTTTGCAGACATGTTGGGGGTATGGCTTGAAAATGCGGCGTGCCGTTCAAAAGCCCATTGACTTCGGCGGGAGTGGAAAATCCCACTGGCAGGAGGGGCATTAAAATCCCGCCCATTAGTTTAAAGTTACCTCCAAACTGATTGAATACGATCAGAGAGGGTAGTGGTGAACAGTTATCCCCGGTGTTGTTGTGACCACTGTTCTTTTATATATATCCTAGACTTGGGCATCATTTCAAAGTTTTGCAAATGGGACAAAACTTGGGAATGTAGTAATAGGGAGGAGGAACAGACTTCAGGAGGTAAGTACAAATCGGTCAGATACATGACAGAGGAAATTTAACGCGGAGAAGTCTGAAGGGTCTCATTTTGGTGGGGAGAATGAAGAGGAGCAATATAACTCAAATGGCACCATTTGGAATGGATGCAGGAACAAGACGAACCCAGGAATATTACTCAAGTCTTTGAATGTGGAAGGAGAAGTTGAGGAGGGGTCCTTAGCTTTCTAATAAAAGGACCATAGACTGCAAAAGCTAAACTTTTATAAATCACTGGTCAGGAACCAGCTGGATTTAGGCTAATTCTGGGCACAAGATTTTAGGAAGGCTGTCCAGGCCTCCAGAAGGAGATGCAGAAAATATTTACAAGGATGGTACTCGGGCTGTGAGACTTCAGTTACGTGGAGAAACTAAAGAAGCTGTGATTGTTCTTCCGAGAGCAGGGAAAATTAAGGGAAATTTGTTAGAGCTGTTCAAAATCTTGAAGGTTTTTAACAAAAGGGTTGATACCTGAAGACAGATTTATGGTAATGGGCAAAAAAAAGATGATACGTGGAAAAAATATTTTATACCACAAGTTACGAGACTGCTTGATAGGGCTGCTGGAAGCAGATTCAATAATAACTTCCATAAGGGAACTGAGTAGCTACTTCACAATGACAAATCTGCAAGGCGATGCAGGGGAACAGTTTTTGTACCTTGTTTTTTCCCCCTAAAAAAGCATTGGCATGTGAACTGTTTTTATTGTTTGTAGTCTGCCTCACATATCAACTGCTTAATGGGGTGATGAAAACTATCAAAACTATGGTTGCAAATCAACGATTCAAATTACTCTCTGACGTTTGAGGAATAAGATTCAAAGATTAAATTAATAATAAATATTCCACGTAATTTGCTTTGCATACTTAAGGCACACTGTCCGCGTCTAAAGAGTTGAACAGCACCATCTTGTGGAACTAGAATGCATTACCAGATTTTTGCAAGAACAGTGACACTAATTCCTCTCAGCTTTCAATCCCATTGGTTATGATAGAATCACACCCAATGCTAATACTCATCCCTCAGCCGGTTGGGGTTACGTTTGTAAGGGTGAGGCAGCTGTAAGTGTGAAAAAAGCATTATACTTGTTAGTCACTTGTCCAATGGGTGTTACCTTTGACCCTGAGCATAGAGGGCAATCTATGAAATGTTTCAAAAAGAACAGCACTTTTGGGTGCATGCTGACACCATCATGGAGACCAACATGTTTCCACTCACTCCATGAATGGGAATAAAATGCCTGATCTTGATAAAAGCTCATGAAGTTCCACTTTAGTCCCCTGACCATTATGTTCCTATGGGATCGGAATGAAATTTCCACCTCGACAAAGCATTAAGGAAATCTCTGGGAAATCTCAAAGATGATCAATGTCTGCCATTTACCTGGGGTTTGTCAAATCTCCCACTGATGTTACATCAGAAGACTACTGGAATCCATAAGAAATTGTGGAGGGAGAAACCCTTTATGATGGTCAGGGGGCTAAGCCAATTAACATTAACACGGCCCCTATTACAAATACAATGCTGTGAAAAAGCCAATTCTGTGTGTGCAACACGTTTAAAATAATTAACATTTCACCAACATTAAAAGAACTTCACAGAAATAATGCCCATGAGGCAGGAGGGGTGACGAGTTGTGACAAGGGGATCGCAAATCCTGTGAAGGCTCTGAGGAAATTTTGGGAAGAAGGGCAGAGGAGTCACAAGATGGATGTGTTGAGGGATATGTTCAGGAATGCTGGACCGAGGTGGCTGAAGGCACTGCCGCATGGGTGGGGAAAAAAAGTGCGCAAATTAGATCAAAGTTAGAATAATGAAGGCTGCATGCTTGCACGTCAGTTTGTGGTAGATGGCCGACCGTGTTGATAGGACAAGAAATTCTGAAATCAGATTTGGGTAATTTTCAAACAACACATGTTATCTTTTATTTATCCATGGGATGTGGACATCTTTAACTACGCCAACATTTATTGACCATCACTAACTGCCCTTGAGAACATGGCGGTGAGCTGTCTCCTTGAACTTCTGCAGCCTGTGTGGTGAAAGTGCACCCACAGAGCTGTTAGGGAGGGAGTTCCAGGATTTTGACTCAGTGACGGCAAAGGAACAGCGATACAGTTCCCAGTCAGGTGTGTGGCTCAGAGGGAAACCTAAAGCTGGTGGTGTTCGCACGCATCTGCTACCCTTGTCCTTCCAGCTGGTCATGGGTTTGGAAGGTCCTGTCGAAGCAGCCTTGATAAGTCGCAACTTCTAGATGGTACACACTGCTGCTTCTGTGGATCAGTGATAGAGGGAGTGAATGTTTAAGGTGGTGGGTGGGGTGCTAACCTTTGCAGTATCTGCTTCTTTCAACCTTTTCAGGGAGTGAATTGATTTAGCTGAAGACTAGAATCTTTCATGGTGGAAACCTCAGGAGGAACCGAAATGGATCATCTATCTGGCATTTATGGCTGAACATAGTTGCAAATGCATCGGCCTTGGCTTCTGCACTGATGTGCTGGGCTCGGCCATTGTTGAAGATGGGGATATTTGAGGAGCCTCCTTCTCCAGAGAGTTGTTGCACTGTCCACCACCATTTACGGCTGGATGTGGCAGGACAGCAGGGCTTAGTCCTGATCCGTTGGTTGTGAGATCGCACAGCTCTGTCGATCACTTGCTGCTTCTGTTGTTTGGCGTGCAAGTAGTCCTGTGTTGTAGCTTCACCAGATTGACATCTCATTTGTCAATATGCCTGATGTTGCTCCTGGCCTGCCCCCCTGCACTCATCATTGAATCAGGATAGAATGGGGGATATGCCGAGATAAGGTTACAGATTGTGGCAGAATACAATTCTGCTGCTGCTGATGGTCCACAGCACCTCATGGAAGCCCTATTATTAGTTGCTGGACCTATTCAAAATCTGTCCCATTTAGCACGGTGGTAATGCCACGCAGGAAGATAGAGGGTATCTTCTGTGTGAAGGCCGGGCGTTATTTCCACAAGGATCGGCAGCAGCCATTCCTACTGATACTGTCGTGGACTGGTGATTGGTGACGTTGAGGTCTAGTACGTTTCCCCTCTTGCTTGTTCCCTCATGACCTGCCGTACGCCAAGGCTAGCAGCCTTGCCTTGGTTAGCTTGGTCAGTAGTGGTGCTACTGAGCCACTCTTGGTGAAGTACATTCTGTGCCCTTTTCACCCTCAGTGCATTTTCTAATTGATGTTTAACATGGAGAAGCACTGATTCATTGACTGGGCTGGATGGGGGGAAGCAGGGGTGTGGGGGGCGGGGGGTCAGTAGGTGGTAATCAGCCAATATTTGACCTGAAGCCATATGAGTTTTCATGGGGGCCGGAGTCAATGTTGAGGAGTCCCAGGACAACTCCCCCCTGATGTATACCACTGTGTCACCACCTCTGGTGTGTCTGCCCTGTCGGTGGGACAGGACATACCGATGGTGATGGTGGTTTCTGGGACATTTTCTGTAAGGTATGATTCTGTGAGTAGGGGAATGCACATCCAACATGTCTACCAATTTCCACTGCACTGAACTATTAGCCTCGAAAATGGAAGTCAATTTTCGTATTGATCCTTCCAATCATCTAACATTCGTCGAAGATCCATGGAGATACTGGAAAAACAGCATAAATGATCAGAAGAATCCCCACGGAAATTCACCCTTTTTGTGTCCGGGCACTGGAAGGGGACTTGAACTCATAACCTTCTGTCTCAGAATCCTGGGGCGGGATTCTCCCCTACCCGGTGGGGCGGGGGGTTCCGGCGTAATGGAGTAGCGGGAACCACTCCGGCGTCGGGCCGCCCCAAAGGTGCGGAAGTCTCCGCACCTTTAGGGGCCAAGCTCTCACCTTGAGGGGCTAGGCCCGCGCCGGAGTGGTTTGTGTTCCGTCGGCTGGCGGGAAAGGCCTTTGCCGCCACGCCAGCCGGGGCCGAAAGGTCTTCGCCGGGCGACGCATGCGCGGGAGCGTCAGCGGCTGCTGACTACATCCCCGTGCATGCGCAGGGGAGGGGGTCTCTTCCGCCTCCGCCATAGTGTAGACCATGGCGAAGGTGGAAGAAAAAGAGTGCCCTCACGGCACAGGCCAGCCCGCGGATCGGCGGGCCCCGATCGAGGGCCAGGCCACTGTGGGGGCACCCCCTGGGGCCTGATTGCCCCGCGACCCCCCCAGGACACCAGAGCCCGCCCCCGCCGCCTTGTCCCACCGTTCAAAGTGGTTTAATCCACGCTGGCGGGACAGGCATTCCAGCAGAGGGACTTCGGCCCATCGCGGGCCAGAGAATTGACGGGGGTGGGCCCGCCGACCGGCGCGGCGCGATTCCCGCCCCCGCCGAATCTCTGGTGGTGGAGACTTCGGGACACGGCGGGGGTGAGATTCACGCCAGCCCCCGGCGATTCTCCGACCCGGCGTGGGGTCGGAGAATCCCGCCCAAGGTGTCAGAAGGAAACTAATTGGGGCAAATCAGCCGCTTGCTTTAAAAAACCTACTGATTCTACTTTTTGTTGATTTGAAAGGGGAAGCCAATTCAATCCTGTCAATTTTGTATCAGTAAGAAGTCTTACAACACCAGGTTAAAGTCCAACAGGTTTGTTTTGAATCACTAGCTTTCGGAGCACTGCTCCTTCCTCAGATTCACCTGAGGAAGGAGCAGTGCTCCGAAAGCTAGTGATTTGAAACAAACCTGTTGGACTTTAACCTGGTGTTGTAAGTCTTCTTACTGTGCTCACCCCAGTCCAACGCCGGCATCTCCACATCATGGCTACCAATTTTGCATCAGAGTGGTTAATTTAAATATACCACAATAGTGTTGCAAACTGAGCTAAGATGCCAATGTTGAGCATAAAATGTTTCTGCAACTTTAAAATATAAACTCCCCGAGACTGAATTTTCCACTTGCTCCATGGGTATTTGGCACTTTAAGCTATTTTTGTTCAGCATTGGCAGGATGCACTTTTGCAGCAATAGCCGCTTCCATCACTTCAGTTTCTGACATGACAGACACTCATTTCCATGCACCTTCGCATCACATTGCTGCCTTCAGGCGAGGCTGCCGAACTCTGTGACTGGTGGCAGCGGTGCTACTTTCCTGTTCAGCTGAACAAAGCCATGAGGAATGAGAAATGAAATGGCAACTTACTTTCCCCCTTTTCTGAAGCAAATACTCCCGGGAAATGTCCAGTTAATAACTTGAAATTCATCACCTTTCCAATCTATTGTTTGGTCAATCTAAATTTCAGGCACGACCGAGTATCAAATCAATATATTGGTGTGTCATGATTGACTCAATATTGTAATAGCCAAGGCAAAGCTATAAATATTTTAGGATCAAACTGACAGCAATGAGAAGTTCCTGTTCTTCACATTCTCCTTAATTCAAGATATTTCTTAACATCTTCATCACTCAGTCTGACATTTAATGGCAGAACATGAATTTGTGGGTGACAGATTGCAAGTTGAAACAGTTGAGTCAAAGTAAGGTTTTAAACGAGACGTTGTTATGTGAAAATTGGACCAATTTATCAGTGGATCTCCCGGGTAACTCATGCTATCACGATGAGGAACTACCTGAAATGTAAATCCTTGAATGTAAACCGGGTCTCAATGATCCCTGTTGTCTTTACTCTTGACCGTAAGACATCTTGTTCTGATGGGACATACCCGGAGGCTGTGAGTCTCTCCAAAGAATTGAGGTAGCTGATAAGATACAAAGAAGGAGCCATGATTGTAATGCTGTTCACTCTTAATCCTCACATTTCTCTGTGACCCTTGTGATTGCCAGAAACATTTCCTAGGCCCTGGTGTGACAGAAAAAAAGTCAATCTATAATGATATTCTATTGTTCTGCAAAACTAAAGTAAACTGGATTCATCCTGCAACAATAATGAGATGCATTGATATTGCACCTTTAACATAAATAAATCGATGCTCAAAACTATTGATTTTAAACCAGTCAGTTAAGCTAGCAGAAAAATTAATTCCATACAAATTTTCAACGGTCCTGATTTCGAATCATTGGCTCACTATTTTATAATTCCTTATTATGACGCTAGCTATATGTAGTTTCCTGTGTTATTTCTCAGAGTAATGAATATAAGTGTCACTTACTATGAGGCAGAATCATTGAGCTGATACTCTGACGCCCTCTCGAAGCAAGCCTGAATTCCTGCGTCATTCCAAAGCCGACCGATGATTTCCACGAGTTCTGTTGGCAAACTCCCTTCCCCTAATGAATCAGCCAGATTAAAAAGGTGCTGCACATCAGCCTGTAAAGAAAAGATGATAAATATATTTGTTTCCGAACATTATCATAGAAATGAGCTGAAATACATCTCGAGTTTTGGCTGTGCTTACTAACTGAGGTGTGGAATGTGCTGTGTAATGTAATATTCACAGGAGTGTAGACGAATGAGTGGCCATCTGGGTGGCACGGTGGCACAGTGGTTAGCACTGCTGCCTCACAGCTCCAGGGTCCCGGGTTCAATTCCGGCCTCGCGTGACTGTCTGTGTGGAGTTTGCACTTTCTCTCCGTGTCTGCGTGGGTTTCCTCCAGGCGCTCTGGCTTCCTCTCACAGTCCAAAGATGTGCAGGCTAGGTGGATTGGCCATGCTAAATTGCCCAAAATGTTAGGTGGAGGTTACTGTGTTACAGGGATAGGGTGGAGGTGTGGGCTTAAGTAGGGTGCTCTTTCCAAGGGCTGGTGCAGACTCATGGGCCGAATAGCCTCCTTCTGCACTGTAAATTCTATAATTCTATGATCTCCTTGGAACATATAAAATTCTGATGGGCCTGACGGACTGTATTCAAGATGATGTTTCCCCTGGCTGGAGGGTCTAGAACAAGGGAGAAGGATGATGTAGGAATACAAAGCAAATAGGGGGACTCTGATACAATTGAACAGATTAGCATTGAGAGGGAGGAGGTTTTGCCACTTTTGGCATGCTTAAAAATGGACAAATGCCAAGGCCCAGATGAGACGTATCCTAGGCTTCTGTGTAAGGCAAGGGAGGAGATTATAGGGGCTCTGATGCTAACTTTCAAATCCTGTCTGGCCAGAGGAGAGGTACAAGAGGACTGATGGACAGCTAATGTGGTAGCATTATTCAAGAAGGGAAGTAGGGAAAACTCAGGTAATTACAGGCCATTGAGTCTAACATCAGTGGCAGGGAAATTATCAGAAAACATTCTGAAGGACAGACTTAATCTCCACTTGGCGAGGCAAGGATAAATCTCAGATAGTCAGCATGGCTTTGTCAGGGGGAGATCGTGTTTAACAAATTTGATTGAAATTTTCGAGCAGGTGACTAGGTGTGTAGATGAGGGCAGTGCAGTTGATGTAGCTTACATGGACTTCAGTCAGGCTTTTGACAAGGTCCTGCATGGGAGACTGATCAACAAGGTAACAGCCCACGGTATCCAGAACAATCTGGCAATTTGGATCAAAAATTGACTTAGTGGCAGGTGGCAGAGGGTAATGGTTGAAGATTGTTTTGTGACTGGAAGCCTGTGTCCAATGGTATACCGCAGGGATCGATCCTGGGTTCCTTTCTGTTTGTGATATACATTAATCATCTAGATGTGAATGTGGGGCGTATGATCAGTAACTTCACAGATGACACGAGAATTAGTGGTGTGGTAAATAGCGAGGAGGAAAGTTACAGGATGATATAGATGGGCAGAAGAGTGACAATTTAACCCTGAAGCATGAGGTGATGCATTTTAGGGGGACTAACAAGGCAGAGGAATATGCAATGCATGGTAGGACGTGAGGAAATGCAGACGACCAGAGGAATCTTGGGGTATATATACAAAAATACCTGAAGGCAGCAGGACAGGTAGACAAGGTGGTTAAGAAGGCATATGGGATACTTGCCTTTATTAGCTGAAGCATAGAATATCAGAGTAGGGAGGTTATGATGGAGCTGTATAAAACGCTCATTAGGCCACAGCTAGAGTACTGTGTACAGTTCTGGTTGCCACACTATAGGAAAGATGTGCTTGCACTAGGAAGGGTGCAGGGGAGATTTACCAAGACGTTGCCTGGGCTGGAGCGTTTCAGCTATGAAGTGAGGCTGGTTAGGCTGGGGTTGTTTTCCTTGAACAGAGAAGTCTGAGGGAGGACCCTCAACGAGGTGTACAAAATTATGAGGGACATAGATAGGGTAGATAGGAAGAAGCTTTTTCCCTTAGTAGAGGGATCAACAAACAGGGGGCATAGATTTAAGGTAAGGAACAGGGAATTTATAGGGATTTGAGGAAAAATATTTTCACCGAGAGGGTTGTGGGAATCTGGAACTCATTGCCTGAAGGGGTGCGTACCCTCACAACATTTAAGAAGCATTTAGACGAGCACTTGAAATGCCATAGCACACAAGGCTACTGACCAAGTGCTGAAAAATGTTGTAAAACCCGGTGACTATGACTCTATGACCGAAGAGACACACTCAGGATACAGGATAGGCCATTTAGGACAGAGATGAGGAGAAGTGTCTTTGCTCACAGGATGGTGAACCTGTGGAATTCTCTTCCACAGAAGGCTATGGAGGCCAAGTCACTCAATATATTTAAGAAGGAAATAGATAGACTTCTAGACTCTAAAGTCATCAAGGGGTATGGGGAGAGTGCAGCGGTATAGCGTTGAGATACAGGATCAGCCATGATCATATTGAATGGCAGAGTTGAATGACCTTCGCCTGCTCCTATTTTTTCGCTTTCTATGTAACATAAGCCAATAGAAGCATCCCTCAGATACCAATCACTTTGTTTCACAAACTATCTTCACATTAGCGGTTTCCCCTTAAAGGTAATACTTTAAAGCAGTCAGTATTGCAAACCATCTCACCCCAAGATATCTAAGAATTGTATGCCAGCTTCTGTAAATCCACAGAACCTGGAGTATTAATGCACCAACGTGTGGCTCCTATGCTGACTTACTTCAGACACCCGATGTAACTATTTTCAAAACCTGAAAGGCTACTCTTCATTAGTGTGACTAGGAAAACTTGAAGGTTAAGAATGTCATTTTAGTATTCTGTGACTATTAATAGTGTTAGAGTCCTTCGCTTTGATTTCCCTTTGATCCCATTTATTTTATTTTATATTTTTGGTCCATGGATCCATAATTGGAATGTGCCTTTAAGCAGCGGACTCATGCAGTAGCAGCCGCTAGTCAGGACATGGGTCACTGTCCGTGTGGAGTGTTATATTTTGGAGAGGAGAAAACAGACTCACAGGTCCATGTGAGCCTCGGAGGAAGTTGGTTTAATTGGCTGGTTGTCAACCTGTGGATTGGCGAAGAAGTGTTCTGGCTGACAACAGTCAGTGATTGGTTCTTGCGTGATACTGCTGAGAGAGCTGGGCAGAAGTGGTTAGACTTTGAAAGGAGAAGGGGCTCTCCCTCTCTCATTGCTGAAGTAAAGAACTGCTTTATTGTTCTAAAACCAGTGAATGCCTGGCACATTTTTACTATATATTTGAAATTATCTTGAATCTACAAACAAAATAGACAGCCTTCCCAGTGAAAACCATCTCAAGCCTAGAAGGAAGAGGTATCAAAACGAAAGCTTGAACTCCTGAAAGACTTTAACTGGAAGCCATCAGAGATCCTTTATTCTTATATTTTATCATTATTTTCTTCCATCTCCACCACCCTTTCCCTCCATTTTGTCTGTTTGTGTAGAGAGAGTGGGATGAGTTGGAAGGAGCGGGGGATTGATAAATAAGAGGATCAGGGGTTATGAGGATGAGACAAATATCAGCCATGATTGAATGGTGGAGCAGACTCGATGGGCTGAGTGGTCTAATACTGCTCCTATGTCTTGTGGTCTTATGGGTATTGTAAAAGGGCTATTAGGTAGTTACATTTTTATGAGTTTAATTTTATTACTGTTAAAAAATAAAAGGTTATTTGTGTGTTGAATTTACAAACCTGATGACTGCAGTTTACTGGACTCAGCCGAGGTCCTCAGGTATTTTTAAATAACATGTAATTTCACTTGTGTTCCAATTCCAGGTCAAGTGGGGCTGAAATTAACCGCGCACCAACCCAGAGGGTCATAACAACAGATACAAGTTTTTCACTGATTAAAAATTTGGTTAATCTCCACCTGCATTTCAATAATAGCATCCATTTAATAAAATGCAAGTTGAGTATATTTCACACTTTTGCTCAATGCCACCTTATTTTTCTAACTCATTGTATTTTAATTCCAGGTTTACAGCCCCATTCCTGGCACTGGCAAGTTTCAGTGGTGTGGGCAAGGAGTTGGGTCGCAAGCCAGTGCCCAGCTGCCCTGATGTTGCTGGCCTCATTGTAGAAGTGCTACTCTGATCGCACAATAGTGAATTTCAGATTTGAGTGTTTGAAATATCCCCTTGGCTTTTATGTTTTCCTTGAGGGCTATATGTTGTTTCTTCTTTGGTGGGCCGTAACCCATGTCCATAAATCCACTTAATTCTTCCATTGGTTATATGATTCAGACTCCAAGATAATCAGAGAGTAATCATACATTGGCAACTTGGACCTGCTCTCAGCCATTTTCCGCAATAGTTACTGGGATCATAACTTACTCTGATTTTTTTTAAACTTTAAATTTCACCTGTGATCATCAATTCTCTGTTGTCATGTTCTATTCTGGTGGGATTTGACCTTTTATTATTGTTCTTGGATGAAATGTGCAAGCAAGATGATTATTTAAATGCCTGTGAGACATGGTCCAAGCTCGGATAGATTTTGGAACACAAATGGGTATTCCATGAAGGAATTGGAGAAAAGGTGTTTATAAAATTCAGCTTCAGGATCCCTGGATCAGGATTGGTGTTCAAGTTACTGGAGTGTACTAAGCTATCTCATAGGGATGCCCATTGTGCTGATTTGCACCTCCCACAAGCGAAACCCATGTCATCCTATCAGACCAACAGAACCCTAAAAGTGCTAACAGGTCAAATAATCATAGAATCCCCACAGTGCAGAAGGAGGCCATTCAACCCATCGCGTCTGCATCGAGCCTTCGACCCATGTCCACTACCGCCTCCACCCTGCCCTGTCCCTGTTGGTTTAGGAGGTGTACACATGTAACCTTGGAAATAAATATATATTTAAAATGTTGCCAATTAAGAGGCAACTTAACGTAGCCAATCCACCTACCCTACACATCTTCGGGTTGTGGTGGCGAGACCCACGCAGACATGGAGAGAATGTGCAAACTCCACACGGACAGTGACCCAGGGATCGAACCCGGGTCCTTGGTGCCATGAGGCAGCAGTGCTAACCACTGCACCACCGTGCCACCCGTAAATAAATATGGGTGTGTAAAATTGGCACCAGTTCTATCCTTCTTCACCTGACTTTTCAGGTTAGAACAACGTCAAATTACCAGCCCCCTATTTTCAATTAAATAGCTGAAAAATAATCAGCTGTGCTTAATGTCATCTGTGGACCCTAGAACAAAAATTATTTTCTTTTAAAAAGCTTTGGCAGTATTTGAGAAACCAATTTTTTAAAATGTTAATTTTAGTGTTCAGGAGCACACCTGCAGAAAACATCATACTTCAATTGTGTGGTTGCTTCGGCAACCTGAATGAAAAATGTTTTGCTGTTGACCCGAAGAGAAAAACTGTCCTCTCGCGGAGAAACCTGGTTAGGCTGCGATCTTATTTGAAAAACGACGTGACAATGTGTAAAATAGATTCTTCAGAGCCGAGTCCTGTTCTTCAGTTGAACGCGCACATGCATATGAATGTGACACTTCTCTGGAGAGATCAACAATTCACTTAACCTTTTCAAAAATCCATTCTGATTTCTGAATATTCAAGGTGGAATTCGGCCATTTTAGAGATTGAAAAGTCTCAGAAGAAACACATGTCAGGAAGATATTGTGCGCAAGCAATAATATTTTTGTGATGAGATGATGAATTTGGGAAGCGAGTAACAATTTGTGTGACATTGATCTATGGAAGGAGTAAGCTTTCACAGTTAATTCACGATCCTTTTATTCTACTTATTTGAATAAAACATAATCAAAGGGCTTTGATGTGAGTGCAAAATTATTAGACCTATAACCTGTACAATTTGGGACATAATTTAGAAGAAACAAATTTGTAGAATAATTTGCTGAGGACATTTTACAAATGGGATGAAAGACCCGACAGCTAACGATCTTAAATTAAATATGCTACGCTCATCTCAACCTAGTTCTAAATGGAGGACAATGTGTATATCAAAATATTCTATCTGATGAAACATTTGAGGCAGATGAAAATACAGGGCCACGCGATTAAATTTAAATAGCTCACGTGAAAAACTTGCACAGGTAAGCTGAGTGGTTTCCTTCTGTGCTGTAAATGGATCTAAAATGATAATCTTAGTGACTGAAGGAGGTGGTTAGTTTGAGAAATAAAGCTTCCAAAGTGCTGGAGGAGATGGAGTTATTATGGCAGTTTAGAAGAATATTTGAACTGCGTGCCCCACTACAGGACTTAAAGAGCAAGTGTTGTCAATTGTTAGAAATTCCATTCCTAACTTGGTCACGTTCGCAAGAAAATAAACTGCTATCCCCTGCTTCTGAGATGAATGTTACAGCTAATTCAATGGATCAGCTGTGAAGAAATTAAACAAAATATTGCTGATTATCCCCCAATTTGGGAGCCCAGTTTACCCATTGACTGCACCACGATTCTCACCTGCAATACAGAAATATACAGGACGTTAATTCAAATGATTTGCTGAGGGCGTCACAGTGGCTAGCACTGCTGCCTCACAGCACAAGGGACCTGGGTTCGATTACGGCCTTGGGTGACTGTCTGTGGGGAATTTGTACGTTCTCCCCCTGTCTGTGTGGGTTTCCTCCGGGTGCTCCTGTTTTCTCCCACAGTCACAAAGATGTGCAGGTTAGGTGGATTGGCCATGCTAAATTACCTGTTCGTGTCCAAAAGGTTAGGCGGGGTTTGAGGGATAGGGCGGGGCAGTGGGCCTAGGTAGGGTGCTCTTTTGGAGGGTTGCTGCAGACTTGATGGGCTGAATGGCCTTCTTCTGCACTGCTGGGATTGTATGGATTCTATTGAAGTAGGTTTGTCGTTCCACAATGTATTGGACCAGTTAAATTGAAATATAGCACCTTAAAAAGAATGATGTTCTGATAATAGCTGTTACAATGATTGCGGAGATGAGGAAACATGTTTTCACCCAGAGGGTTTTCGGAATTGGGAACTCAATGGCTAAAAGTGTAGCAGAGGCAGAAACTCTCAACTCACGTCAAAGGTGTCTGGATATGCACCTCAAGTGGGGTAGTGCTGCAGGGCTACAGACCAAACGCTGTAAATTAGTCTGGGTGTCTCCTTTTCCAGCTGGCACATATATGATGGGCTGTCGCCTCTTTCTGTGCTGCAAACTTTCAATGAACCTTTGAAACTATGGCCGGGATTTTCCGTTCTGGAGCCTAAGTGCTCCCACCAGCAGAGAATTAGGACTGGGCTCCACTGCCGCTATGAAGGGCACGCAGGTGCGAGTCTCGCTGCTTTACCATGCAGATTTATGCATGACGGAGAGCTTGCCAGATTTCATCAGGATCCCGGTATAAAACCACCATTTTGAGCGAGAGGCCCGATCACAAAGTCCGACGGCAGGCCCCTCTCCCCCCGACATCACAAATCCTGACCCCCCCTCCATGGGCAAGGAGGAGCATCCTCCCACCTACCACCGGAATTACAGGCCACCCCTCCCCACCTCAACACGTTCGCTTGATGGTGACCACAGAAGGGGGCCCATGTCTGGTCTGCCCCTTCCAGCCCCAGACAACCTGAAGATCACCCTTAATATGGTGATCTCTGCCAGCCCTCTGCTAAACAGCATCCTCCTAGTCTGAGTTTTTAAAATTCTGATGTTAGCTTCAGCCTGAACTGCTCTATCTGGCAGCTGAAGCGCAGTCCAGGCAGTCGAGTGAAGAATCAATGCAGAAAGACTTTCCCTTTCCTAACATCTGCTCCCTCAGACAAAAACCTTTAAAACACAACATCAAAGGAGTTAAGTGCTTTGATTTCCTCTTTTCTCACAGCAGAAAGCATTTAGCTGCTTTGATGTGGTAAGGAGTGTTCATAAATATTGTGCTTATCATCAAACAAGGTACTTGAGATGCATTCAAGCATGAAAGGAAAGATAAATAAACAATCCATTGTGCAGCTGTGTCTGAACCATTAAGATGTCAATCACAGACTAGTGGAAAGGTCTTTCTCTGTGAAATTGAATGGACGTTTTGCATTTCAAAGGCTTCCAGATGACTTGAAGTCTTTTCACATGTTGTGGGCTTTCGAGAAGCCTCTGACACTTGTAACAGCTGATGTTTTAAAGGCTTTGGTCTGCAGAAGCAGCTGTTAGTAAAGAGAAAGTGTTTCTGCTTTGATTCTTCACTGAACTGCCTGGTCTGATTTTCAGCTGCCAGACAGAGCAGTTAAGGCTGAGGAGCCCACATCAGAATTTAAAAACTCAGTCAAGGAGGATGCTCAAGAGCAGTGAGCTGCTTGAGATCACCATGCCAAGGGTGATCTTCCGATTTCCCAGGGTTGGAAAGGGAAGATCAGACACGGGACCCCCAGGGGGGTTCCTGGAGTCAACTCCTCACCCACAGCCTGAGCCTACCCAACCACCAGGAACCTTAGGGGACACCCCTCTGAGGTTTAGTAGAGGCAGAGGGGCACATCATCAGTGTACTGACCCCCTTGACCCTCCCTTGGGTTCCACCATGCCAGATCTGTGCGTGACCAACTTTGCACCAAACCCCCCACTGTGGGGGTCGGAGCAAAATGCGGGGGGTTGGGGGGGGGATCAGGATTACAGCTCATTAATCAAATGCTTGTTCATGCTTATCCAATCTACACGGGCAGCATGGTAGCATAGTGGCTAGCACAGTTGCTTCACAGCGCCAGGGTCCCAGGTTCGATTCCCCGCTGGGTCACTGTCTGTGCTGAGTCTGCACGTTCTCCCCGTGTTTGCATGGTTTTCCTCCGGGTGCTCTGGTTTCCTCCCACAGTTCAAAGATGTGCGGGTTAGGTGGATTGGCCATGCTAAATTGCCCTTAGTGCCCAAAAATTGTTAAGTGGGGTTACTGGGTTACAGGGATAGGGTTAATAAGGGGGCTTCAGTAGGGTGCTCATTGTAAGGGCCGGTGCAGACTCGATGGGCCGAATTGCTTCCTTCTCCACTGTAAATTCTATGATACACTGCAGTGTGAAACCAGGCAGAAAGTGTACAAATAATTCTGAATAGGGGGAACCAGAAAACTCAGTGCGGAGGAATAATTTTACTTTCATTTTAAGCAAGTGTTGTAATTGGTATTGTACATGTTCCCTTTGAAAATCACTCCGAATACTTACTGTCCTAACTGGATCTTGATAGCTGATTCCTAGTATTGACATTGCCCGGACAATTGCCAACATGGACTGGATTATGTTGCTATAAATGATAGATTTATATTCCATACATTCGTGGTCTGTGTAGCCATCTTTATGGATGATCCTATGAGGGAAGAAATGTATCAGTTTCAGTGCAGAGGACAGATTTGACAGTAAAGCTGCAGTGGTGTTGCTGAGAATACCCATTTTGATCAGTAATCTACCACCTACCCGCAACACTTTAGCATTAATTCTAAAAAGGCATTTAATCTGTTTAAATCAGTGAATGGTAATCATAGGAAGTAATAGCTCAGTTTATAACTACATTAATAGAAATATTATCCATAGGATATCCAAATAAGACTATATTCATTCATTTTAATGAGAAATTATGAAGATTCCGGTGTTCACTGTTCCGGGATCACCTGGAGTTCAAAAATAATCCCCGTCTTCTCTTCTCCATTACAAACTGTCTTCTTAAACCCCTCTTCCCTCTCACCTCTACCTTCATCCCCAACAAAAGTTGCGAGTATTTCATGGATTTCTTTGTCACAAGGGTTGACTCTATCTGTATGGCTGCCTCTTCCATTTATTTCCCTTCAACTAATCCACCTGGGAAAACTTCCTCTTAAGCTCTCTCTTGTTCTAACTTGAATATCCATCTTTTTCTGGCTTCTTTCTCAACTTCTATCCTGTCACTTCACGCTCATCTGATTCAAGAGATGGACACCCTGTTCCTTCGATTCTATTCCTACTGAAGTGCTGACCCAACTTCCCTTCCTGACATCCTCCACCACAACACCAGGCCCCCCCCCCCCACCTCACCCATTTCCTCAGGCACTGCTCTTCTTCAAATCTGCTGTCATCATCCCTCTGTTCAAAAAAACAATTTGGCTCCTCTCCAATCTCTCTTTCCTCTCCGGTGTCCTTGAATGTGCTGTTGCCTCCTGAATAGGAACACAGGGCCAGGAATACGCCATTTAGCACAGGGAGCCCATTCCAACATGGTGAGATTAAACAAAACACCCCCATTGAAATTGTCCTTGTCGTCAACGGCCGCCCTGTGCAACGGAGGTTCTGTGCCATTGCCAAAAGACTGGCCCATCTCTGTGTGTCTGTCATATCTTGTGAATTCAACCTTGGAAAAGTGAATACAACACCAATTTCAGCCCACTAACTTTCGTGAAGGAACACCTCACTGGACTTTGATTTTAAACTCTAGAACTCACGTGAACCAATATTTATTTTCCATGTGGATGATGTACTGTAACTCTTTCTTTTCTCTATCCCTCTCTTTAACCCTCTCTTTATTGTCTGCGTGTGGAGGCAACGTTGCAACCCTCCTTTCACATCTTGAATGCGTGCAGTGTTTACATTTTATCCCACCTCATGTTTGCTATGGGGTTATTAATATAAAAATAGCTCACACAAAAAACGAGGGATTGGGGAAATGCTCCACCACCAATAAAGAGGGAAGCAAATCAAAACAGCAGGCGGGATTCTCCGGTTCACCAGCCACGTGTCTCGCGGTCGCGTTCCGTTCGCTGGTGGTGGGATTCTCTTTTCCCGCCGATTGTCAATGGGATTTCCCATTGTAATCACCCCACGACGTCGCAAAATCCACTGGCAGGACTGTGCTGTCAGCGGGGAAATTAAATTGCATCAACCGGAGAATTCCGATCAGCTTCCTGTTTACGGATGGGTGGTGAGGGAAAATTAGTGCTGTCTAAATGAATCTCCCTCCTGTCCATAACATTGTTATTCGAAAATGAAATGAGGTTATAGCTGTTTTGATGTTTTACTGGTTTTGAAATGCTGGCTATTTAGTACAGTATTTCTTGATGCTATTGGGATTGTTGTGACTTTTCTCTGTGACATTCCCTCTTCTTAATTACCATTGTACTCATACTAAGGGCAATTGGTTCTTTGACAGCAGATTGCATCATTTTCTTTTCTTCAATTAATAATACCTTGGTGAAATCTTCATATGATCAATAACCTTTGCAAGGGTAACTGGTGTTATTGATTATTTATATTGTAATACAATACACAGCATTTATTGTGTTATTGAATTAGGTTCAATTTCTGCTACTTACGTCATCTGTTTGACTATTGTACTTTTACCCGATTCACCAGCACCTGGAACATAAAATGAAGGAAAAAAATAATAATTTTAATACATTGCATCCACAGCTAATGAGGCAGAGACGCCCCCTCGTTTGCTGGCACTGTTCTCATCTGAGTAAAGAGAACCATCGTTAGCAAAAACGGGAGCTTGATCCTGAAAAAATGTTTTCAAAATTCTAATGAGCTGCCGTGGGGACGTTATTGCTACAAATAATATAAAAGGATTCAAGAAACAAGGACACGTGCTGATAAAGAAAGGAGAAATAGATGGATGTAGTGACGAAGCAGAAAGGTGGGGTTAAAATCAATGAAAAGCAGTAGAGGTGCTCTGCCAAATATTATTTTGCTGTTATTAAGAGTTGCTGCATTTTCTACAAAGAATTTAAGGATTTGAGAAATTGGATGGTCCAATGGGTTGGACGCTAACTTTTCTCCTCCAGGACCTGAATTTAAGCCCCGTGTTAGCTGCCTGTAAGGGTGCTTTGTGAAGTGAGTTTGGCAGCCCCAACCCGAGGGCCTTGGCCGCCACCCCAAATCTGTTTCTGATTCGGGCATCACTTGGCAATCGTACTCCGTGAAACTACAAGAGGGCTGGTGCGGGAAAAGGAGAAAATGTCATTTTGGTGTGATTATTCTTCTGAGATTCAGACTGAAGTGTGTTGTTGGGGCAGAGTTAAATAGAGTTCTGACCTAGAGGAGTGCTTGCTGATGACATTGGGTATCTGCAATGGGTAGGATTCCATTCCCAAGCACTAATACCCTCACCGAGACACCGAAAATGTTGCAAAATCAGGATAAATGCAACAGATTACATTAAAAATGTGAAATGGAATGAAAAGGAGGAATGAAAACCAATCTGCAATGCAGGGGCTAATGCATTCCAAAGATCTCAATACTTCTTTAAAAGTTAAAGAAATGAAAATAACTATACTTGGTTGCTTCTATCTAACTGCATTATTAAGTCCAAAGATGTGGATTGATGATGTTAAAATTGCCCCTTAGTGTCCGAAGATGTGCAGGTTAGGTGGGGTTACGGTAGTAGGGTGGGCGAGTGGGCCTAAGTAGGGTGTTCTTTCAGAGGGTTGGTGCAGACTCGATGGGCCGAATGGCCTCCTTCTGCACTGTAGGGATTCTATCGATAATTGGTATAAAATCCACAATAGTTAAATGCATACATGGGGTACTGAGCCATACAGAGTAAAGACGTTCTAGATGCAATCACTGGCCTGGGTTAATCTCGTGAAGTGGGGGCTACAATTGACCTCAGCGTCCCCGTGATAGGAGAACTGATCCTTTGCTGGAAAATGCACATTTTTGGGACTCGTGAGGAGGACCAGATTTGGTTAGGTTATGCTGCTGAGATGTAAGTAGTCTATGGAACCTCATTGTCTATGATCATATATAAGATTTGATTCCAGTCCCCATGGAAACATGCTCCAACAAGATGGCTTTCAGCAGAGAAGACTAGGAAACAACATTTTAAAAATATGATGCTTAGCTTTCGACAGCAGTGTTCCGTAAATCATTCCAACAAATGGGTCTCCTGCTCCTGCAAGACCATACACAACATTTCTTCTCAAGTAAAAAGATCAGTCAACATTTTTCTGTCAGCCAACAGTTTATTGATTGATTTTTTTTCTTATTCCTTGGGTTCTATCGTTTTCAATGAAATATTGGCCTGATTCTTTCTGAAGGCATATTTGACCCTGAATGCCGGAGATTAGATACCCATCAAATTTAAACTTCAAAAGGTGTTGCGAGCCCTTTAGCATACATCGCTGTGAGCTTAGTGATGAGTCGGGAGCAGTGCAGTCAATAACCATTGACAAATATTTGCTATCAATTCAAATTTTAATCACTTGAATGATGTTTCAGAACTAGCCCAGTTGTTATTCTGGTAAGTGAAAAGCACATATTCAACCCAGGAGGCCGGTTTTGATAATTTACCAAAAGGATGTTAGCAGCATTATTTAAAATTCTTCTAAAGTTAGTCATGGGTGTCATATGGATAGTATGTGTGGTTGCAAGTTCCAGGGCTCATTGCAAGCTTATCAAAAGGAGTAGTTTTAAGATGTTGGTGGGCAAATTACTTTCAAAGCACCCATTCTATTTTATTGGGAGTTATATTAAAAGCCAAATACAAAATATGTATTTTTAATGTCCCCACCAATAAATTCACACCAGGGATATCTTATATCTCTTCAAAAAGTCCAATTTTACATTTATTCCCTCAACAAATACTTATTGATGCAATATCCCATCTAAGCAGAATTTAATGTAATTAGATTTGTCAACATAAATTCCAAAAGGATCGCATACTTGGGACTATGTTACAATTAGTGATTGACATTGTTAAGGGACCGGGGGTCAGTGAATCGATACAAACATTAAATGGCTTTCAAAAATTCAATTCCATTTAACAGGAAACGTTCCAGCCAGCCAGAATGTCTGACAGATAATTATTTTTACATTCACTAAATAAATCGACAAAACTCAGGGAAAAGACATCTTTGTTTCAGGGAGATCGATCTTAAATCATGCCTCTGTCAGTTGCAGTGCAGTTGCAGTTCAGTCTAAGTGGCAGAGTTGATCAAAGTAGCACTAATCCAGCAAATTGGACACTGCCATTGATCTTACTGGCATTGTGGGTGCAGACCAATGATAAGGGGATTCTCACTGTTGCACAAGATTCCACTAGCTTCTTTTCTCCACTTCCTTGGAGATATCAACCTATTTCTTCAACATCCAGCCATGGATAAACTGCAATTTCCTCCAATTAGATATGGGAAGACCAAAGTTATGACCTCTGACCCCTGCCATCAACTTGTTCCCTGGCCACTGATTCCATTCCCCGTTCTGGCCATTGTTCTTTTTCAACCCCGAGTGGAGTTTCTGATCTCATATTCTCTCCATCACCAAGGTGGTGAACAAAGACCAAACTTTAAACAGGGCCTTCACAGCAAGTCTCCGCCTCCATTTCCCATACTCAAGGCAGCCACTTCGATGAAAGACTGACAGAGCTCTGCACTCTGGAGAAGTCACCTTTTGGACGAGATGTTATACTGAGGTCTAGTCTCTTCTTTCTAGTCAAAGTTAAAATTTGGTGGCATTAGTTGAATAAGAGCATGGGAGTTCTCCAGGTGGCCTGCCCAATTTTTATTCATGAAACAACATCGGTAAAACAGATGAGTTGACCTTGAACTCATTGTGGTCTGTGGGAGATTGCATATGCCTGAGTTGGCTGCCATGTTTCCTACATTACAACTCTTCAGTGGGACTTCATTAGCTGTAAACCATTTGGGACATCCTGAGATCGTGAGATCATTTATTTTTTTCTTTCCTAATCTTCCTACTGTTGTGACTTTCCAGAATTGCCCAGGGAACCCATCTCTAAATGAGATACAGCTGTGGTCAACCTCAGTGATGAGTGACGCTCATTCATCTCAGTGGGATTCAAGATTGAAATCACGTTATTTAGCTCACCATGGCCCCCTGAATAAAATTAAATACTTTTAATATACCTAAATATTTCATAAGCTATAGAAAATGCTTAATTATTCATATATTAATAGAACTGTCATCAACTTCAAGCAGCAAAAACATTTACGCTTGATTGAACGCAGAGGGAGTGCACGTCTCACACAGCCAACATTGTGAGCAATCAGCACGGACCTTACTTCACTTGTCCTTGCTTTATGTATGTATCACTTCAGTTACACTGATAGGAAAAAAACTATGCGGATGGAAATCAGCAGAATGTGGCAAACCTGCACATGGGCAACAGTCAACAAAATGTCTCATGGTCTACACTCAGAACCCTGATGGGCTGCATATGGCTCCTGGGCTGCAGGTTGCCCACCACTGGAGTGCCTCCTTCGAAGGCAGATGATTCCCTCCACTGGTGATTTATTCCAATCAAGGCATAGGCTGGATGGAAAGCCAACACCTAAATACAAATTAATGGATAAAGATACAGCACATGATATTAGTAGTTCCAGCTACAGCCCACAGTTTTGACATGGTAGCTTAGTGGTTAGCACTGTTGCTTCACAGCTCCGGGGTCTCAGGTTCGATTCCCGGCTTGGGTCATGTTGCACGATCAATTACACAAAGACGAGAGTAGGATGTAATCGAGGCTTTATTACACTGAGATGTGTGGCCTCCTACAGCAGCTGCCAAAATGGCTGCTGTACTGGGAGCACACATATTTATACTCCGCCTACTGGGCAGAAGCAGCAGGCAGGGATCTACCCCCGTACCTGTAGTACAGGGGCCTTACCATAAAGCACCTATATCAACATCCTACATATACAATATATACATCAGTGGTGACTACCACAGGTCATTCTGTGCGGAGTCTGCATGTTCTCCCCGTGTCTGCGTGGGTTTCCTCCGGGTGCTCCGGTTTCCTCCCACAGTCCAAAGATGTGCAGGTTAGGTGGATTGGCCAAGCTAAATTGCCCTTAGTGTCCAAAAAGGTTATGTTGGGTTATGGGGACAGGGGTGGAAGTGTGGGCTTAGGCAGGGTGCTCTTTCCGAGGGACGGTGCAGACCCGATGGGCCAAATGGCCTCCTTCTGCACTGTAAATTCTATGATTGTATGATTCTATGATTCGTGCTAGTCTTGTGATACAGAGACTTAATCCATTGAGAAATACAGCCATGCATACAAGGAGGATCTTGGCTTTGATCTCCACTCTACCTTAAATGAGCAGTGGCCTCAATAGGGATGGCTGTGTGGGTATAACTATTGGCCTCCATCACCCTAATTCCGTGAGAGGATCAATCTTTCTTAAAGTTTCTGCTTCACATTACTATCCCCAACTGCTTATGAATACATAACAATTTCAGACTCATCTGCAAGCCTGAAATAATCAAGCGACACTCATCATGAACTTTTCACAAATGAATGAAGATTAAGCGAAGAGAAAACTGGTGGATCTCTTTTAAAGATTCAGTCACTTTCATTTTTTGTGAAACTGGATTTTGCACTAACTTATGGTAATCACAATCATACAAAATAAGATATTGAACAGCTTACTTTAAAAAATACTTTAAAGGAATTTGAACACTGCATTGTAGTACTGTGCAATGTACTTTATACTATTCCAGCTCTCACGTGGCTACATGTGACTTGTCAGTTTTTACCTTGCGAACAGTTAGAATGAACACTCAATTTATGGCTACTGAATGTGTAAAGAATTTTGGAAACTGCATTGAATGGATCTGCATGGAATTAAACCTGCTCCTAAAATTGGTGCAAATTGCGAGTAATTTGTTCCTTTGCCAGAATGGGTCATTAATCATGCTAAATTCAATTACCAAAGAGCAACAGCTTCACAGTCCTGGGCGAAATTCTCCGGTATCGGCACGATGTCCGCCGACCGGCGCCCAAAACGGTGCAAATCAGTCGGGCATCATGCCGCCCCAAAGGTGCGGAATCCTCCGCATCTTGGGGGGCCGAGCCCCAACCTTAAGGGGCTAGGCCCGCGCCGGACTAATTTCCGCCCCGCCAGCTGGCGCAAAAGGCCTTTGGTGCCCTGCCAGCTGGCGCGGAAATGACATTGCCGGGTGGCGCATGCGCGGGAGCGTTAGCGGCCGCTCAAGGCATCCCCGTGCATGAGCTGTGGAGGGAGTCTCTTCCGCCTCCGCCATGGTGGAGACCGTGGCGAAGGCGGAAGGAAAAGAGTGCCCCCACGGCACAGGCCCGCCCGCGGATCGGTGGGCCCCGATCGGGGGCCAGGCCACCGTGGGGGCAACCCCCGGGGCCAGATCGCCCCGCGCCCCCCCCCAGGACCCCGGAGCCCGCCCGCGCCGCCTTGTCCCACCAGTAAGGTAAGTGGTTTAATCTACGCCGGCGGGACAGGCATTCTAGCAGCGGGACTTCGGCCCATCCGGGCCGGATAATCGCGGGGGGGGGGGGGGGGGCCGCCAACCGGCGCGGCTCGATTCCCGCCCCCGCCGAATATCTTGTGCCGGAGAATTCGGCAACCGGCGGGGGCGAGATTCACGCCAGCCCCCGCCGATTCTCCGACCCGGCGGGGGGTCGGAGAATCTCGCCCTATCTTTCCTTGCATCTTCCTGGATTTTCTTTTCTAGTTCTTTAGATCTGCTGGCTGATTTCTGACTTTCTGAGCTTGCTGCACTTGCCATAATTTAACGGATCCCCTTTGAACCAACTGAGCTGTGTGTGAGTCCGAGAAAATTTCAAACCCCGAGTTACGCCACGCAGAATTATTGTACTGCCAAAAAGCGTAGATCAAAAGTAAAGCCGTAAACCCGTTTCCACTTCTATAGCCTGCTTTCTGACCAGCCTGTTTGATCCATCTTGTGACCCAAGGAATCTAGCAGGATATTCAAATATAAGAAGAGCCTTTGAAAGAGCTTTCTGTGTGTTGTTGAGATGTGAAAGAAAGATGACAGAAGTGATCATCCACAATAAATTTCTGCTGCAGGATTGAGAGGAGTAAATGTCATTCTGTTTTTTAGGCTTTCAATTTGATTTGAGTTTTTGTATTTCTTCATCTTTTTCATTTTCATTTTCTTTGAATATTTTCCTAACAGGGAACTTTGCATAAAGCAAATAACCTGCTCCAGTAAAAAAGAGCAATTCCAATATCTTCATCATCACTTCATGTCTAAACCTTTTTGACTGGTTGACTATCTTAACTTTGAGTGGGAGAAGGGGCACTTATGCTCAAAGGCAGATTGAGCAGTTTAGGACGATACTCTCTGGAGTTTGGAAGAATGAGGGGAGAGTAAATTGAGGTATATAATTACATATAAAGGTATGGATACAGTGGACATGGAACGTATGTTTCCTCTTGTGGGGCATTCTAGAATGAGAGGTCATAGTCTCAGGATAAGGGGTAGCAACTACCTTTGCTACAGGGTCATGGATCTATGGAATTCGCTACCCCAGAGTGCGGTGGATGCTGGGGCAGTGAGTAAATTTAAGGAGTAGTTAGACAGATTTTTAATGGGCTGAAGGGTTATGGAGAATGGGCAGTACGGTGGAGTTGAGGCCATGATGAGATCAGCCATGATTCTATTGAACGGTGGAGGAGGCTCGAGAGGCTAAATTGCTTGCTCCTGCTCCTAGTTCTGATGTTCTTATGTTCTAAAAAAACAACTAATCTGTTAATTCCACTTTCCAGCTCTTGGTCTGTAGCCTGGTAGGTAACAGCACCTCAAGCACAGACCTGGTATTCTTGATTAATAAGGGGATTTCTTGATCAAAAAGAGGATGTCTTGTTTAATATGGAGATCAGGGGTTCTGGGGAGAAGACAGGAAAATGGGGATGATTGAATGGCAGAGCAGACGTGATGAGGCGAATGGCCTAATTCTGTTACTATATTGTATGGCCTTATGTGTGGCCTTTGTTGTAGAACTCTCATGCTGCACATAGGGCACGATTCAATGGCCACGCTGTGCCTGAGAAGCAGTATGCCGCAGCGCAGCATGGCAAATAAAAGCCGGGAGACCCTGCTCCCGGGATCTTCCTGGCTTGCAACGTCTCGCGAGATCCAACGCGATCTCGCAAGACGTTGCGATGTTTTGGCACATTGGTCACATTTTGGCAAATGTGCATAATATAGCGAGACAACTAGTCCCACTCTAATGTGTAGATTCCTGAGGTACCTGAGGCTTTGGGACTCATCCCCTTTGCCTTGGAGGCCTCAGGTGAATGCTGTTCAGCACTGGTCCCCACAAATGGGGACCAGATGGAATGGCATCTGTGGGGGTCTCACAGAGGACTGGAGGCCTCCAGCCCATTGGGCAGGGTAGTGACCTGGCACTGCTGGTACCACCTGGGCAGTGCCAGCCTGGCACTCTGACAATGCTATCTGGGTGCCAGCTTGGCACTGCCAGCTGGAATAGGTACTACCAAGCAGGCATTTTTTTGTTTGCTGGTGATTGGGTTCAGGGGTGCCCTGTGTGTGTGTGTAGTCTGCAATTCGTGAACTTTCAACCTTTGAATACTACAGAATACACGTTTCTTCTCTGTTATTTAATCGAACTGCTGAAGGCAAATATTCAGATAAAGGAAGTTTTTGTAATAGGGTCTGAGCACTACTGGCTCCCCTTGTGTCAGAAGCTGTTCTTAGTTCACTGTGACCTGGTTTGTTCCGACATCCCCCGTGAATACATACCATCAACACCAGCAAATGCAATTTCTGTTGCTTAGCAACTAACAGGTTCAAATTATATCCTTCATAAACAGTCTCTGGCTGCATTGTTTTGACAAACCACCCAATATTAGGAAAAATCTGATGAGGATATTAAAAGATAATTAAAAATGAATATAATCACTGGACCAGAGAATTTCCCTTAAACAACATCAGGGCTCTAAATGTAGTTTTAAGCTTCATTGAATGAGTCCCGTTTTATTGGAGAATCTTCATGTTTTCAGAAATACTCAGCTGACATTTTGTAGTATGAATGATTAGTGGCTACTTTCAAACAGTAAATTAGCACGCTGAAAAATAATACAACATATACAATATTGTCCTTAAGCATTTAGAAATTATGGTTGAAAAAAGCAATGAACATCGTTTACCACACAAAATGGTTGCCGCTTTCTAAGCGCTAATCAAATTACATATAAATAGATACTTTTTAAAAAGAAATTCCAATGAAGGGACAATTTAGCATGGCCAATCCACCTACGATGCACATCTTTGGGTTGTGGGGGTGAGACCCATGCAGACATGGGGAGAATGGGCAAACTGCACACGGACAGTTACTCAGGGCTGGGATCGAACCCAGCTTCTTGCTGCCGTGAGACAGCAGTGCTAACCACTGCGCCACCATGCCGGCCATACAAATAGATGCTTCTGCAAATCCATTTTTGTGTGTATGTTCGATCGCAGTGTTTCCCAACCTTTTATATGTCATGACACACCTCTATGCTATAAATATACTTTGAGGCACACCTCCCATTTTCTCTGTCTTCTTCCCTTACTGGGAATTTCATTTTAAACTTCTCCCTGTCCTCGCTCCTGTTTTTATTTTACCTCTCCCTGCCTCTCTCATTTCTCCCAGGGTTTTGCACCCTTTCTGAGATTTCACCATTTGTGCAGGCACATGGAACCTCTGTCTTCAGCTCCAAGTCCCATTGGCCATGTGCATGGGCCTGACCGACATAAAAAACCCAAACCAACCATCTGCCGCTCTTTCGCAGCTGGCATATGCATGGGAGGTCCAAGCTTGGGCGGGATCTGGAGATGCCAACCACAGAGCTGAAAATGAAGGTAAGCTTTAGTATAATTACATGAATTATGAAATCATTTTGAGTCTTTTTTTGCGGCACACTTGGTGGGAGGTGAGGGGGGATCTTCACAGCACACCAGACTGCGATGGCACACTGGTTGTGAACCACTGGGGGCGGCATGGTAGCACAGTGGTCAGCACTGCTACTTCACAGCTCTAGGGACCCGGGTTCATTTTATAAATAAAGCACTGGTCACAGCTGCCGGGCCACTACTGCGGAACCCCCTGCAGAGCTGTAGCCCGCTTATCTCTGCAGCTATGGTGGGAGGAGATCTAAAATAGGCCTCAAGGACCCCACCCCGTCCCACCAGGTACCTGCCATGCTTTCGGCTCGGCAGGGCATCGACCTGCCACCAGGAAGATCCTGATGGTGTCTCCAATCCGCCCCAAATCAGGCACTGAAATATAGATTGGCTGTCCACTGCTACCAGATGTGTAGCCACCCCCTCACCCCGCCCCTTCCACCCTGCCCACTGACCTGACACCGACTGTTTCACATTCCTTTCTCCCTTCAGCCGACTCCCTGGGATTGGGATTGCTCCATCCTGAAAATTTCTAGATTTCATGACAAGAGGCGGGATTCTCCATCCGTTCACACCAGCAGGATTCTCTGATCCCGCCGCAGTGGAAGGGAGATTTGGCTAAGCCGCCAAATTCTCCGCCCTGGCTAGCTGAGCGGTCGTGGGTGGACTCGCAGAATCCTGGTCAGGGTGACCGGTAATCAAAATCTTCACTTCCCCTACTTTAATGTCAGAAAGATCAGCCAATTCCTTATCTAAATGAAATATTCAGAAGCCCTTCCAAACATCCAGATTTTTAGTCTTATTCGGGATAGAGGAGGATGCATTGTCACGTTAAATTTGATTCTCTTTAATGCTGCTTGTTGCCATTTTTGAAAATAAACTGAACTTTAGAAATGAATCATGAAGTAAAGACTTCAAAGAGGGACATCATCAAAGGTTAGCTATTTTCACTATAAGCAGCTGCTCTGTACTTGCAGTGGAACACGAGGAGCCTTTCATTTAAGATACGGTCCAATGCTAATGTGGAGAGAGCTGCAAAAGGCTTTGCACAACTTTGTACATCATTTCAGTTCATAGTAAAATGTGCCGCATTATGTGAACCAAACTTGCTCGTAGCGCTACCACAATACACAACATAGGTCATTTGACCATGTGATAGTGTGAAATAGGTGACAGTGAATCAGCAGCCTTCTCGCTGTCTCTTCTGATATTTATTTCCACAGAAGCAAAGATAATTTATCATTTTAATTGGGGCAGCTCTCGAAAACATTTTTGACAAAATGTTCACAACAAAATGGATTCCTATCTTCCATATAATAACTCTTGTGACATAAACAATGTTAGCCTTTTGCATCTTGCCAGTTCACCTGAGTGCTGAACAGGAAATACAAATTGCAATTTTGTTTGAACTAACATAGATCATGAGCGGGATTTTCCGTTTCTGAAACTTAAATGTTGCGTCAACGCAGAATTCGTGGACATTCATGTCAGAAAAACTGGCGCCACCACCTGGACCGATTATGCTCGCACCAGCGCCACGTGGAACACAATCAATTCTAATGAGAAATGGTGCCAGATTTGTCAGTTTCGTGATTCACACTCAAAGGCTGTCGAGCTGTGTAGCACCATCGATCACACACGAGGCGAGACGTAGGGAACTTCAATCGAGGCTTTATTGAGCAGACTTGTTCAGACTTGTTCCCCAGCAGCTCAGTCACAGAATGCAGCTGCGGGGATTAACCCAGGTTCTTATACCCCGCCTATCTGGGTGGAGCCCAGTAGGCGGCAGATCCAATCGGGACCCAGCATCTGTCCTCCAATAGCTCCTCGGCATTCATGGTGTACCGTATTACCCCTAATACATACCACCACATTCTCCCCTTGTTAAAAAGGAACCCGGCGGGATGGTGGGTGGGATGGTGGTCGGGGTTTACAGGGTCGGTGCCTTAACCATTGAACTATATACAATCATGCCGCTTTTACTGGGCCACCAAATTATTCACATTTTACCCGATTAGCAGCGTTAACTATTTACAACAATGTCGCTTTACTGGGCCACTGAATTATATACATCTTAAGTCGACTCGATGAGTCGAGATGGCGCTCTGGTCGCCCTTTCCGATCGTCTCAGCCCGGGTGGTGGTGGTGGTGGTGGTGGCGCTGGCTCGGGTCCGGTCGACTCTGGGAGCATCGCGCTGTCCCCTTCTGTTTCCTTACTCCTGGGCGGGCCTGGGAGGAGAACCGATCCCCCCGGGAAGGGGGTGGCTGTGGGGTGCACCGGCGGGAGTGAGGGGGTGTTGATTGGTGTTGGGGGGGTGTGGGGAGCTCCGGCGGGCGCCAGGTCCCGCAGAGAGACCCTGTCTTGTCAGCTGTCTGGGAACGCCACGTATGCGTACTGCGGGTTTGCGTGGAGTAGATGTACCTTTTCCACCAGCGGGTCTGATTTGTGCGCCCGCACATGTTTCCAGAGCAGGATGGGCCCCGGGGCTGCCAGCCAGGTCGGAAGTGACGTTCCAGAAGCGGACTTCCTAGAGAAGACAAGGAGGCGCTCGTGAGGCGTTTGGTTCATGGTGGTGCACAGCAGGGATCGGATAGAATGAAGGGCATCCGGGAGGACTTCCTGCCAACGGGAAGTTGGGAGACTCCTAGACCGTAGGGCCAGTAGGACGGTCTTCCAGACCATTCTGTTCTCCCTCTCTACCTGCCCGTTCCCCTGGGGGTTGTAGCTGGTCGTCCTGCTCGAGGCTATGCCCTTGCTGAGCAGGAAGTGACGCAGCTCGTCACTCATGAAGGAGGACCCCCTATCGCTATTGATGTAGGCGGGTAAACCGAACAGGGTAAAGATGGTGCAGAGGGCTTTAATGACCGTGGCTGCGGTCATGTCGGGGCAGGGGATGGCGAAGGGGAAACGGGAGTATTCGTCAACGACGTTAAGAAAGTACGTGTTGCGATCGGTGGAGGGGAGGGGGCCTTTTAAATCCAGACTGAGGCGTTCAAAGGGACGGGAAGCCTTTATCAGGTGCGCTCTATCTGGCCTGAAAAAATGCGGTTTGCATTCTGCCCAGATTTGGCAGATTCTGTGACTGAGCTGCTGGGGAACAAGTCTGAACAAGTCTGCTCAATAAATTGTAGCACCATCGATCACACACGAGGCGAGACGTAGAGAACTTCAATCGAGGCTTTATTGAGCAGACTTGTTCAGACTTGTTCCCCAGCAGCTCAGTCACAGAATGCAGCTGCGGGGAGTAAACCGGGTTCTTATACCCCGCCTATCTGGGTGGAGCCCAGTAAGCGGCAGATCCAATCGGGACCCAGCATCTGTCCTCCAATAGCTCCTCGGCATTCATGGTGTACCGTATTACCCCTAATACATACCACCACAAGCTGCGGCCACATTTACACACTGCACTCCCCACACAGACCATCCCGGCCAACAAGATGGCAGTGAGGAGAGCAGCTCCGAGGTTTACCGATGTCGAGCTGGAGACCCTCCTGGAGGCGCTGGAGGAGCGGCAGATGGCGTTGTACCCCGGCCCGGGAAGGAGGCTGCCAGCTGCTGCCGTTCACTGTGCGCGGGAATAGGTGGCAGAGGCCATTAGTGCCATGGACAACACCGTCTGGACAGGCCAGTAATGCCGGAAAAAACTGCACGACCTTCTCAGGGTGGCCTGGGTGAGAAGGCAACTCTATGCCCCTGGCAGTAACCCATGTCCCACACACGCACGTAACCATACTCACCCCCACCAGGAGGAAGGCTGAACCCCACCCTGCCCCACATGCTGGCACCTGTACACTGAGGCCACCAGTTACCCACCCCCTGGGCTGCATGCGTCGTCGGACTGTCTAACACTGTCGTTTTCTGTTCGCCCCCCCCTCTCCGCCTCCGCCCAAGAGAAGCCCTCGCACAACTGCCATGTTGTGCCTCCACCCTGCCCCACTTTGGATGAGCAGAGGGCCCTGGACATGGTCGGCGACCCAGAGCAACGGGAGGTCGCTGAGGTGGAGCTCGATGGAATGGCCAGCTCGCATGCAGGGATCACCCAGCTGGATGGTGGCCAGTATTACTGTGGGCAGGAGTCAGATGTTGTCAGATGTGGAACACCAGAGCTCATCGCAAAGCTGGTTGTCATCATCCTCCATCCCATGGACCAGACCTGGGTGGATCACGGAGGGAGTTGCAGGCAGTGGGGGGAATGAGAAACTGAGTGTATTTGGGATGCAGTGTCCGTGCCCCTGGCCAGCACCCCCACCCCCCTCCCCCCCCACCCCCCGTGCCAGTCGGTGAGCGTGGAGCCGATCAGAGCGACCCGTGCACGTTGACCCTGGCGCACATGTTGTGCGGCCGCTCGTGCCAGCCTGGGCCCCATGTCCTGCCCATCCTTGCCCTCCCCCACATCCTCCAGAGTGTCCAGGCAGCTGAACCACATCTTCAGGAGGCGGAAGCACCACTTGATCACACTCCTGGGTCCCGTAAGGGCTTCCTTGTAGCGGGTCTCCACGTCGGTCTGTGGTCTCCGGATAGGCGTCATCAGCCACGACCACAATGGTTAACCCCTGTCACCCAGGAGCTAGCCCCCCCCAAGCCGGGTGAAGGCGTTGCGCACACTTCCCGGGTATCGAGCACATGATGCACAGCTGATGGTCACGTGCAGAGGGTGTCCCCGGCCTGTGCCGCGCGGCTGCCCGCCCAACCCGGGGGGGCTATTTCTGCAGCCAGAACCAGCACCTCAGGCAGCGTTGCCCGGCTCGGAACGCGATCTGTAGTGACTGCGGCAGGAAAGGACACTTTGCCAAAGTCTGCCTGGCCAGATCCAAAACTCCTAAATCGCAGGCCCGATTTACAGACTCACAGGCCCGCAGACCCCACAGCGTGGCTGCGTGCCTGCCGGTACCGCCCCCTTCGGACGCGTCATCAGCCTCGTGCTATCCGTGGGGGCAGCCATCTTTAACCCTACCTGACACGTGCGACTCATGGGGGCCGCCATCTTGGCCGCCATCTTCAACACCGCCCGACACGTGCGGCCGAGGGGGGCCGCCATCTTGGGACCACGCCGGCTTCCCGCAGCTCGGCTCTGTCACCCTCGACCGGCCACGGCCCAAGCACCTCAGGAACTCGATGATGACCGTCCGGGTCAATGGGCACAAAACACATTGCCTGTCTGACTCTGGGAGCACGGAGAGCTTCATACATCCAGACACGGTAAGGCGCTGTTCTCTCCAAATCTCCCCCGCATTCCAAACAATCTCCCTCGCTTCCGGATCGCATTCAGTGCAGATCCAGGGGTACTGTGTTGCAAACCTCGCGATACAGAGCGCCGAGTACGCCAATTTCAAACCATATGTCCTCCCCCATCTCTGCGCTCCTCTCCTGTTAGGATTCGACTTCCAATGCAACCTCAGGAGCCTGATCCTGAAGTTCGGTGGGCCCCTACCCCCTCTCACCGTATGTAGCCTCGCGACCCTCAAGGTCCCCCTCCCTTGCTCTTCGCAAACCTCACCGACGACTGTAAACCCGTCGCCACCAGGAGCAGGCGGTACAGTGCCCAGGACAGGACTTTTATCAAGTCAGAGGTCCAGGGGCTCCTGAGGGAGGGGGTCATCGAGGCCAGTAATAGCGCCTGGAGAGCCCAGGTGGTGGTCGTCAGGACTGGGGAAAAGAACCGGATGGTTGTAGACTACAGCCAAACCATAAATCGGTACACGCAACTCGATGCGTACCCCCTTCCCCGGATAGCGGACATGGTGAATCAGATTGCACACTACCGGGTTTTCTCCATGGTAGATCTGAAGTCCGCAACCACCAGCTTCCAATCCGACCGGAGGATCACCACTACATGGCCTTTGAGGCAGACGGCCGCCTCTTCCACTTCCTCCGGGTCCCCCGCGGCGTCACCAACGGGGTCTCGGTCTTCCAAAGAACGATGGACCAAATGATAGACCAGTACGGGCTGCGGGCCACATTTCCGTACTTGGGCAACGTCACCATCTGCGGCCATGATCAGCAGGACCACGACGCCAACCTTCAGAAATTTCTCCAAACCGCCCAAGCCCTCGATCTCACCTATAACAAGGAGAAATGCGTTTTCCGCACAACCCGACTGGCCATCCTCGGCTATGTCGTGGGAAACGGAGTCCTAGGGCCCGACACCGACCGCATGCGCCCCCTCCTGCAACTCTCCCTCCCCCACAGTCCCAAGGCCCTGAAAAGATGCCGCAGGTTCTTTTCATACTATGCCCAGTGGGTCCCCAACTATGCGGACAAAGCCCGCCCACTTATCAAAGCCACCACCTTCCGCCTGACGACTGAGGCCCGCCAGGCCTTCAGCCGCATCAAGGCAGACATCACCAAGGCCGCGATGCACACGGTGGACGAGTCCATCCCCTTCCAGGTGGAGAGCGACGCATCAGATGTCGCCCTGGCCGCTACCCTTCACCAGGCAGGCATGCCCATGGCCTTTTTTTCCCACACCCTCAACGCCTACAAGATTCAACACTCCTCTGTCGAAAAATAAGCTCAAGCCATCGTGGAAGCTGTGCGGCATTGGAGGTACTACCTGGCTGGTAGGAGGTTCACCCTCGTCACCGACCAACGGTCGGTAGCCTTTATGTTCAACAATACACAGTGGGGCAAGATCAAGAATGATAAAATCTTGAGGTGGAGAATCAAACTCTCCACCGATAACTACGATATTGTATATCGTCCAGGGAAGCTCAACGAGCCCCCAGATGCCCTGTCCAGCGGCACATGCGCCAGCGCGCAAGATGACCGACTACGGGCCATCCACAATTACCTCTGTCACCCGGCTTCTCCACTTCATCAAGGCCCGCAACCTGCCCTACTGCACCGAGGAGGTCAGGGCCATGGCCAGGGACTGCCAAATCTGTGCGGAGTGTAAGCCGCACTTCTATCGACCAGACAAGGCCCACCTGGTAAAGGCATCCCGGCCCTTTGAGCACCTCAGTATCGATTTCAAAGGGCCCCTCCCCTCCACTGACCGCAACGCGTATTTTCTTAACGTCGTTGGCGAGTACTCCCGTTTCCCCTTTGCAATCCCATGCCCCGACATGACCGCGGCCACTGTCATTAAGGCCCTGCATAATATCTTCACCCTGTTCGGTTTCCCCACTTACATCCACAGTTACCGGGGCTCCTCGTTTATGAGCAACGAGCTGCGTCAGTACCTGCTCAGTAAGGGCATTGCTTCAAGCAGGACTACCAGCTACAACCCCTGGGGAAACGGACAGGTGGAGAGGGAGAACGCGACGGTATGGAAGGCCGTCCTCCTGGCCCTACGGTCTCGGAGTCTCCCAGTTTCTCGCTGGCAGGAGGTCCTTCACGATGCGCTCCACTCCATTAGGTCACTCCTTTGCACAGCCACGAACGAGACTCCTCATGACCGCCTATTTGTCTTCCCAGGAAGTCCACCTCTGGGGTCTCGCTTCCGTCCTGGCTGACGATGCCGGGGCCTGTCCTCCTCCGAAAGCACGTGAGGAGCCATAAGTCCAACCCCCTGGTCGAGAGGGTCCAGCTCCTTCACGCCAACCCCAAGTATGCCTATGTGGCGCACCACGACGGCTGACAAGATACAGTCTCCTTCCGGAATCTGGCACCCGCTGATTCCCCTGCGACCATCCCCTACCCCCCCGCCCCCCCACCCTACACCGAACACCGCCCCCGCCCCTACATGGCCTACACCCCCCCTCCCCCATGGCCGACCTACAGGGATGAAGCTCCAGAAGACACGCTCCCGGTGTCAACGAGCTCAACACCCATGCCCGTAGTGACGATTTCAGCACCCGTGCCCACAGCGACGAGTCCAACACCCGTGCCCGCAGTGAAACCAGAGCTCAGGCGATCGCAGCGAACGATCAAGGTGCCAGACAGACTCGATCTGTGAGCCCACTTCACCCCCGCTGGACTTCAATTTTTAACAGGGGGTGAATGTGGTGAATGTATTACTGCTACCATTCACCATTGTATTACATTACATTGTATTGTATTATGTTGATGCCCTTGTGGGCTCCGCCTGTGGCTCCGCCCCCTCGGGGGAGGTATATAGATCTGCAGCCTGTAGGCAGCACTCAGTACAGAGCAGTCGCAGGCAGGCACAGTTCTAGCTGATTAAAACCACTGTTCACTTCAACTCTCCGTCTCGTGTGAATTGATGGTCGCATCAAGCACCATGTGTCAATTCCTGGAAAGAGAAAACCTGACCGCTGTGCTTTAACCCTCTCAGATCTTTTAGCTGGAAACCATTCATTCTTTTCTCTAACATTGATTTTACGAGGCTGGGTCCATACACACACACATACACATACACAGCTGTCATTGTTGAGTAACTCTGAAGTGCTCTAACCGCAATGTTTATAAACATCAAGCTTTGATTGGCAGCTCCTGGACTACTTCAAACAGAATCAAGTGCTTTCCAATCACCTGCCCTCCTGGGCAGCACAGTAGCACAAGTGATTAGCACTGTGGCTTCACAGAGCCAGGGTCCCAGTATCGGTTCCCTGCTGGGTCACGTTCTCCCCGTGTCTGCATGGGTTTCCTCCGGGTGCTCCGGTTTCCTCCCACAGTCCAAAGACGTGCAGGTTAGGTGGATTGGCCAGGATAAATTGCCCTTAGTGACCAAAAAAGGTTCGGAGGGGTTATTGGGTTACGGGGATAGGGTGGAAGTGAGGGCTTAAGTGGGTCGGTGCAGACTCGATGGGCCTCCTTCTGCACTGTATGTTCTATGTTCTCCCTTCAGTGATTTTGAAGTGGTGAGCTGGAAATTTACAGCACCTAATTCTTTTGAGGGTCTCTGTTGGGGGTCTCTTTATTTAGGGGATCTCTAGGGGGCCCCTTTATTTAGAGAGTCATTGTGGAGGGGTGTTGGGGGGTTTGGTAGGGTCGATAGTCTTGCATTGTGGGGGGGGGGGGGGGGGTGGGTGGTCCTTGGACGGAATTTGGAGACAACTCCCTTAAAGAGTTACCCCCTTGGCCCACTGCAAGGCCCACCGAGAGGGCCACTGTGTCAGGGCCACACTTGTCAATAGCAGTAGCAATTCTCGTCAGAGGACCAGAGAATCACCAGGACCTGGAGAATATGGTTCCCGTCCTGCTAAGTGGACGCACATTGGTCTTAATTATCCATTTGCGCTCTGTCGTTAACATGGGCCACAAATCTCGATCCCAACACCAGCAGGGGAACGGAGGTCGCCGATAACATTTTCTTCATTACAGCTGGATCTTCGCCTCACTGGGAACTTTGCTATCGGCAGTGCGGGGAGGAGAATTTTGTCTAATACATAACTAAAGTTTGATGTTTTTTCCCCCCTGATCTCCTGTAGGAAGTCAGGAAAATCCCAGCAGAAGTTCTTTTCCTAGTCACTTAACGAAGCCAAGGGGCAGGATTCTCCGATGGCCGACGCCGAAATCGGGAAAGGCAATTAGGCGGAAGATAGGTTCCGACGCCAAAAATCAAGGCGGGCGTCAATTTGACACCAAATCGCGATTCTCCGTCACCTCCTCCGAGGCGGCAATGAGGTCCGGAGCACATGTACAGTAAACACCGTTTGCACATCATTACTGTGCCTGACCCAGTATTCTGGAGCCTCCGGGATTCTCCGCCTCCGATGGGCTAAGTGCTCAACAGCATGGTTCACTTGTGCTTTTAAAAATCGTGAAACCAGCATCGTGCCTGCTGAGGGAGTGAGAGAGGAGGTAGGGCACGGAGAGGGGCGACTGCGGGGCTGCCGGGCCAGACACTTGCCGGGCTAGCTGGGGTGGGAAGGCCCTGTCAGGGCCGGGGGGGGGGGGGGGGGGGGGGGGACAGGCCGAGTGGATGGGGTGACCACCGACGGGACAGGGGCGGTATCCAGGCACGGACCATCATTACCGCGGCCTGCAAGGCAGCCACATCGCTGCGCACCCCCAGTAACCACTCACCCTGGCCCCTGGTTCTGCAGACTGACACCGACCTTATGAGAATCCCACCCCTGCACCGCACCCCCCTCACCCCCGCCACAAACCCCCCCACCCCAACTGCCACCACCCGTCGGCGGCCCACCCAATCGTGTCCGGCGATCAGCCGGAGAATCCCCTCTTACGCTCGAATCGGGGGCGGCACCGTTTTTGTGATGTTCCACCCCCTCAAAAACTGCACACTCGGCGAGGTCGCCGCCTGAGGCCCTCCCTCGACGTTCCGACCCCGATGGGCCGAGTCCCCAACGCCGTGGGACATGTGTGCTCACGCCGTTCCTGGACCTCGCATGGCAGCTGCGGACTGAGTCCAGCGCCGCCACAGTCGAGGGGGGAGCCCGACCGCGGGCAGGGAGACCTTTGTCGGGGGCTGAGGGGCTGGTGGGGGGTGGTCCGGGGGCGACAAGGCTGATTACAGAGGGGCAGTTTTTGGAAGGCCGGGTCCGTGCGTGACCACCGCCGTGTTGCACGGTGCGGCCGCCACAGTCCACCGCCGTGTTGCACGGTGCGGCCGCCACACGTCACCGCCGTGTTGCACGGTGTGGCCGCCACAGTCCACCGCCGTGTTGCACGGTGCGGCCGCCACACGTCACCGCCGTGTTGCACAGTGCAGCCGCCACAGTCCACCGCCGTGTTGCACGGTGCGGCCGCCACACGTCACCGCCGTGTTGCACGGTGCGGTCGCCACAGGTCACCGCCGTGTTGCACGGTGCGGCCGCCACACGTCACCGCCGTGTTGCACGGTGCGGCCGCCACAGGTCACCGCCGTGTTGCACGGTGCGGTCGCCACAGGTCACCGCCGTGTTGCACAGTGCGGCCGCCACACGTCACCGCCGTGTTGCACGGTGCGGTCGCCACAGGTCACCGCCGTGTTGCACAGTGCGGCCGCCACACGTCACCGCCGTGTTGCACGGTGCGGCCGCCACACGTCACCGCCGTGTTGCACGGTGCGGTCGCCACAGGCCACCGCCGTGTTGCACGGTGCGGTCGCCGCAGTCCACCGCGGTGTTGCACGGTGCGGCCGCCACAGGCCACCGCCATGTTGCACGGTGCAGTCGCCGCAGTCCACCGCCGTGTTGGACGATGCGGTCGCCACAGGTCACCGCGGTGTTGCACTGTGCGGCCGCCACAGGCCACCGCCGTGTTGCACGGTGCTGTCGCCACAGGTCACCGCGGTGTTGCACGGTGCTGTCGCCACAGGCCACCGCCGTGTTGCACGGTGCTGTCGCCACAGGTCACCGCGGTGTTGCACGGTGCTGTCGCCACAGGCCACCGCCGTGTTGCACGGTGCTGTCGCCACAGGTCACCGCCGTGTTGCACGGTGCGGCCGCCACAGGCCACCGCCGTGTTGCACGGTGCGGTCGCCACAGTCCACCGCCGTGTTGCACGGTGCGGTCGCCGCAGTCCACCGCCGTGTTGCACGGTGCGGTCGCCACAGTCCACCGCCGTGTTGCACGGTGCGGTCGCCGCAGTCCACCGCCGTGTTGCACGGTGCGGTCGCCGCAGTCCACCGCCGTGTTGCACTGTGTGGCCGCCACAGGCCACCGCCGTGTTGCACGGTGCGGTCGCCACAGGCCACCGCCGTGATGCACAGTGCGGCCCCCACAGGCCACCGCCGTGATGCACGGTGTGGCCGCCACAGGCCACCGCCGTGTTGCACGGTGCGGTCGCCGCAGTCCACCGCCGTGTTGCACGGTGTGGCCGCCACAGGCCACCGCCGTGTTGCACGGTGTGGCCGCCACAGGCCACCGCCGTGTTGCACGGTGCGGTCGCCGCAGTCCACCGCCGTGATGCACGGTGTGGCCGCCACAGGCCACCGCCGTGTTGCACGGTGCGGTCGCCGCAGTCCACCGCCGTGATGCACGGTGTGGCCGCCACAGGCCACCGCCGTGTTGCACGGTGCGGTCGCCGCAGTCCACCGCCGTGTTGCACGGTGCGGCCGCCACAGGCCACCGCCGTGTTGCACGGTGCGGTCGCCGCAGTCCACCGCCGTGTTGGACGATGCGGTCGCCGCAGTCCACCGCGGTGTTGCACGGTGCGGTCGCCGCAGTCCACCGCCGTGTTGGACGATGCGGTCGCCGCAGTCCACCGCCGTGTTGCACGGTGCGGTCGCCGCAGTCCACCGCCGTGTTGCACGGTGCGGCCGCCACAGGCCACCGCCGTGTTGCACGGTGCGGCCGCCACAGGCCACCGCCGTGTTGCACGGTGCGGCCGCCACAGGCCACCGCCGTGCGCATGCGCGGCCACGGACCCAGCCATTCTCCGGCCGTATCCGCAGGTAAAGCCGGGGACTTTACGGTGCGCGGCTGCTAGCCCCCCACCGGACGGAGGATCGGTGAGGGGCGGCGCTGACTTTCTGGTTGTAATAGCAGACCGATCCTGCGGACATAGCTGCAGGATCGGAGGGACAATCCAGCCCATGGCATCCAATTTGTGCACAACAGTCTCCCAATGTGATAATGCCAGATAATCTATTTGTCTGATAAATCTTGGCGAAGACACTGTGTCAAAAACACCCGTTCCCTTCTTCGAAGTATTGCCAAGGGATCTTTAATGTCTCTCTGGGAAGGCAGGCAGGGCTACGACTTAACATTCCATCCAAAACACGGCACCTCAGATAATGCAGAACTCCCTCACTACTGTAACGGAGTGTCAGCCTTGATTTAAGTTCTGGATTAGAACTTAAATCTGGGGAACGATTCTCCCCCAAAATTTTGAAGTTAATTTGTGGTGTTTTTTTCAGGGCGTATCCCGCCGCCTTTGCCGCTATTCAATGACACTTTTTTGGGCCCTCGGGAGTTTCTCTCCGGTTTAGCCCACACTTCGAATTTTTTTTAGCACTCGCTTGCTGAACTCAAGAGATCGGGCTGCCATTTTGAAAGGGTGCTCCGATCTCGAAGTAAGCTTGTGGGTCATCCCCACCCATGGGCAATGTCACCCCCCACACTCATGGACACTACCCCACACTCCCCAAGTGAGGACACCCCATTATGGGGTCCCTGGGGGTGCCCCCTTTTCAGGCCCCCCAAGTCCCCTTGCAGCACTCCACCCCCCTTTTAGGACCCCCACCCATCACCACTCCAACCTCCCGGAGGCCCCTCCATACCTGCCCTGCACTCCCCCACCCTTCAAACCCCCCCTGCACCCTCATTTCATGGGCATCGCCCCCCCACCCCTGGCCCTTGACAGTTCCACCCTGGCACGCGGGCACCCTTGCACTGCCAACCTGCCACCCATGCGGTGCTGCTGGCTTACCAGTGCCATCCAGAACGTTGGCAATGCCAGGGTAGCAGTGCCAAGGTGCCAGCTGGGCAGTGGCAAGGTGCCCAAGTTCCAGGGGGAGGGACAGGAAGCCACCCTGCACTTACCCTGACCACCTAGCGGTTCCGATGTTCGGGGAGAACCCCTGGATGATATTCCGCCTGATCTATGTTTATGTGGACCAGCACTGACTGGCGCCCGGCTGCAGCCACCCTGGGTGTGCTGGAGAATTGACACAAGCTGGTGGATCCCGGGTAGGTCGGTCATAAGTAGGTTTACGACTTACTTCCGGGAGCGGCGTTTGGTCACGCCCATTTGGGGCGAAGTTCCAACCCCAACGTCTCGCGGGAATCTCACGAGGCACGGAGGCTGTCAGGAGGCCCGCTGGAGGCCTCTGCTGGGATTCTCCGGCCACGTTGTGCTCTCGCTTGAGCGCAACGTGGCCAGAGAATCGCGCCCCTGGAATCTTATAACTCGGAGGTCAGAGTAGTATTGACATAGCTGACAGGCCTCAGCGCATGTACACAACCATTCACATAGGGCGTAATTCTCCGGTTCACTGGCGGCAGGATTTTCCGCACCCGCTGGCAACGCACCCCGCCCATGGGTTTCCAGTGCCGTGGGGTGGCTTCAATGGGAAATCAATTGGAACTGGTTGGTGGCCAGACACTTACTGATTTTGCTGCATTTTCAAATTACCTTACACTTTGTAATGTCATAATTATAGGTCTCACTAGATAATTGTATACATTGGTGGCTTGGACCTTTGAAGTGCATGTGGTAGTCACCACTGATGTATATATTAGGTGCTTTGTGGTAAGGCCCCTGTACTACAGGTACGGGGGTAGTTCCCTCCCTGCTGGCTCCGCCCAGTAGGCGGAGTATAAATATGTGTGCTCCTCGTACAGCAGCCATTTTGCCAGCTGCTGTAGGAGGCCACACATCTTAGTGTAATAAAGCCTCGATTTAATTGATTGTGCATCAGTGCATATTATGAAAGCAAAATTATTCCCTTCCCACAATATAAACACCACGCTGGCTGCCATACGATTTACCACTCGGATAGAATGCACTAGAAATCCTGATTCCGATTCAGAACTGCAGGAAATAACAGAGATTGATATCACTCAGTTATAGATAATATCATCATTGTCAAATATTAATTTCTCTCTCTCAATTGAACCATTTCAATGACGTTGGTTCTGAAGAAGAAGCTGGAGAGAACATAAATCAGAAACACTTTCATTCATGAAATGCAAATATCAATTTGATACGCCGCTTGATAATTGTTGAAAAATGTCCCAGCTTACATGATTGCATTTAAATTCATGAAAACACTAACATATACTAAAGCAGGAACAAATTAAGCACATAAAAAGTGGCTTAAAATGAATAGGTGAATGGACCATTTACTCCCATAAACTTTTTCGATGGATTAAGTGTGTTGATTTTCCAGCTTCTCCCGGATATTCCAGCTAAAAGATTGATTACCACATGAATACCTTGATTTGGAAAGTTTCATTTTAATCGCTACTCACCAAGCAATAGAAGCTTCACCACCAGAGATGTGTTTTCCCCTTCTTGCTGCAGTAGTCTGTCAATCGCTCTTGATTTTCTGCTGGCTTCTGATCTTCTGCGGCTGCAGCCACTGCCCATGGCTTGGCTGATTGAGGACATCAACAGTTGTGGCGAGTGGCTCCAGTGTTGTGCGGCAGATTCCCCATGCATTGAACGAGAAAGTAATTACAGCCGAGCAGAGGTCCCTGTAATGCAAAGCAAGGAAGACAACACTCATCCACCGAGACAATGGCCACTTCATCACACAACACCATATGCTGGTGAGGCAGATTTTAAATTACAGGAAACAAACCATGTTTCACTTAGCGCTGTCAGTTCAAATCGCTGAAGACCTTTACGAAATGTCATGGGTTTAATATAAAAGAAAAATTCACCTTCAGAATGAGAGGATCAGTTATATTTTGACAGGTTTACTGTGAAATGGTATCACAGAGACACGGTGTTGGGAATTATTTTAGTCACACATTTCTACGCATATTGGCAAATATCTGCAAAATGTCAACTGCATTGCAGCACATCATCATGTCACCCTGATGAAAATTATACAAAGCTTTCTAACGCTTCTTTCTAAGACAGAGAGAACCTGTCAAGAATCTTTTCTTCAATTCAGTGCCAGTTTAATTCTGTCAGCGATAAAACTAATTAACTGTTGCTTCTTGCAACAAATCAATTGACTAAAAAGGTGTATGAATGGATGCGATATTTACTGGAAAAAGTCATAAACATTACGCAATTGACAAAGTTGAAATAACACTGTCAATAAATTGACGAAGGAAATCATTTTTGGGGTGGCGGATCCTTGATACCTAAAACAGAGTTTACTCAGACCCTCACGTAAAAGGTTCACGATATCATTAATAGAAATGAGTCACAATGCAAAATCATAGTTGTTATTTGGAAAATAGCATTGACTTTACACAAAATAATCAAAGCACAGATAATAATGAGGATTGATGCTGAATAGGGAAAGAAAGGAAAAATCAGACATTTGCTCAGTTTGACAGAAAAAGCATGGGTGGATCGAACCAAATCAATTCTAAGTGTGGTAGCGAGCAGGATTCGCCGGGTGTTTCCTGGCACCCGACTGGGCGAAGCCTTCGCTGGTACCTAACGTTAATTAGGGCACGGAATGATGCCCCACAGGCTTTGCGCTGCAAAAGACTGTCCCGCCAGCCGATTCACTGGGACTGCGCCCGGTAACTCCCTACTAAGGACGGGGGGGCAACACTTAAACCAATCCCGCAGCGAAAACCCCAGACAGCACGCAGCGATGCCATCGCGCAGACCAGCTCCCCCGATTCAGGGATGCTGACCTGGCCAGGCCCATGGGTGTGGCCGAGTGCAGGAGGGATCCCCTGTTCCCCCGAAGGGGTCGGATAGTCAGCTACAGGGTAGCCAGTGCCGCCTGGGAGGCAACGGCAGCAGCCGTCAGTGCAGAGAGTGTGACCAGGAGGACTGTCACCCAGTGCTGCAAGAAGCTCAACGACCTCCACCGGGCTGCACGGGTGAGTTGGCATCGGCCCCTATAATGATATGTATACATGTAGATAACTAAAGGGTTAATTATAACATCTAGCTGTAACACTACCACTAGAGGGCACCACTAGATTCCACTATAAGTATCAGCTCCCAGAGGATCTTGGTCTCTTTCCACCCAGGAGTGACTCAACAGCAATAGTGTATGAGAGATAGATCACAGCATAGTTAGCACATGTAGTTTTAAATAAGTTAATACATTAATATTTAATTACTTGATTACTAGTGATAGTTCTGTAGAGTGTAGAACTCAATTATAATTAATCGTTACTTAATAAATTAATTTGCTTTAAGTTGAAGACTCGTGGTTTCTTCAGGATCACACCATCAGACCCTTCTGGGCAAACAGCAACTAGTAACAAAATATATTACTAAACCAGCAATATAACATCCCCCTGGCACCAGTCGTGCCTACCATCCCCACCTCCCCCACCCCTTGTGACACTACGCCTTGCGCTATACCCCCACAGAGACTCTGTGCCAGGCAGCAACCCCTCCCCAGCACAATGCCATGTCCGTGCCCCAGCAGACCCTGGCACCCTTCAGCACATCCCCACCATGCCCGGCAGTGCCATCGTTGTCCCTCGCCATGCCCCCCCCCCTCCACCCATGAAGCATGAAGTGTTCGGTCCCCTCTGAGTCCCCGCAGGAGAAGTTGGCACACAATCAGTGGGAAAGGGCCAAGATGGACGGCAGGTTGTCAGGCTTAAGGGCCCTCCCCCTATTGGAATGAGATCCAGAGGTCACGTGGGTGGCCGAGGGCAGATTGGTCACCGGCGTCGAACCTGGCTTACGCCGCACAGGTGAAGATCCACCGGCCCCCACCCAGATGACCGGTCACACATGAGTTGTTCATGCCAGCACGATGGTCCCTCCCTTTCAATGATCACATGTCTGTTCTCACACAGGACCTGCAGTTGATGGTGCTGGCCCACCCGAAGGGTCCCTCCAAGTCGCTGGGAGACGTGTCTGTAATATCCCGCACAAAGCACATGGGACAAGTTTGATGATAGTCCCCGTGTGGCTTGAGGAGTATTCACCGCCCCCCCCCCCCCCCCCCCCCCCCGCCGTTAACTACGCGGTAGGGAGTGCAGAGGCCAGGGTGGAAATTAGATGTGGGACTTTTGGGGGAACCAAGTGTTCTGTGACAAAATTGAAAAGATAATTAAGGAATATGTTGCTTTCAACTGTACGGGTGAGGTGTCGAAGGCGGTCGTCTGGGAGGCTCTAAAAGCGGTGGTGAGGGGGGAGGTGATTTTGTTTAAGGCTAGGGTGGACAAAGAGGAGAGGTTGGAGCGGCAGAGGGTAATAGATGAGATGTTGGAGGTAGACAGGAGTTATGCAGAGGATGGGGACCCAGCAAAGCTGGAAAAGAGGAAGGAACTACAGGCGAGCTTTGACCGACTATCCACCAGGAAGGCAGTGCACCAACTGAGATGAGCAAGGGATGCAGTTTACGAACATGGAGATAAGGTCAGCTCCGGAGGGAAGCAGTGGCAAGGAAAATTGTGCAGGTGGGGGATAGGGCAGGGAAGTTGGTGGTGGCTCCAGATGTGATTAACAAGGTTTTTGAGGAATTTTATGAGAGGTTGTACAGGTCAGAGCCACCTGGGGGAGACCGTGAGATGCAGGAATTTCTAGATGGGTTGGAGTACCCGAGGTTAGGGGAGGGGGACAGGGCTACATTAGAAGGAGCGATATTGGAGCAAGAGATGAAGGATGCGATTGGGAGGATGCAGTCGGGGAAGGTGGCAGGGCCGGATGGGTTTCCGGTGGAATATTATAAAAAATTCAAGGATAAGCTGGCACCCCTGATGGTGGAGATGTTTGAAGAGGCGATAGGGAAGGGGGTGTTGCGACAGACTTTGGGGCAGGCATCGATTTCCTGTTGCTAAGAAAAGATAAGGATCCGATGGAGAGTGGGGCGTATAGGCCCATATAACTTCTGAATGTGGACGCAAAAGTATTGGCGAAGGTACTGGCGGGTAGGCTGGAGGAGTGCCTCCCGAAGGTGATAGGTGAGGATCAGACGGGGTTCGTGAGAGGGAGGCAGCTCTTTTCAAATGTTAGCAGGGTATTAAACGTCGTTATGGCACCGGCAGAGGGGAAGGAAACAGAGGTGGTTGTGGCATTGGACGCTGAGAAGGCGTTCGACCAGGTAGAATGGGGGTACTTGATGGAGTTCTGGAGCGGTTTGGGATTGGACCAAGATTTGTGAATTGGGTAAAGCTACTGTATAAGGAGCCGAGGGCGAGTGTCCGCACAAACAACAGCAGCTCGAGATACTTTTCTCTCCACCGTGGGGACTAGGCAGGGATGTCCTATGTCCCCCCCTGCTGTTTGCACTCGAGATTGAGCCGTTGGCCATCACATTAAGAAGTTCTGGGGTATGGAAAGCAATAGTGCGGAGGGGGGGGAGTGGGGGGGGGGGGAGGGATAGAGCATAGGTTGTCCTTATATACTGATGGCTGGATGTTATACCTGTCGGAACCAAGTGTGTCGATAGGGGGAATATTGGAGCTGCTTTGAGTGTTTGGGTCTTTCTCGGGGTATAAGCTGAATCTAGACAGGAGTGAGTATTTTGTGGTGTCTCGGCCAGGTGTGGGGGCATGGGTGGGGGGGCTGCCATTTTGTAGGGCAGGGACTCACTTTAGGTACCTGGGGGTGCAGGTTGCCTGGGAGTGGGGGGAGCTCCGCAGGTACAACATTTCTAGTTTGGTGGGGAGAGTGAAAGCTAATCTGGCAAGGTGGGATGGTCTCCCTCTGTCACTGGCGGGTCGGGTACAGGCGGTTAAAATGAATGTGTTTCCACGATTTCTATTTATTTTTCAATGCCTGCCGATTTTCCTGCCAAAGTCTTTTTTCAGCGAGTTTGAGGGAAGGATTACTTTGTTCATATGGGGAGGGAAGGTAGCCAGAGTTAGAAAGGTGCTACTACAGAGGGGAAGGCAGGCAGGGGGTTTGGGTCTCCCGAACCGGATGTATTACTACTGGGCAGCGAATGTGGAGAAGGTGCGGAGCTGGGTCAGAGGGGTTGATTCCCAGTGGGCCAGAATGGAGGAGAGTTTGTGTAGGGGTCGGGATTGAAGGCACTAGCAACAACGCCGCTCCCGATGGCACCGGGGAAACACTCAGTGAGTCCGGTAATAATAGCTTCATTGAGAATTTGGAGGCAGTTTCGCCAACACTTCGGGTTGGGGGCAGGGTCAAGGGAAATGCCGATTCGGGGGAACCACAGATTTGAGCCAGGGAGGTGGGATTGGAAATTTTCGGAAATGGGAGGAGAAGGGGATTAAGACACTGAAAGATTTGTTTCTTAGGGGTAGGTTTGCAGGATTGAAGGAGCTGGAAGTGAAGTATGGGTTGGAGCAGGGGGAAATGTTTAGATACATGCAGGTTCGAGATTTTGCCAGAAAGGAGGTACAGAGCTTCCCGGTGGAGCCGGCCTTCACATTGCTGGAGGAGGTGCTGACGACAGGGGTACTGGAGAAGGGGGTAGTGTCGGCGGTTTACGGAGCTATTTTGGAAGAGGAGAAGGCACCACTGGAAGGGATCAAAGCAAAGTGGGAGGAAGAGTTGGGAGAGGATATGGAGGAGGGGTTCTGGTGTGAGGTGCTCCGGAGAGTGAACGCCTCCACCTCGTGCGCGGGGTTGGGGCTGATACAGCTGAAGGTGGTATACAGAGCACACCTCACGAGGGCGAGGATGAGCCGATTCTCTGAAGGAGTAGAAGATGTGTGTGAACATTGGGTGGAGCGCTAATCACGTTCATATGTTTTGGTCCTGTCCAAAGCTAGAGGATTACTAGAAGGAGGTTTTAGGGTAATTTCTAAAGTGGTGAACGGGAAACTGGACACGGGCCCCCGGGAGGCCATATTCGGGGTGTCGGACCAAGCAGGATTGGAAACGGGTGCGGAGGCAGATGTTGTAGCCTTCGCCTCATTGATCGCCCGAAGGTGGAGCCTGATGGGTTGGAGAGCAACCTCTCCACCCTGTGCCCTGGCGTGGCGGGGGGGACCGGTTGGAATTCATGACTCTTGAGAAGGTTAAGTTTGAACTGAGGGGAAGGATAGAAGGGTTCTACAATTCATGGGCATTATTCATTATGCACTTTCAAGAACTGGATAACATCGAACATTAGTTTGGGGGGGGGGGGAGCGTTGGGGGGAGGGTGGCTGTGTGTTAATGGTGACTATGGGTGATTCCTGATTCCTTTTTGTCATTTGTTTATGTGAACATGTGGATGAATGTTTGGGGTTTCCTGGGAGGATGGGATTGTTGTTATTGATATGGGGATTGCCATATTTGTTGCTAATTATTGTTTATTGTTCGTGGGTGTAAATTTGGGAGAAATTGTGAAAAAGGAGAAGAATAAAGAAACATTTTAAAAAAACTACAGGGCAGGGACTGTTGCATAAAAGGTCGGCTTGGCTAGAACAGGTCTCCAGAGTGAAAGGACTGGTGAAGCCTAACCGGGGCCTGTGTGTGTATATATGTTCATGCTGTGAATAAACCACTACTTTATTTTTACTCGGCTGACTCCGTTGCTTTTACTAAAGTGTCCTTGACGCAGGTGGACATTTCTGAGGCCCTGCATTGCATTTCCCAGAAGTAGGGGTGTATCCCAGTCTCAGGTGGACCTTGCCAGGACATTGTGGAGCATGTCCCAGTCTCAGGTGGACCTTGCCAGGACATTGTGGAGCATGCCCCAGTCTCAGGTGGGCCTTGCCAGGACATTGTAGAGCATGTCCCAGTCTCAGGTGGACCTTGCCAGGACATTGTGGAGCATGTCCCAGTCTCAGGTGGACCTTGCCAGGACATTGTGGAGCATGTCCCAGTCTCAGGTGGACCTTGCCAGGACATTGTGGAGCTTGTCCCAGTCTCAGGTGGACCTTGCCAGGACATTGTGGAGCATGTCCCAGTCTCAGGTGGACCTTGCCAGGACACTGTGGAGCATGTCCCAGTCTCAGGTGGACCTTTCCAGGACACTGTGGAGCTTGTCCCAGCCTCAGGTGGACCTTGCTGGGACACTGTGGAGCATGTCCCAGTCTCAGGTGGACCTTGCCAGGACACTGTGGCGCATGTCCCAGTCTCAGGTGGGCCTTGCCAGGACACTGTGGAGCATGTCCCAGTCTCAGGTGGATCTTGCCAGGACATTGTGGAGCATGTCCCAGTCTCAGGTGGACCTTGCCAGGACATTGTGGAACATGCCCCAGTCTCAGGTGGACCTTGCCGGGACATTGTGGAGCATGTCCCAGTCTCAGGTGGACCTTGCCGGGACATTGTGGAGCATGCCCCAGTCTCAGGTAGACCTTGACAGGACATTGTGGAGCATGTCCCAGTTTCAGGTGGACCTTGCCAGGACATTGTGGAGCATGTCCCAGTCTCAGGTGGACCTTGCCAGGACACTGTGGAGCATGTCCCAGTCTCAGGTGGACCTTTCCAGGACACTGTGGAGCTTGTCCCAGCCTCAGGTGGACCTTGCTGGGACACTGTGGAGCATGTCCCAGTCTCAGGTGGACCTTGCCAGGACATTGTGGAGCATGTCCCAGTCTCAGGTGGACCTTGCCAGGACATTGTGGAGCATGCCCCAGTCTCAGGTGGGCCTTGCCAGGACATTGTAGAGCATGTCCCAGTCTCAGGTGGACCTTGCCAGGACATTGTGGAGCATGTCCCAGTCTCAGGTGGACCTTGCCAGGACATTGTGGAGCATGTCCCAGTCTCAGGTGGACCTTGCCAGGACATTGTGGAGCTTGTCCCAGTCTCAGGTGGACCTTGCCAGGACATTGTGGAGCATGTCCCAGTCTCAGGTGGACCTTGCCAGGACATTGTGGAGCATGTCCCAGTCTCAGGTGGATCTTGCCAGGACACTGTGGAGCATGTCCCAGTCTCAGGTGGACCTTTCCAGGACACTGTGGAGCTTGTCCCAGCCTCAGGTGGACCTTGCTGGGACACTGTGGAGCATGTCCCAGTCTCAGGTGGACCTTGCCAGGACACTGTGGCGCATGTCCCAGTCTCAGGTGGGCCTTGCCAGGACACTGTGGAGCATGTCCCAGTCTCAGGTGGATCTTGCCAGGACATTGTGGAGCATGTCCCAGTCTCAGGTGGACCTTGCCAGGACATTGTGGAACATGCCCCAGTCTCAGGTGGACCTTGCCGGGACATTGTGGAGCATGTCCCAGTCTCAGGTGGACCTTGCCAGGACATTGTGGAGCATGTCCCAGTCTCAGGTGGACCTTGCCAGGACATTGTGGAGCTTGTCCCAGTCTCAGGTGGACCTTGCCAGGACATTGTGGAGCATGTCCCAGTCTCAGGTGGACCTTGCCAGGACATTGTGGAGCATGTCCCAGTGCCAGGTGGACCTTGCCAGGACATTGTGGAGCATGTCCCAGTCTCAGGTGGACCTTGCCAGGACATTGTGGAGCATGTCCCAGTCTCAGGTGGACCTTTCCAGGACACTGTGGAGCTTGTCCCAGCCTCAGGTGGACCTTGCTGGGACACTGTGGAGCATGTCCCAGTCTCAGGTGGACCTTGCCAGGACACTGTGGCGCATGTCCCAGTCTCAGGTGGGCCTTGCCAGGACATTGTGGAGCATGTCCCAGTCTCAGGTGGACCTTGCCAGGACACTGTGGAGCATGTCCCAGTCTCAGGTGGATCTTGCCAGGACATTGTGGAGCATGTCCCAGTCTCAGGTGGACCTTGCCAGGACATTGTGGAACATGCCCCAGTCTCAGGTGGACCTTGCCGGGACATTGTGGAGCATGTCCCAGTCTCAGGTGGACCTTGCCGGGACATTGTGGAGCATGCCCCAGTCTCAGGTAGACCTTGCCAGGACATTGTGGAGCATGTCCCAGTCTCAGGTGGACCTTGCCAGGACACTGTGGAGCATGTCCCAGTCTCAGGTGGACCTTTCCAGGACACTGTGGAGCTTGTCCCAGCCTCAGGTGGACCTTGCTGGGACATTGTGGAGCATGTCCCAGTCTCAGGTGGACCTTGCCAGGACACTGTGGAGCATGTCCCAGTCTCAGGTGGGCCTTGCCAGGACACTGTGGAGCATGTCCCAGTCTCAGGTGGATCTTGCCAGGACATTGTGGAGCATGCCCCAGTCTCAGGTGGACCTTGCCAGGACATTGTGGAACATGCCCCAGTCTCAGGTGGACCTTGCCGGGACATTGTGGAGCATGTCCCAGTCTCAGGTGGACCTTGCCGGGACATTGTGGAGCATGCCCCAGTCTCAGGTAGACCTTGCCAGGACACTGTGGAGCATGTCCAAGTCTCAGGTGGATCTTGCCAGGACATTGTGGAGCATGTCCCAGTCTCAGGTGGACCTTGCCAGGACATTGTGGAACATGCCCCAGTCTCAGGTGGACCTTGCCGGGACATTGTGGAGCATGTCCCAGTCTCAGGTGGACCTTGCCGGGACATTGTGGAGCATGCCCCAGTCTCAGGTAGACCTTGCCAGGACACTGTGGAGCATGTCCAAGTCTCAGGTGGATCTTGCCAGGACATTGTGGAACATGCCCCAGTCTCAGGTGGACCTTGCCGGGACATTGTGGAGCATGCCCCAGTCTCAGGTAGACCTTGCCAGGACACTGTGGAGCATGTCCAAGTCTCAGGTGGATCTTGCCAGGACACTGTGGAGCATGTCCCAGTCTCAGGTGGACCTTGCCAGGACACTGTGGAGCATGTCCCAGTCTCAGGTGGACCTTGCCAGGACATTGTGGAGCATGTCCCAGTTTCAGGTGGGCATTGCTGAGGAGTTTCAGAGCAGATCCCGGTCGCTGAGGACCATATATCAGACACAGGTGATATTGGCGAGGCGCTGCAGAGCATGGCCCGTTCACAGAGGGCCATTGCTGAGGGCATCAACACCATGGTATAGAGTTGCAAGGACTGGCAGAGCCAGATGATGCAGGGGCATCTGGCGCTCAAACCATCTGCCCCTCCATCCCAAGGTGACCCCCAGGAACCTACAGGCACTGATTGGGAGGAGGGAGCACTGGGTGCCAACCCGGAGCCTTCCTACAGGGAGAAGATGGCAGTCACCTGGTCTCCCGAGTCCAACCCCCCAGAGGGCATGGCACAGTCCAAGCTGTATAGGTACCACTGGCCTTCTAACTGATGTCGGACAGCATGTGCCGCAGGAGGCTCTTCCTCAACAAGGTGACGGTGCAGCACCTGTGCCATGTTTTTGCAGACTTGGCACCATGTGGAGGGGGAGGATACCCACTCCCAGTGACCATCATGATCGCCACAGCCCTAAACTTCTACACCTCAGAATCATTCCACGGCTCGAGCAGGGGCTTGTGTGGCATATCCCAACCAATGGCCCACAAGTGCATCCATGAAGTCACGGATGCCCTGTTTGCCTAGGCAGCCGATTACATAAACTTTGACCTGGGCCATGCCTCTGGAGTACAGGCAAAATGTCTGGGCCTCGCAGCCTGTTTGGGATACTAGGCAGTTAAAACCGCCTGCATCATGGCATGTGTACCCACGGGAATCCACTTGGGAGCTGTCAACTGCTCACAAAGCTAGATTTGCCAATTCCCTATCAGCAATGGTCTTCAGCTGTGAAGCCAGTGGGGGTTAAAGTGACCATCACCATCTTACCACAGACAGTGCTCTGACACGGAGATGGTCGGTGGGGCAGACAGGTAGCAGCTAGAGTTTCCCCTGTTATGTCTGTACATGATCTGGGGGGGGGGGGGCATGGCAGACCCGCAGTCACTTCGCCCCCTCGCTCCCCTTCCCTGACCGAGTAAATTCCCCTCCCCCAGCTCCCGGCTGACCGCCCGATTTCCAAGATGACTACTCCCCTCTCCACAGCTGCCATTCCACTGGTTTCACGTTGGAAACAGGTGTACGGAACAGCACCCGCATGACCGCTCGCTGTGGAGGCGGTTACATCATGGGAGGCCGTTCGATAGGGTTCTTTCCCGTTAATGGGGTGGAGTTTGGTCTTAATTGGTGATTATTGATTTCTCTCCACGTCGCGGCAGGATCCGGATCTCGCCAACGGGAACGGGCCGGTTAGATCGGAATCCAATTGTCACCCGGCGTGGTTCACGATTTCGGCCTCACCTGCGATCTAACCGACCCGTTCATTTCCCAGCCCGGCGTGACGACTCCGACAGATCGTGCCCTATATTTTTTTCCCATTATTTGCTGCTCCTTTCAACTTACATTACCACTGCATTAGACTGAAGCAAGAACATTTCACATTAATTCACTACTTGAATGCTCAATGATAATCTTATAACGAAATGATAGTGAGACTCTAAAAGGAAAATATTTTATTGCATCAGTGTCTTTGCTTTAAAATGTTAGCTCATAACTAAGTAATTACTAATATGTTCAAACCATGATATATTAGCATCATTTTGCTCTTTATTGGCTCAGAATCATATATATTTGTTGGCATTTTATCGATGGTACCGCATCATTCCTAATGTGAGTAATAATAATTACCACTAAATCTATTACCTTCTTTCTGGTGCTCCTGGGAAGCTGTTTCATTTGAAAAATAGTTATACCTACAGCCTGCTGATGGTTCTAAAATGGTAAGATTACCCACAGAATGGCATCATTCAACTAAATGCCACAGATTTCAATGTGCTAATTTATCAAACATTTACAAAGGATCACCACACTGTATGAGGGCAATCATTCCACTAAACAGAACGAGTGTATCAGCAGATTTGGCAGCCAGAAGGAACATTTGTCCAATCTTAGTTGTGACGATAATAAAAGATTGTGGAATTTTAAAGGTAATGGTGACCAGGGTGTTCTGGTTTGACCACGACAGTTTTCACTAAGAACTTCGATGGCCCACCATTGGTTTTCTCCAAGTAGCTCAAATGTCCTGGTTTTTAGCTTTTCTGAGGCCCCTGCCCTGAAAACCTCCCCCATGTTCAATTTACTGTCAGCAAAACAAAACCCTTGTGCTGCCCTGTACCCTGGGGATCAGGACCAGCTCCACTCTGCAATTTAGCAATGGTCGCTACAGTTGTTGTGCAGCCAGGAAGAGCAGGAGCTCAGTCCAAGGGGGTTTTCACCAGTGTTTTGGTGCTGACAGTCCCATTGCTGATGATGCACTCAGCCACTTGCCCAGCTCACCTGACGCCACAGCATGAACTGGTCAATCCAACCTGCTACTGCAGCTGCTGCCTAACCACTTGCCTCCTCAGCCCTCCTCCTTGACAGTCCCACTGGCTTCTGCTCCAGAGGTCACCCTCACCAATGCACCATCTGTGTGACCGTGAGGAGCTGTCAATCACTTTGCAGGCTAGGATCATAGAATCAGCATGATCCTGTCTTACCAGTCTGGTTGGCCTTCTGAGCAGCAGACAATTCAACTGCACAATTAATCTTCTATTAATGTTTCAAATCATTTGGTTAATTAGAGATCAATAATCCATCAGTAAAGACAGACTGGGACACAAATTGTAACCCAAGATACTCAAGATGCACCAATGACTGGTACAAATACGTACATTTGCGAAAATGATATTTGATATTAATTGGTAAATACACCTAAATGCAATCCTCCTTCCTCATGCTAACACAATCTGCTGCATAAAATGTGGTTAGGCCACAACTACAGTACTGTGTGCAGTTCTGGTCACCACACCATATAACGGAAGTGATTGCACTGGAGTGAGTGCAAAGGAGATTCACCAGGATGTTGCCTGGGCTGGATCGTTTCAGGAGAGATTTGATAGGCTGGGGTTGGTTTCCCTGCAGCAGAGAAGGCTGAGGAGGATGTATAAAATTATGATGGACATAGATATGGTGGATAGGAGGGTATTTTTTCCCCTTAGATGAGAGATCAATAACCAGGGGCATAGATTTAAGGTAACGGGCAGGAGGTTTAGAGGGAATGTGAAGAAAAACCTTTTCACCCAGAGGGCGGCTGCAATCTGAACTCACTGCCTGAAAGGATAGTAGAGGAGGGAACCCTCACAACTTTTAAGAAGTATTTAGATGAGCATTTGAAATGCCATTGCAAACAAGGCTATGAACCAAGTGCTGTAAAATGGGATTAGAGCAAATCGGCGTGTGATAGCTGGCGCGGACACAATGGTCCATAGGACCTCTTTCTGTTCTGTACAAACTCTACGACTCTAAAATATATGTTTACCTGCAACTTACGGACTGGATTGCTCACAATGCTGTTCTGAGTAACCAACATATGTACAAAGCCCAGCCAATGTGTCTCTATTTTCATTTTTGAAAATCTCCTAACCAAATGGTTCAAGGGGAACAGTAGTTGTGAAGCTATTTCTGATCTCAGTGCAGCAAAGGACAAATGATGATTGAGAGAACCTGATTCAAGTTTACAAAATCAAAAGGGGAAACTAAAAAAAAAACATTTATGAAAATAAGAGTGAACCAATGTTTCAGGAATAAACACTTAGTCCCCCTTTTTCTTCCCTGCAATGTATTTACTGCTATTTTTGTAAAGCCACCAAGGAAACTAGCTCCAAAAAGGCAAGTCGCACGAATATAACATATGCATTTTTAAATAAGAGAAACCCCCTGCATATTTCCAATGTGCTTCTCGCATATTTTTTGGTTAAAGCCACAATAATTTGTCTTTTCTAAGTTACATTAGCAAATGTTCCTCTGTCCAATTGTCTTCTACTGGATAGTGAAGAGAAATGGGAGCAGCTAATGTACTGTAAATAATTCAAGATCAGGTAAACAGCTGAAACAATTGTCCTGTCAGAATAATTTGTGATGCGACTGTGAAAGAACAAATGTGTTGTTCACTTTCAAATATTAATATATTCATGTCTTGTCTGTCTCCATTTGAATGATTGTTGGGCCTTGACTCTAATTTAAAAATATATAAGTAGCCACGGTTTACAATATCTTCCTTCTCCATCATCAGTTTGATGGACAGCAAATACACGCTGAGGATTTGATACTGAAGTATCCGCTTTTGATGATGTCTTTGGCCTTCATTACATTCAGAGCAGAGGCCTGACACCTCAAGCTTATGAAATGTTAATTTATGCAAGGTTGCCCTGGTGACAGAAGATACATCATACTGCTTAGGACCAGGCTACTTTGCCTGTCGAGTATCAGCAGATTCAAAACTTTGAGGTCCATGCTTTAAATGACTGAAAAATGCAACAGCTGAAAATTATAACCTTTCTAAAGATCTGTCCGTTGATAAAGGATCAAAGCATTTCAACCACCCGCAGGGTACAAGTCAGAGGTGAAGGGGTGACCTCCACTTGCCTGGATGGCTGCTACTCCAAAGCACTCAAGAAGCTCAACAGAATTTAGGACAAAGCATAACTGCCATTTCATCTGTTATGCATCTACGCTCGGCATCGCCAGTGTACGGTGGCTGCACGGTGTACTATTTACGAGATAAACTGCAGCAGGTTGCCAAGGCTTCTTCAGCAGCACCTCCCAAACCCGCAGCCTCCACCACCTAGGAGGATAGGTGCAGGAGAGCATCACCATCTTCAAATCCCCTACCAACCTAACTTAGACATACATCCTCGTACTTTCATTGTTGCTGCATCATCATCCTGAAGCACACTGCCTAATAGCATTGTGGGTGCACCTTCACGATACCAATTGCACGGATTCAAGAAGGTGCTCACAACCATATTCTCAAGGGCAACTAGGGAAAGGGCAATAAATGTGGCCTTAGTCAGTGACACCCACATCTGAGAAGAAATCATGTTAAAAAAGATGACACTTATCTCATCAGGATCCAATCAACCTTCAAAATTATTAGCACAAGCCTGTTTTTCCATTACTGGGGAATCGCTATATTAACATGTGTCAATGCGGTGACAATCCATCTTTCCTATAGAAGAACAAGGTTACTGCAGATATTGGCTGGAGGCATACATTCGCAAAACAGTTTGGAAGTTTAACACTCGGTACCTTTCTGCTTTCTGAAGCTACTGCACTGTGGACGTTCAGCTTGACTTCATGTGGATGCTAAGTTGATGATGCTCCATACCTTTTGTTGCACAGCAGTCTGTGTAATAGCAATTCCTTTCTGTACACCGGGATCAGATTACAGCGATACACAACTATGGTGACCAGAATCTGTCAACATCCAGATGGAGACACGTGGAAGAAATCAACACCCACGCATCCCAGTCTCTCAGAAACAAGTAATCTATAAAATGCTTTGTGATTGAAACATTTCTTCTGCTGCTGCTGTTTGTAAGTGTACATCCCTGCTAGAATGGAACTTTTTCATTCCCACTAAAAGATTACAATATGTGTTTCTTTTTTTTCAATAAACATTTTATTGAGGTATTTTTGGTGTAGTAACAACCAAATAAACAATATACATGAAACCATATAGTGCAAAAGCCAATTACCTCTCGTACAGTCCCTCCCTTATTGACCCCCAACTCTAATCTAAACTACTCCCCCCCCCCCCCGCCTTCTGATGATTAATTTCCCGCAAAGAAGTCGACGAACGGTTGCCACCCCCGGGTGAACCCTAACAGTGACCCTCTCAAGGCGAACTTGATATTCTCCAAACAGAGAAAGCTAGCCATGTCCGATAGCCAGGTCTCCGACTTCGGGGGTTTTGAGTCCCTCCAAGCTAATAATATCCGTCTCCGGGCTACCAGGGAAGCAAAGTACAGAACATCTGCCTCTTTCTCCTCCTGGATTCTCAGGTCTTCTGACACCCCGAAAATGCCACCTCTGGAGTCAGCGCCACCCTTGTTTTTAACACCGTGGACATGATGTCCGCAAACTACAGCCAAAATCCCCTAAGCTTTGGACATGTCCAAAACATGTGGACATGGTTCGCCGATCCTCCCGCACATTTTGCGCACCTGTCTTCCACCCCAAAGAATCTGTTCATCCGGGCCACTGTCATGTAAGCCCGGTGAACAACCTTAAATTGTATCAGGCTGAGCCTGGCACATGTTGCGGACGTGTTGACTCTACTCAACACGTCTGCCCATAGACCATCCTCTATCCTACCTCCCAGCTCCTCCTCCCATTTGCGCTTCAGCTCCTCGGTCTGCATCTCCTCCGACCCCATAAGCTCCTTGTAAATGTCCGAGACGCTCCCTTCTCCTACCCACCCTCTGGAAACTACCCTGTCCTGAATCCCCCTTAGCGGAAGGAGCGGGAAGGTTGACTCCTGTTTACGAAGGAAGTCCGGCACCTGCAGATACCTGACTCTGTTTCCCCTCGCCAACCCAAATTTTTCTTCCAATGCCCTCATACTCGGAAAGCTCCCCTCTATGAGCATATCCCCCATCCTCTTAATCCCCGCTCTCCGCCATAACTGGAACCCTCCGTCCATACTCCCCGGGGCAAACCGGTGATTATCACAGATTGGGGCACAGACCGATGCTCCCACTGCTCCCACATGCCGCCTCCACTGGCCCCAAACTCTCAGGGCTGCCACAACCACTGGTGGATACCGTACTGGCGGGAACGGCAGAGGCGCAGTTACCAACGCACCCAAACTGTTGCCCTTATATGAAGCCGCCTCCATACGCACCCATGCCGACCCCTCCCCCACCACCCACTTCCTGATCATGGCTATATTAGCCGCCCAATATTAGTTACTAAAATTTGGCAGCGCATGCCCGCCCTCTCTCCGACTCCGCTCAAGCATTACCTTCCTTACTCGCGGGGTCTTGCCCGCCCAGATGAAGCCAATGATCACTCTGTTGACCCGCTTAAAAAAGGACCGCGGAATAAAGATGGGGAGACACTGAAATACAAATAGGAATCTCGGGAGGACGGTCATCTTCACTGTTTGCACCCTCCCAGCTATTGACAATGGAAGCACGTCCCATCTCCGAAAATCGTCCTTCATTTGGTCCACCAGCCGGGCCAGATTCAATTTATGCAGCCGGTCCCATTCCTGCATCAATTGGATGCCTAGGTATCTAAACTTCCCTCTACTAACCTGAACGGCAGCTCCCCCAATCGCCTCTCCTGTCCCCTCGCCTGGACCACAAACATCTAATTCTTTCCCATATTAAGCTTATACCCTGAAAACCGGTCAAATTCCCCTAGAGTCCTCATGATTTCTTCCATCCCCTCTATTGGGTCCAAAACATATAGAAGCAGGTCATCTGCATAGAGCGAGACTCTGTGCTCCAACCCCCCCCCCCCCCCCCCCCCACCCCGCCCCGGACCAGTCCTCTCCAGCCCCTCGAGGCTCTCAGAGCAATTGCCAACGATTGTATAGTCAGCGCAAACAACAGTGGGGCGAGGGGGCATCCCTGTCTCGTCCCCCAGTGCAGTCTAAAATAGTCCGATGTTGTCCTATTCATCCGTACACTCGCCACATGAGCCTGATACAGTAACCTGACCCAGCCAATAAAGCCCCGCCCGAATCTGAACCGTCCCAGTATCTCCCACAGATAGTCCCATTCTACAAGATCAAAAGCCTTCCCATTGCAATCACTACCTCCACCTCCCTACCTTCCGGGGGCATCATGATCACATTTAACAGCCTTCTTAAATTGCTCACCAACTGCCTGCCCTTAACAAGGTCTGGTCCTCCCCAATAACGCCTGGAACACAATCCTCGATCCTGGAGGACAAGATTTTGGCCAGCAACTTGGCATCTATATTCAACAGGGAGATCGGCCTGTAGGCCCCACACAGCTCCGGGTTCTTGTCCCGCTTAAGAATCAGAGAAATTGTTGCCTGTGACATCGTCGGGGGCAACACCCCTCTTTCCCTTATCTCATTGAACATCCTCAACAACACCGGCCCCAATATCCCCAAGAACTTTTCATAAAACTCCACTGGGCACCCGTCCGGCCCCGGGGGTTTACCCGCCTGCATGGCCTTCAAGCCCTCCACTATCTCTTCCAGCCCGATTGGGGCCCCCAGCCCTTCTACCCACTCCCCGTCCACCTTTGGGAAATTCAGCCCCTCCAAGAAGTGCTTCACCACCTCCGGCCCCATAGGGGGTTCCACCTGTACAGCCTGCTGCAGAAGTCCCTAAACGCCTTATTCACCCCTACTGAATCACCAACCAGGTTCCCGTCTCCGTCATTTACTTTCCCTTTACTCTCTCCATGTTCATAGATCCCCCCCCCCCCCCCCCCCTTGCCTTTCTGAGCTGCTCCACCGCCCTCCCTGTGGTCAGCAAGCTAAACTCCACCTGTAACCTCCGCTGTTCCCTTAAAAGCCCTGCCTCTCGGGACTCCGCATACCTCCTATCAATCTGTAGTATCTCCTTTACCAGTCGGTCCGTCTCTGCCCTGTCCACCTTCTCCCTATGGGCCCAGATCGAGATCAGCTCCCCCCTGACCACCACCTTCACTGCTTCTCACACCACCGCTGTTGAAATTTCCCCCGTGTGATTTACCTGCAGGTAGTTCTGAATACATTTCCTCAGCCGCTCGCACACCCCTTCATCTGCCAAAATCCCACATCCAACCTCCAGTGCGGGCGCTGGTCACTGTCTTTACTAACCTGCAGGTCAACCCAGTGCGGAGCATAGTCTGAGATTGTGATCGCCAAGTACCCCGAGTCCACCACCCCTGCCAGTAAGGCCCTGTTCAAAATAAAGAAATCAATCCGGGAATACATTTGATGCACGTGTGAGTAGAAGGAGAACTCCTTCACACTTGGCTGCCCAAATCTCCATGGATCCGCCCCCCCCCCCCCCCCCCCCCCCTCCCCCCCACCTCAGCTCCATGAACCCTCTTAGTTCCTTTGCCATTGCTGGCACCTTGCTCGTTCTCGAGCTTGACTGGTCCAAGCCAGGGTCCATAACTGTGTTGAAGTCCTCTCCCATGACCAACCTGTGCGAGTCCAGGTCCGGTATCTTCCCCAGCATCCCCTTTATAAACTCCACATCATCCCAATTTGGCGCCTACACATTTATTAATACCACTTGCACTCCCTCTAGCTTTACAATATGTACTTCTTAACATCATCCATGGTCTGAAATATAAACGGAAAAGTTTTGAAATACTCAACAGATCTGGCACTTTCTTTCGAGAGAGCAACAGAATCAACAGGTTGACTTTCAGGGGCCTGCAGAGGGGGCAGGGAGGCAGTGGGACTGAAAAATCAGGAGGGAGGATGAAGGAGGAATGCCTGTCGCCTTTCTGCCATCATGGTATTTTACCAGGGGCAGGAAATGTGGACGATGCCCCTTACACCGAAAGGCCAGTGCCTCCTAATTGGCCTCGTTCCATTGCAGCTGCCATTTTAACAACAGTGGATAGGCCCCCGATTGTGTAGAAGATTGCCTGGTGAAACCTGCTGGTTTTCCTGCAGGCACGGAGGAGCCCTCCTGGTTGGGAACTCTGCAACCCATGCAGGGCAACAACAGCTATCTCCACGGCAACACACCCTCACCAACCAACCATCCCGCTCACATCCTCACTGGGGCCAGACAGGCAGGCCTCGGCCACCCACTGAACCTTGCTGCGAGGCTGGTGTCCAGCGCTAATTCTCCAGACTGGATATTCCCAGCAGTGGCTACTGCCCCTGCTGGGGCTGCTGGGACTGAATAATCGACAGCCCTCTGATTGGCTGGCAACCATTGGTGGTCAGGTCTCACCCTATAAAGGGTTGGGAGCCCCGATGGCAGCTCATTAGCTGCTAGCTTGGAAGAAGGTCCAGGCGCAATGCACTCAAACAGCTGAGATGGGGTTGCCCCCAGCTTTCTAGCATGTTGTCAATACCACCACCACCGTGATTCCTGCCCAGCCTTTCAATCTGTGGCATCGCATCCATACTTTTTTTCCATATAAAATGTAGTTTGCATGGGAAGATCTGAACTCCTAAGAACTAAAAGTTACATTCTTGTGTGGTGTGAACAGAAAATCATAGCACATGATTACTAATTATATTTTACAACAATATTTTTCACAGGAGGTTGCATAGGACACCCGTAGAGTTGTTAACTTGAGGCAGTGACTTGGACCTGAGTCTGGCTTGAAATAGTGACTTGGTCACATTCCTCAGTTGGTATTTTTTTCAATCCAGCCCAAAGAGTTTGATGTCTTGTCTTCAACCACCCGTTTGATTCCACCCATTGCCACCGCTGATTGGCTGCTTTAGAAGCAGGAAAATCAGATCCACAGCAGCGATTGGCCAAGATCTTTATCAGGGAGAGTCTAAGAACCAGATTCCCCATTCCCTCCTTTCTCGCTGTCCTCATGTGTTATTTGACGAGAGGTCAGACTATTGGTGTCAGTGGAAACACTTGAAAGTGGAGGACGTAACTCCAATTTATGAGTTAAATAAAGGGTTTTGGTCTGAGTCCCACTGGGATGTGATGACCATTCTGAGGCCTGAACACAGAAGCTTCCCATAACCATCTCTGACCCTTCCAAGGCCACCCCCAGGTTGTATATGGCAGCCCTTGACCTGAGCTCTGCTTGGTCACATTCCTGAAGAGGAGAAAGGGACATGGAGAGAAGAGCAGGGGAGAGAGAGAAAGGAGAGGGGAGAAGAAGGGGAGAGGGTCAGAGGAGAGGGACGGAGTAAGGGAGAAGGGAGGGGGACAGTGAGAGGGAGAGGGCTGTTAGGAGGGACAAGGAAGGGGAACGGGGAGGGGGGGTGGAGAGAGGACAAGGCTAAAGGATGGGGAGAGGAACAGGGGAGAAGGATGGGACAAGGGTTGGGGAGAGGGGGAGGAGAGAGAGATGGGGAGATGGTTAGTCGAGAGGGACAGGTGAGACGGACAGATGGAGGGACTGGGGAGAGGGACAGGGAAAAGGGACGGGGGAAAGGGATGGGGAGAGGAACAGGGACGAGGGAGGACAGGGGAGAGGGAGAAGGGAGCGATACAGGGGAGAGGGTCAGTGGAGAGGATCAAGGGGGATGGACAGGAGAGAGGCACAGGGGAGAAGGGAGAGGGACGGGTAGATGGATGAGGAGAGGGACAGGGGAGAGGGACAGGAGAGATAGAGAGGGGAGAGGGATAGGGACAGGGGAAGGGGAGAGGGAGAGGAGAGAGGGACAGGGGAGAGGGACTAGGGAGAAGGACTGGGGAGATGGACAACGGAGAGGGACTGGGGAGAGGGAGAGGGGATAGAAACTGGGAGAGGGACAAGCGAGAGTTATTGGCATTGTAGTCTTATTCCGTCTCTCTAAATAGTATATGACATAGTATTCTGGGCAGCACGCACAGTAGCACAATGGGTAGCACTGTTGCTTCACAGCTCCAGTGTCCCAGGTTCGATTCTCGGCTTGGGTCACTGTCTGTGTGGAGTCTGCACATTCTCCCTGTGTCTGCGTGGGTTTCCTCCGGGTGCTCCGGTTTCCTCCTAGAAGTCAAAAAAGACGTGCTGTTTGGTGAATTGGATATTGTGAATTCTCTCTCTGTGTACCCGAACAGGCGCCGGAATGAGGTGATTAGGGGCTTTTCACAGTAACTTCATTGCAGTGTTAATGTAAGCCTACTTGTGACAATAAAGATTATTAAATTATTAAGAAGTTTTACTCAACTTCAGACTTGTAAACTGTTCAAAAATTTCCTTCAACAAATAACTTAATTTGTTACATACTAAAAATTGGTCCAAGTCTGTAGGACTTTCATTATATTTTGCATAGCCGGCTAATTCAACAGCTGCTTTTAACTTTGATTTCTATAATATGCAGTTCTTTAACCTGGAGAGTTTCTGTGGAGTATTACAATATGCTGTATAAAATGTTGATCAAGTACAGAATGAATTCCACAAAACTCTTGCGTGATCAACATGCTGCTATTGTAAAATCAAAAGGAATGGGTACCTGCTGATAAAACATTTTAACTGCTGAAGAAATTGAAAGTCACTTATCAACCTCTTTTACTACCAGATTTCCCTACATTACAAAAGTGATCAGTTTTAAAAGTATAATCCGGAACTCGCGTGTTACTGAAAAAAGAAACATGCTTCAAAGCTTTTCATCTTGCACACATCAGGGCAGAAGTCCAAGAAGCCCAAATTTCAAAGGGAACAGCAATTTATACTACACGAGAAAAGGTTGCTGCTTGGTTGGCGTGAATGCTGATTGGTTGAGGCGTTGCCATGGAGAATGCACCAAGGCTTTGTTTATTGAAAAAAGAGTTAAAGACTTTTGCTTTAAAGATGCTTCATTGGCAGGTAAGTGATTTGGAACTTGCAATCACGAATCAAAAGCACAGCAGAAATTGTGTGTTATTTCTAACATTCCTATTTTTTAACGCATCCCCTGGCATTTGATCCTTTCGCCAGAATGAACAAGATTAATTTTGTCAATTTTGAGAACCATTTTTCACTGGGATTAATATTGCTCGGATTAATTTTCACAATTCCCATCAGGAAAAGTCAATTAGAGAACCACTGTGACTTCTTTGAGGAATGCAAGTTGAAATAAATCCCTGAGAACAGGAATCATCTTCTCGAGATTGCTGTGAGCATTTTGTATAATTTAAAAATCTTATTCTGATTTTCTTTTTCAGCTGTTCCAATTTGGGCGGCAAGAAACACATTGACAACTGTAGCACTGCTGCTTTTCTTTTATCCATCCTTAGCAGTGCGATGGATTTTACCACAGAAATCCCCTTACACTGTGCTGTCTGTGTGAAAAAGAGAGCTAACAGGACATTGGCAAATCAGGCTTTACTTACCTGTGGCACGTCCTAAACACTTGACTAGTTATTTCCTAAAATAGCAATAGGATGCTAAATTGAATGAGTGAAAGGGACCAGAAAATTAACTCCTATATTTCTGATCAACTTTTCTTTTGTCTAGCCATTCATAGAATGGGACATCACAGAAGGCGGCCATTGCACCCATTTTGCCTGTGCTAGCCCTCTGATAGACTGAATGCCAAGCTCTTTCCCCATAATTTATTTTCCCTTCCAGCATTCATCCTCTTCTGTTTTGGAATGTTACTATTGAATCTGCTTCCACCACCCCTTTCAGGCAATACCTGATCACAATAACTCATGGGGCGGGATTCTCCGGTGCGCCATCACCTTGTTCCTCGGTGGCATGCTCTCGCCGGCAGTGGGATTTTTCATTCCCGCCACCTGCCAATGGCCACCCGATGCTGCCGGGAAACCCACGGGCATGGGTGCTCTGCCGACGGAACAGAGAATCCCGCCCATGATTTTTGAACACCTCTATTAAATCTCCTCTTAATCCCAGCCTTTGCCGTGCATTCATTACACCCTCTGAACCTACACTCCCTGATGCTTCATCCCCTTATGCCCTCACCTCAATGAATTTCAGACTCGGCATGAAACTGAATTTTCTGTCGCCTTTGTCTCCGTGCTCACCTCTTTGGGCAAGAGTCCATCCCCCGTTCAATGGATCCTTTCACACATCTGCAGTCTTCTCCCTCTGACCTGCTCTTGATCTTTTCATTGAAAATTGTCGGTACAACCTTTGCTGCTTCAATTTCTCTGCCCCTCTCACCCATTCTAATCTGTCTCCTTCTGAACTTGCTGCACTCTTTTCTCAAGTCCAAGCCTGACTTTGTTATCAAACCTGCTGATAAGGATGGTGCTGTTGTTATTTGACATACTGACCTCTACCTTCCAGAAGCTGGGTGGCAATTCTCAGACACTTCCTCCTACCTCCCCCTGGACCATGACTATAGCACAAAACATCAAGTCATTGTTTCCAGGGCTGTCACTGACCTCATTTCCCCCAGAGATCTTCACTCCACAGCTTCCAACCTCATAGTCTCACAACCCCAGACAGCCTGCTCCACCCCCCTCCCACAATCCACAAACAGGACTGCCCTGGTGGACCCATCGTGTCAGCCCCATTGATAAGCCACATTGAACTAATTTCTAAACATAGTCTATCCTCATTCCTTAGGGGTGGTACAGTGGTTAGCAGTGCTGCCTCACAGCGCCAGGGATCTGGGTTCAATTCCTGCCTTGGTTTACGGTCTGTGCGGTGTTTGCACCTTCTCTTCCTGTCTGCGTGGGTTTCCTCTGGGTGCTCCGGTTTCCTCCAAAAGACTTCACAGTCCAAAGATGTGCAGGTTAGGTGGATTGGCCTGGCTAAATTGCTCCTTAGAGTCCTGTGCCTGTTAAGTTATGGTGTTATGGGGATAGGATGGGGTGGATGGGTAGGTGAACATGGGTAGAGTGGTCTTTCGAAGATTCGATGGGTCAACTGGCCTCCTTCTCCACTGTAGGGATTCTATGATTCCTACTGATATGTAGAAATTCACATTTCTCTGTGTCAAATTTTATCTGCATCCATGATTTGTCTGTCAATGTTGCCAAAGTTTGTTTCTATCCACCTCATTGTTTACTACATTTTCCAGTTTGGTCTGATAGGAAAAGTGCTAAATGGTGACTTTATTGTATCAGATTAGATACTCCAATGTTGGAAAATGTCCTTTGCCCATTGTAAAATTGGTTATCACCAACATATCTCTGCATATCTTTGAAGGTATGCCTCTGGCTGGGTGAATATTTGCTTTGTCACTGAACTGCAACTGAGTGTTACTTGTTTTGGGATCTAGATATTACCATAGGCATGCATAATTGTTTGCTATACCAGTTGCTATGGTGCTTATCAGCGAATTTCAATGAAGTATATCACACTGTCCTGATTAATCAGGTTCACCCAAGCAGAAAGTTTCCCTTGTAAACATTAGAGGCAGACAGTGTCCTCCATTTTCCAATTGTTTAGCAATGATATTCATCAGACCCAAGACAATGAAAGGCAGCAACCACAGGGTGATCACGTTGAATATGATCGGAGAGTCCAAATGACCAGCAGCCACATCTTTAGAAACGCTTAATTTAATAACGTGAGGTACTTGTGATGGACAGGACAGAGCCAAACTGAACTTCTTTACCCTCTTTTCGTCCGTCAATAAGTAGCGGTGTATTTGAATTGATTTTAAAGTAGGTTGTGACATGTTTTCCCAAGCCTTCAGTTTGCATGACCCAAGTACCACACAGTAGTCTCTTCACCATTAACTCGGAAGGCCAGTTTATTTCACATTCAAACCCAGAAGTGAGGTGGGTGTGAAGGAGGATGTTTGCAATCTCACACACACACAGTAAGGGAGATAGAAAAGAGGAAGTTTTTATAACTATGGTACAACAGCAAGGAACCACATAAACAAATATCAGTTCACGTAATTTCCAGAGTCAGCAAGTTAAAGTATAGAAGGTGTTTCCTTCATAGCAGATTTCAGTCCAAATGAGTTCCTGGTTGGGGATAGCAGCATGAAAATTTTTTAAATGAATGATGCTCCCGCAGATGGGATTTCTGCACTTAGACCACTTGGCAGGTGATGATCACTTTTAAAATCATACTTGCTTTGAGTTGAGAGGTGGCGTTCGGCTGCTTGGCTATCTGAGCTGCTGGACTCTTTTCCAGTTGGCTTTAAAGCAGCAGTCCGAGGGTTATTTCAGTTCTCAAAGAAATATGGGGATTTCAAAATGGTCGCTCAAGTCATGTGGCCTTTTTTCTCCACAATGATTTGGCTTCAGGTCTGATAATATCCTAGCCATTAACTTTTGAGTTACTATCCATGTTGAGGTCCTTGCATCGGGAAGCCATTATCTGGTCAGACTCTGTGACTCCACTAGAAGGGTAAGCTTATCAAGCTGCAAATGATGTCCATTGTGTCATTAATGTCCCTGTCTGAAATACCTAGTCAGTCCCAGATGTGAGATGGGTCTGTTAACAGCTCTGCAGGAATAATGAGTTTTGATCCGCAAGTCTCCTGCTTTTGTCTTCTTACAGTTGAGAGTGAGATTTCACAATGATGACAGGAGGATTTTTTTGTTCTTGCAACTCCTGCTGAAAGCCTCGAGAATCAAGGGCTTATCTATAGTCATGTGACTTGTAATAGCCATCTTGTTGGGTTCAGCAGAACAGCCATTTTAAAAATAGAATAAAGTCTGATGAAGACTGTTTTGACTTCCTTCATGTCTTATTATCACAGACTAGCCCTGGAAGAAATTGCTGAACAAATCTTGAGTACAGGATCAGTGGAACACTTTTTAAGATATAGTGTTGAGCATCAGAAAAAAAAAGCAAAAGTATACAAACTCAGAGAAAACATATGTAACCCAAACTCTTTCAACAAACACTTCAAAATCAATTAATGAGAAGAAGCACATCCTGTAGGAGGAAAGAAGTAGGAGAATGGGCTCATCTGGATGAATAAAACAAAATTTAGAAGTACATTAAAAGGGTGACCGAGGCTGCTGGAAAAAATTGGATTGTCTTTGTTTTCACCAGCCAGCATTTCCTACTCAAACACAACCCTTGTATATCATTCCTATACATTTAAGATTCAAGAGGCAGGAACCACAAAGCTACAACCATAAGACCTAGGCCATTCGGTCTATCGAGTCTGTTCAGCAATTAACTGAGATCATGACTAATGTAATATAATCCTCAACTTCACTGTCCCACCTTATCCCCATAACCCTTGGTTCCTTTACTGATTAAAAATCTATCTACCTCAGCCTTGAAAATACTTAGCAAACTAGCCTCGACAGTAAACAATTCCATTAGTTGGATTTTTTTACTGCCCTCTTGAGAAGAAATTCCTCCCAATTTCTGTTTTAAGGGGACAACCCCTTCCCTTATTGAGATTATTGCTCTGGTTCTACTCTCCCACTAGGGGAAACAACCTTTAAGCATCTACCTTGTTAAGTCCATTCCCTTTGAAATAAAGGCTAACATTTCATTTTCTTTCCCTATTACCTGAACTTGCATGCTAGCTTTTTGTGATATATGCACGAGAACCAAATCCCTCTGCGCTGCAGCTTTCTCCATTTAAATAATATTCAGTTATTTTATTCTTCCTACCAAAGTGCATAACTTCACATTTTCCTACGATATTCAATCTGCCAAGTTTTTGCCCAATTCACTTAACCTGTCTCTATCCTTCAGCTTGAAGAATCTCAACTCCCCTAATATACATTTGTTGTCCAGTCCACTACTGTTTCTTCAATCATATGTTTACCCCTCAAAATGTTAATTATTCAGTAATTTGTATTAAACATATTCAACAGGAGATTGCACAGGTTCAAACAAAATTTGAATAGTTATAATGAATTTAGCATGCTGCTTTTAAATTATCTGATAAAATATTGGAGTATACACATTTACCCTTCCTTTATTTTATTCATTTATGTTATACCTCAATCAAAACTTCAAATGTTCAACTTTATCTAGAGCCTTGCTTGTACCTCCCCATATACACTTAGTACTTTCGGCAATGTAGCAATTGATGAATTAACCATGTAACATTTGTATTTTCTGTATATTAATTGGATTTTTTTCATACAAATGGGTAGTAGCATAACTTTTACTTCTGTGGGTGCCAATCTTGACTGAGTGTTGGCATTGTACCACCATATCAGAAGGTGTGGGTTCATATTCCACTCAGAATTTGATTATTTGAATGAAGTATTAATAAGTGATGCACTGTGGAGGCTATTGCCTTTTCATGAGATTATAAACACAGATCCTGTCTACCATCTCGGGTGAACCACATCTCTAAGATATCACTTAGGTGACCAACTCTGTAAGATCACCCGACTCTGCCTTGGTCTTAGCTTATCTGCTGTGGAAACCATCATCAATGCGTTTCTTACCTCTGGACTTGGACTATTTCAATACACCTTTGATCATCATTCCACATGTTACCCTCTGAAAGTTGAAGTCATCAAAGACCATTTTCTAATTGGTTTTCTAATCTTCTAATCCTGTTCACTTATCACCCCTACACTGGCTTCCAGGTCGGCAGAGCCTCAACTTCTTTTCATCCTTGTTTTCAAATCCTTCCATTGTTTTGCACCTCCCTTTAGCCCGACAACCCTCCAGAATATCTGCGCTTTTGCCATTCTGGATTCTCTTCAGAGAATCCCTGACTTTAATCACTCCGCCATTGACAGCCATGCCTTCAGCTGCTAAAACCTGGCAATCTCTCCCTAAACATCTCTGCTTTAAAGATGAACCTTAAATACTTTCTGACCAAACTTTGGCTCACCTGCCCTAACATTCCGTGGTTCACGGTCAAATTGTGCTTTATAGCATTCCTATGAAGCATTTTGGGTGATTTTATTATGTTAAAGGTGCTATATAAATGCAATTTGTTGTTGTTGGTGTAAAAGATTTCTTGGTATTTTCCAAAGCAGAGCAGAATTCTCCTAGTGTCTCGGCCAACAATAAATCTCTCAAGCAATAATACAAAAGCAGTTAATTTGATCACTTAGGTAGTCTGTTGAACTTTGTTGTGTTAAAATTGGCTGCCATGTTAATCCATACTACAAAACAATACAGAAATGCAAGCTTCTTTATTTTCCTCTTGCTGGAGAAGGCTAAGCATTAAAACTACAATTGCAGGCTTAAATTTTGTGGTCTGAAAACAACACTGAATTATAAGAAATTGGAATGTACACTGGGAAGAGGGTTACGGATAATAACAGCCTGGTTCCCATCTACTACCTAATTCTGCTGGTTGCCATTTTAAGACATGGGTGAAATCCCGGTAGCAATCCAAAAAGCAATTTGCGATCTAATGAGGAACTAATCTGTTCGGATAACATTACACATAACATTTAGAAGGTGCTGCTTTGAAATATAATGGTATCAATGAGGTGTCAGCCGCATGACATACCATTGCAGCTTGAATTATCCAGTAGAGGTGGCAGCTTGTCAAATGACTGACATAAAACTACTTTCGCTGTAGTGACCTGCAACTTCTGGTACTGAAAAATACAAGGAACAGTTTCCTGTCCGTAGTTATTGTGAAGAGCATCGACAGTAGAAATGTGGTTTGCAGGACTCAGTATCAGCAATACATTGCCTGGGTTTTACTCATGATTTATATATAAGCTCATGAGAACACAGACTTATTCCTGTTTGATAACCTAATCTATATATTAAAACAGAACAAAACTGCAGGATAATTGGTGTTTCTTCAGGCCAGTTGCAGGACACTGAAGATTATTTAAAGTGGCACTTTTATTTAAATACTAGATATACAACACTACCTGTATGGTATTCTGGTATTAATTTGGAGACTGTCATCAGATTATAGTAAAATGCATTGTGCCATTAAACAAACTTGCTTTTGTAAATTAAGAATGCCATTTTAATTGTTACCTTTTATTGTGTTTAAATATCACAGTACATGTTACGTGACAGTCTACAGTGTGGATACCTACTGCTAACATTGTGCTATGTAGTATAAGATTATGCACGGAGACCTCTGTTGGTTACTTCAGGTATATATACCTCGTGTGGGTATTCATTACAACAAAACAAAGGCTTTTCTCACGTCAGTCATCTGCCAGCCAGCGGCCTGTACTGAAGTTCTCGCTCAAACTGTTCTGCTGTAAGACTCCCTTCAATAGCCTCACAGCCAGGGTTGAACACAGAGTATGCACTAACTTCACCTTTCTTCTTTCTGCCTGGGTCTCGGGTCCCAACGTAAATCCAATAAAACATCGATAGTACAAAATATACCAGGCCGAACTCCAGCTCAATGAAGAGGCCGAGTAGGACCAGCCAGAGAAGGAATTTTAGGACATTCACTGTCGTGAAGATAGAGTGATCAGATTCAACAGGCTCGGCCAGAGATCTCTCTGGGAATGAAATCTGGCCATTTTCGTTCTTTGCCTGTAAGGAAAGAAATTTGAGTTTTATGCTGTGATTAGACGGAGGACCAATGATGCTGATAAACAAGTTCCATGGGTATAGAAAAACGCAAATGTTTGATTTTTTTTACTGACAAGTCACAGCGTGGGACAGATTAGCGACAAGGCAATCGTAAGAGCAGCCCAAATGACAGGCATATACTATCAGAAAAGCCAAGCTACGGTATCTTACTGTTCCTGAGGAAAACGGGTAAATCAACTCAACCTCAGGATGGTAACAGATTCACTGCTATTGGGGAATAGGGAGATGGATAAACATTTGAAAAGTAAACATTTGCAGGGTCATGGAGAAAGAGTACAGGACTGGATCTGATTGGGGTAACTCAAAAGAACTGGCATATTAAGGATGGACTGAATGACCTGTTTCTGTGCTGTAAGGTTCAATCACCCCAGCCTGATTCTAGACTGCATCTTTAGTCACTTACTTCCAATCATGTGGAGTCTTTACTAGAAATCTTTCAACTAACTGAAAAGATCCTGACAAAACGCGGTGACCAGATGCTTAACCACCAGCAGCATTCACAGTAAGTCACTTATTTCAATCGGGATAATTCACTCCAAATACATGAAGCACACAGGTCTCGGAGTTTCACCATTTTACAATGTTATCCCTCTTCCACAATCGAGATGTTTCTTTCTAATTTCAATCTGTAAAGTTCCCATGTATAACCTACCTTGGTGGCGGGAGGGATGATTGCGCTTTTACATTCACCCATACAGACAAGCAAAATACTGTGGATTCTTACATTTTATACAGTAGCATTAACGGAGTGAATGTTTGAAAGTGCTCCAAGGGGGGATTGATGCCAAATTGTAACAGAGGAGCCGGAGGAGATGTCTGAAAGTGGAGTGGAAAAGATAGATTTTTGACAAGGTTTTAAAATGGAAACAAGAATTGGGAAGATAGGGTTGAGTGTGGAGCGCAGAGGCAGAAAACAGGATGGAGAAGCCTGAAAATGAGGAGAGGCAAAATCCCACATAGGAATACCAGTAAACATTGCAGAATTATCATTATAGTGAAGCTCTGTATTTTGCTTTAACAGAGGAGAACGAAAGCACTGGTGGTGGTCAGGTGTAATTGAAATTGTGCAGGTTGGTTTTATATTTGTTTTTCAGAAGACTTGGATGCATCTTTATTTTTAGAAATGCTTTCTGCTTTTCTGATGGGGTATGTTATAGAATCACAGAATTTACAATGCAGAAGGAGGCCATTCAGCCCATCGAGTCTGCACCAGCCCTTGGAAAGAGCACCCTACTTAAGTCCACACCTCCATCCTATCCCCGTAACCCAGTTACCTGATCTAACCTTTTGGACACTAAGGGGCAATTTAGCATTGGCAATCCACCTAACCTGCACATCTTTGGACTGTTGGAGAAGGCCGCAGCACCCAGAGGGAACCCACACAGTCGTGGGGAGAAAGTGCAAGCTCCATACAGACAATCACTCAAGGCCAGAATTGAACCTGGGTCCCTGGAGCTGTGAGGCAGCAATGCTAACCACTGTGCCACCATGCGCCCCTGATTTGAGAAAAGTGCCTGCTTATTTGAGTTAATCCAAAATAAAGTGACGATTGTGCAACATGCATAGGCATGTCAACTCTCACAATTTCAGACTAAGATTGAGCTCAGTAATACTAACTCCACTACCTCATAAATCACAATTCAAACTCATAAAAATAAAGAGATTTGGTCTTAAAAAAATTATGGGCTTCAATTGTTTTTCTCTCATAAACCATTATAGCTTGAAAATTAGTTTATAAATTTCATATTTAATCTCTAACAAGTTGTATAAAGTTGCACTCAATCCCACAGTATAAAATGGTTAAAACAGCCAACTCAGAATATGAAATGAAAATCGCTTATTGTCACAAGTAGGCTTCAAATGAAGTTACTGTGAAAAGCCCCTAGTCGCCACTTTCCGGCGCCTGTTCGGGGAGGCTGGTATGGGAATTGAACTGTGCTGCTGGCCTGCTTTCAAAGCCAGCAATTTAGCCCAGTGTGCTAAACCAGTTTAAACAAATCATTTCTTATGGGATGGCTAAAATGAAGATGAGCACCGTTAACAGACCATCAGGGAAACTTGATATATGTCCCTGACAAACGACTTGGAAACCAAGACAAATATCCCAAATTGATTACATGGAACGGGAGATATATATTGCTTCACCCAGGCTCCAGGAACTGAAAGTACTCTCAATTAAGAAACTTGGAAACAAAACACTACAATGCTGGGACATTAAAGTGTACTTGCCTGCCAAGTTAACAGGGAATCCTAGTGCATCCCCAAACAAATTAAGCCATGGGGAAGCAGTGGTGTAGTGGGATTGTCACCGGACTAGTAATCTAGAGTAGATCTCTGGGGATCCAGGTGTAAATTTGAATTCAATAAACATCTGGAATTATAAATCCATCTGACCATAAAACCACTGTTGATTGTTGTGCTACAGGAGGCGGCGGTGGAACTTTTTAGAACACAGGGAGGTGGCTTCAGAAGAGGAAAGGTTGAGAAGCCCACGGTCGTCACATTCACTGCAGGGGCTGAGCACCGGTTTCTCAAAGCACCGAGGAACAGGCAAAAAAACACAGCCTTGTCCGCACTGCCCATGCCTCAGGAAGAAACAGAAAGAGTGAGAACTTTTCAGAGGGGAAAAGGACAAGTGAATAAATCTTGATAGAATATTAAAGTGCATCATTTAGATGTAAATTATTCATGGCTGACTCATGCATGATAATCACTCTTTAATCATCTTGTTTCATCAAGGAGGTTGGGTTGTTTTCACATGTCATGCATGCTCTGGAGGTGACTTAACTGCACCCTTGATTTTCATTTCCAAGAACAGTGCTAATGGAAGTATGCAGAGGTGGAAGCCAAAATAAATGACAGTATCGTGCAAAAGGGGGAAAATATAGGAAAACCATCAGTTCATATTGAGAGTTTGTAATTCATTTTCATTTGGATTTTTTTCAAACCTCAATATTATTCTGATTTTTTTTAAACTGCAGAAACAAAAGAAATTTCTGGCTCAGCGCACATCAAGAAGCGATCTCATTGACACCATCCATTCAATTAAATCTAATATAGAGAAAAAATATTTTGTCACACAAAAAAATCTTTCTCCAGTCCACCTATAGCTTCTCCCAGGGTTGAATTTCTTCCAACTCTTTGGCAAATTTCAGTGTCTATCAGGGTAAAATTTGCTCTCCTTGTCACAGTTCTAGAAGATGTTAAGTCTCGTGCTTACATGCGACGTGAAAAAGTAGTCCATTAAATTATATCACAAGTCTGACGTTTGGAGAAACTGATATCTGGCTTTTTGTGAAATGCGTGGGAATGCCTAAAAAAAATTACAATTTAAATCTCAAAACACATGGTCCATGCACATAGTGTGGCTGCAATGAGACAGCAATAAGTAGATAACACTATCAGCAGAAGGTGCAAACTGTAAGGGCATTGCACTCCTAATGGAGTAGGGTTCAGCTTGTGATACTGAAGATGCATTGTTCCAGGCAGTTATCTGCACATTGTGAACATTGGTTGGGATCACTGCCAGATTTGACTATTCCACTGCTCTCTGAATAATCTCCTATCCTGCACCCATTGTAAACATCCAGCTCATCATAAACTTTATTTCCCGAATCCTACTTTGAACTAACCGCTTGGCTTGACTTACATTGATAACTCCAACTTAAACTCTACGACCTTCGAAGAATTGCAAGAATCCTTCCCACCATCACCCACTCGCTATAGAGGAACAACTGGAAAGAAACCCAGCAACGGTTTGGGAATTCTCTCTGTAACAACAGTGTAAAGGAGCAGTGTGAGGGAAGCAGTGAGTATTGAAAAGAAAGGTCCCAATAACAGACTGATTGGTGGGGATAATTTTCAGCTCAGTATTTATCGCTGGTTCAATGGTTATTGTTTGTGGTGGTTAGGGATATATTAGTGTCAGTGGTTTGTTTTTTGCAGGGTACTTTGCAGCTAAACAGTCAAATGACTTTAAAACTAAACAATTTGAAATAACAGCAAAATACTGCAGATGTTGGAAATCTGAAATAAAACAGAAATAACTCTTGGCTAACACAGCAGGGCCGATGTGGCATGTCATGTGGGAACACCAGAATATGGTGTGTCCTGGAAAACAACATATGCAGGAAATGCCAACTGCTTGAGTTCAAAGTTTCAGAGAACATATTGTCAGGAAGCTAAGAATCTTTGTGGAAAGCATGTTTTAAGAGGTGGTCAACCTGCAACTCCCAACTGCTCAGGGTGTCATGTGAGAGTACCTTTAAGAAAAGTGTTTCTCAAATAGCTGTAGTGGATGTACCTTTAAGAAGTGGGTGTTCATCAAATAGCTGCAGTGATGTCAGAATGTGGGTGGAGCTGGGCTGTGTCTATTTTTACTTTCGTTTTTGAGCTGGCAGCTAGTGTGTGTTTAGTTTCGTTTTCAGAGTTGGAGCTGCATCCAGCCAAACAAGGTGTAATTTTGATCTTTCTGTATGAAAAGAATGTCTTCAGAACACTTGCTAATTTAAAAGTGGTAACTGCTCTCAGTAGATAATTTAAACCCTTTGTTAAAGAGGATGTTTGTCTTATATTGTGCGAGGAAAGATTAAGGGTTACTTATAGAGTACTGTATTCTTTGGGGGAAGTATTAGAGTTGATAATTGTTACGATGTTTACTGTGGGTTTATAAAATGTTAACTGAATTCATATAATAAACATGGTTTTGTTTTAAAAGTACTTTAGATCTCTGTTGCATCACACCTGTAGAGTGGGCCCTTGTGCTCCCATAACCAAAATCTATTAAAAGTTGTGGGTCAGGTGAACTCCATGATACACTTTGGGGTTCTCTAAACCCTAGCCTGTAATACGGGGAAAAGACAGTGATGACCAGCAGGAAAGCTAAGAGAAACAAACAGTGGAGGAATATCCTGGGTGTCCAACAGTTTGGGAGGGGGGAAAATGCAAATCCACAGCATTACATGGGGGGCACAATAAATTGTGGAAAGGCAGCTGCTTAGGGGTTTGATCAGGGGAATAATTGCCATTGTTCTGCAAGAGGAAGGGGAACAGCTACAAGTCACGCTCCATATCGAAACGTAGAGGAATTGCTGAGGCTTTCCGATAGGGTTTCCTGAGCTTGGCAAATTTTAAAAAACAGGGCCTCAAGAAGGAATCTGTGGATTAACAGCGAGCACAGAAATAATACACAGATTGACAGGAGATTTTGAGGGTCTTTAAACTCTCCAGAGATATCTAGTGGCCAGATAGCTTTAATGTATAATGTCAACAGCTTCCCATTTTGTTTGTGACACATTCCCAGATTATTACTGAAGTTTTTAACACTGGGGCCAGTTCTGGTCCCTCGCTCTGAGTAAAGAGGCGGCCGCTCTCCGAGCTCCTGCTGGGGGGTCTGACACGGTGCAGAGGCTCCGGTCAGCGGGGAAGGGGCCCAGCTCGGTCTCGGAGGGAGGAGGATGTCCCGGGCCACTCACTCTGCTCTCGGTCATGTCCTGGGGCTGCTCCCGGGACTCTGCCTCCACTCTCCGGGGCCGCAGTCGCCCCCAGAAGTCGGCTAAAACGCCGCGGCTCTGCCTAAAACCGCCATCGCTCTGCGGCTCTTCCAACCGCTGCCGCGCTCGCCATTCCGCCAACTTCCGCTCCATCCGGTGGGGCAGAAGTATCCCTCGGTAAAGAGTGTCCGCCTCATCCCGCGGGACGGAAGTGTCCCTCGGTAAAGAGTGTCCGCCCTATTCCCGCGAGGCGGAAGTGTCCCTCGGTAAAGAGTGTCCGCCCTACTCCCGCGAGGCGGAAGTGTCCCTCGGTAAAGAGTGTCCCCGCCATCGGCGGGGCGGAAGCGATCCTCGGAAAAGAGTGTCCGCCCTATCCCGCGGGGCGGAAATGTCCCGCGGTAAGGAGTATTCCCCGATCCGCGAGGCGGAAGTGTCCCCCGGTAAAATGTATCCGCCCCATCCCGCAGGAGGGAAGTGTAGCCCGGTAAGGAAGTTCCCCCCCATCCGGCGGGGCGGAAGTGTCCCGCGGTAAAGAGTGTACCCTCCAGACAGGCAGGCACAACCTGAGGTTCAGACTGTTCTAGTCTGGGACGTATCCTCAGGGAAGGATCCGGAATTCCAACAATTTCTATTAAACGTTAAATCATGCAAAGTCCCGTTTTATGCACCTTTGCAGCTCCTGTTTTGTGAGCTTAAAGAAAACAGTCCACTTAATGTTTGTGCTGACAGAATAAATTGAGGTCAAAGTCTCTTAACACTGAGTTTGTGCAGCATGGTTGCGTCAGGGTCCCAGGTTCGATTCCCGGCTTGGGTCACTGTGCGGAGTCTGCACGTTCTCCCTGTGTCTGTGTGGGTTTCCTGCGGGTGCTCCGGTTTCTTCCCACATGCCCTGAAAGACATGAGAATTGGACATTCTGAATTCTCCCTCTGTAACCCGAACAGGCGCCGGGATGCGGCGACTGGGGGATTTTCACAGTAACTTCATTGCAGTGTTAATGTAAGCCTACTTTTGACAATAAAGGTTATTAAAAACTACCTTGGACACAGTGAATATGCACCATGGCTGAGAAGTGAGCTTCTTGCACAACATCAGTTAACGGGGGAGTAGCTTGTAACGGGGCTATAGGCTCCAATTGTTGAGCTGCTTAGTTTTTGAATGGAAATACACTGGAGGCTTCCAGTAGTTAATGGGGTTTAGCGATGAAAGGCAAAGGCAGTTATGTAACAGGGACAGGACACTACAACAGATCTGAACATTTCAGCTCCCTGGTCCATATTGTCTGGGGTCCTGCTCCCAAGGCTGCGTGCAAACTCCCTATTGGCCAGGGTTCATGCGCACTACGAGATTGGCCCTGAGCCAGTCACGTGATCCGTGAAGCTGATCCTTTAAAGGGGCTACCCCACATCCCTCCCCCCTTCAGGCCATGATTACAACCACCCCAAAAACTATATACAGAAGTTACAAATGTTGAGGCAACAGGTGAAAGAGAATTCACCAGAAAGTCAATAGGTTCGGAGACCTCCGGGTCCTCCCGGACCTCCGTAGCCCTGCAACAGACTCGGCACTCTTGGGCGATCGAGTAGCCAACAATCAGTGCCATCTCAAGAGGCACCACTTCAGTGACAGGCAAACTGGCCTTGTCAGTCTCAACAGGCACAGCTGATTGAAAAGAAACAACGTCCTTGGCTCCCTTTAGCTTGTCAGAGTTACAGGAGTGTTCATGATGCTAGCTGGACTTGTTGATTCCAAAGTGGGAGTTGCCACCCCTCGACTCCTCAAATGGTCAATGTTCTTCCCGACATCTTCCCGTTAACACTGACCACACAAGAAGCCCTGACTGGGCCACAATCTCTCCTTCTTACTAAGGCGAGCCTGAAGCAAAATAATGGACTAAAACTGGGCCACCCACCCAGAACAACCGGTCTTCGTTCTGCTCTGACCACTGACTCTTCTGGGAGACCTCCACCCTCCCCGTCAGATTTGGAAACACAAGATCCATCTGGGTCCTCAAATGACTGCTCATGAGCATCTCAGTTGGTGTGCCCCCAATGGTGGAATGAGGGGTTCAGTTGAACAACAATACATAATTAACCAATCTCTGGCGAAGTGGTTCATCACATTGCTTTATCATGGTGATACACCATCAATAATACACGGAGAGTGATGAACGTAACTGAGGCTTTAATACAGTAAACAGCAAGCCTCCTGCCTCTGGACCTGAACTGGGTCAGAGGCGGAGACTTGCCACCTTTATACATAAGCCCGAGGGGAGCAGCCACATGCGGAGCCAGTCTGGGCAAGCCCAGGCATGCACAAGCATGCACAATACAATACAGGACATATAATGCAATAACATGGTTTACCACATTCACCCCCTGTTTTAAAAAAAAGATTCCGGCGGGGGTGAAGTGGTCTTAAAGATCAAGTCTGTCGGCGGCCATGACCTTCCGCCGTGATCGCCTCAGTCCCGGCTCTGGTGTGGGCGCCGGCGTCGAGACCTGCGCGTCCGGGAGCGAGCTGTCTTCTTCTTTTTCACCCAGATGTTGAGTCGGCGAAGGTGGTGGGCGGTGTATGGCGGAGGTGGTGGTGCTTGCCACCGGTGGGCCTGTGGGTATCAGCTCATGAGGGAGGTGGGCAGGGGTGGGGGTAGACGGTGTAGGGTGGGGGATGGTGATGATGGTCGCCGGGGAACCTGCAGGTGCCACGTAGGCATATTGAGAGTTTGCATGGAGGAGCAGGACCTTCTCGACGAGGGGGGTCGGTTTTATGGCTGCTCGCATGATTCCGGAGAAGGACGGACCCCGGACTGTCAGCCAGGACGGACGGAGGTGGATTTCCTGGGGAAGGCAAACATACATTCATGAGGAGTCTCGTTAGTGGATGTACATAGGAGCGACCGGATGGAGTGGAGCGCATCGGGGAGGACCTCCTGCCAACGGGAGATTGGGAGACTTTTCGACTGTAGGGCCAGAAGGACGGCCTTCTAGACCGTCGTGTTGTCCCTCTCCACCTGTGTGGTAAACCACTGTTACACCTGTATTAGGTGATGTAAGGTAGGACCTGTACTACAGGTTCGCCGGTAGCCCCTGCCTGCTGGCTCCGCCCAGCAGGAGGAGTATAAATATGCGTATCCTCTATTCAGCAGCCATTTCGCCAGCTGCTGTCGGAGGCCACACATCTTACTGTAATAAACCCACAGTTGAATCCAACCTGAGTCTTTGTACAACTGATCGTGCATCAACCTGTTCGTTTCCCCGGGGGTTATAGCTGGTCGTCCTGCTGGAGGCGATGTCTTTGCTGAGCAGGCACTGACGCAACTCGTCGCTCATAAAGGAGGAGCCCCGATCACTGTGGATGTAGGCGGGAACCCGAACAGGGTGAAAAGTCCATGCAAGCCCTTGATAACGGAGGCAGAGGTCTTGTCAGTGCAGGGGGTGGCGAAGGGGAATCTTGTGTACTCATCAATGATGTTGAGGAAGTACACGTTACGGTCAGTGGAGGGGAGGGGCCCTTTGAAATCCATGCTGAGGCGCTCAAAGGGGCGGGAGGCCTTTACCAGATGGGCTCTGTCTGGCCGATTGAAGTGCGGTTTGCACGCCGCGCAGACCTGGCAGTCCCTGGTCACGGACCTGACGTCCTCGATGGAGTATAGCAGGTTGCGAGCCTTGATGAAGTGGAAAATATGGGTGACCCCGGGTCACAGAGGTCGTTGTGGAGGGCCTGGAGTCGATCTACCATGCACCACTGGAGAGGGCATCTGGGGGCTCATTGAGCTTCCCAGGACGATACAAGATATCGTAGTTGTAGGTGGAGAGCTCGATCCTCCACCTCAGAATCTTGTCATTCTTGATCTTGCCCTGCTGTATGTTATTGAACATGAAGGCAACCGACCGTTGGTCAGTGAGGAGAGTGAATCGCCTGCTGGCCAGGTAATGCCTCCAATGTCTCACAGCTTCTACGATGGCTTGGGCTTCCTTTTCAACGGAGGAGTGTCGAATTTCGGAGGTGTGGAGGGTACGGGAGAAGAAAGCCACGGGCCTGCCCGCCTGGTTGAGTGTAGCAGCCAGAGCAAAGTCCGACGCATCGCTCTCCACTTGGAATGGGATGGACTCGTCCACCGCGTGCATCACGGCTTTGGCAATATCGGCCTTGATGCAATTGAAGGCCAGTCGGGCCTCAACCATCAGGGAAAAAATGGTGGATTTGATCAGTGGATGGGCCTTGTCCACATAGTTGGGGACCCACAGGGCATAGTACGAGTAGAACCCCAGGCATCTCTTCAGGGCCTTGGGGCAGTGGGAAGGGGGAGTTCCAGGAGGTGGCGCATGCGGTTGGGATCGGGCCCTAGGACTCCGTGTTCCACGAAGTAGCCGAGGATGGCTAGGCGGGTTGTGCGGAAGATGCATTTCTCTCTATTATAGGTTAGGTTCAGGAGTTTAGCGGTGTGGAGGAAGAGCCGGAGGTTCGCGCCATGGTCCTGCTGGTCATGGCCGCAGATGGTGATGTTGTCTAGGTACAGGAACGTGGCCCGCAGCCTGTACTGGTCAACCATTCGGTCCATTTCCCTTTGGAAAACCGAGACCCCGTTGGTGACGCCGAAGGGAACCCTGAGGAAGTGGTAGAGGCGGCCATCTGCCTCGAAGGCAGTGTATTGGCGGTCCTCCGGGCAGATAGGGAGCTGGTGGTACGCGGACTTCAAGTCGACTGCAGAGGAGACTCGATACTGCGCAATCTGATTGACCATGTCAGATATGTGGGGGAGGGGGTACGCATCGAGCTGCGTGTACCGGTTAATGGTCTGGCTGTAATCGATGACCATCCGGTGCTTCTCCCCATCTTGACGACCACCTCCTGGGCTCTCCAGGGGCTGGTACTAGCCTCAATGATCCCCTCTCGCAGGAGTCGCTGGACCTCCGACCTGATAAAGCCTCTGATCTGGGCACTGTAGCGACGGGCTTACAGTCCGGGGTGAGGTTTGCGAAGAGGGGAGGGTGGGGCGACCTTAAGTGTCGCGAGGCTACAGATGGTGAGGGGGGGCAGGGGTCCATCAAACTTTAAGGTAAGGCTCTGGAGATGGCACTGGAAGTCGAACCCCAGTAATAGGGCAGTGCAGAGATGGGGGAGGACATAGAGCCTAAAGTTAGTGTACTCCACGCTTAGTACAGTAAGGGTCGCAACACAGTACCCCCGGATTTCTACTGCGTGGGATCCGGAAGCCAGGGAGATTTTCCGGGTCGCGGGTAGGATGGGGAGGAAGCAGCGCCTTACCGTATCCAGGTGTATGAAGCCGTCTGTGCTCCCTGAGTCGAATAGGCCGTCTCATGCCCGTTGATCCGGATGGTCATCGTGGACTTCGCGAGGTGGTGCGGCCGGGACTGGTCGAGCATGATAGAGGCGAGTGTCGGAAGGCGGTCGGTAGGCCAGTCGGAGGCAGCGTACGGTCGGGTGAGCTGGGCTCCCGGGAGGCTGCGGAGTGGTCCCAAGATGGCGGCCCCCATGAGTCGCACGTGGCGGGTGGCATCTGCGATGGCAGTGGCGTGGAGTGTGTCAGCGGCGATGGCTTCCAAGATGGCGGCCCCCGTGGGTCTCACGTGTCGGGCGAAATTAAAGATGGCGGCGCCCACGGGTCGCACATGGCGGGTGGCGCGGCAGCTGGGGACTGCCCCAACAGGCAGCAGGCAGCGCTGCTGGGCCTGGAAGATTTAGGGGGGTATCGGGCCTGGCAGGCTTTTGCGAAGTGGCCCTTCTTCCCACAGCCATTACACGTTGCGTTCCGTGCCGGGCAGTGTTGTCTGGGGTGATTACCCTGGTTGCAGAAGTAGCACCTCGGGCCTACGGCGTTGGCGGGCCACTGCGTGGCGCAGGCTTGTGTCGCACCCAGGTCGGTTGATGGCTGCGCCCACGAGGGTGCCGCGCGGTCGGAGGTGAAGGCCCCCATGTTCTGGGAGGCCACCTCCAGTGAGTTGGAGAGTTGTACTGTCTCTGGGAGGCCGAATGTCCCCCCTTCTAGTAATCGCTGGCGGATATAGTTAGAGTTCATGCCCGCGACATAAGCGTCCCTGATCAGCAGCTCCGCGTGCTGGGTAGCCGATATCGCCCGGCAGTCACAGTTCCGGCAGAGAATGCGCAAGGCACGCAAGAATTCTGCGAGTGATTCCCCAGGGCGTTGCCGTCTCGTGGCGAGGAGGTGCCTAGCATATACCTGGTTAACGGATTTTATGTATTGTCCTTTTAGCAGCGTTACTGTTTCCGCTTATGAGGGGGCATCCCTGATGAAGGGAAAGTCTTTTAGGCTCACCCGTGTGTGGAGGACCTGCTTCTTCTGGAGGTCTGTGAGGTCTTCGTTGAAGGATGCGAGATAAGCCTCGAAGCAGCTTAGCCAGTGTTCAAACGTTTCTGTAGCGTCGGCTGCCTGTGGGTCCAGCTCCAAGCGATCAGGCTTGAGTGATGAGTTCTTCTTTAGGACTTTAGTGTATTAAATTGATACACCGTCAATAACACATGACGAGTGATGAACGTAACTGAGGCTTTAATACACTAAACAGCAAGCCTCCTGCCTCTGGACCCGAACTGGGTCTAAGGTGGAGACTTGCCACCTTTATACATAAGCCCGAGGGGAGGAGCCACAGGCGGAGCCAGCCTGGACAAGCCCAGGCATGCACAAGCATGCACAATACAATACAATACATATAATGCAATAACATGGTTTACCACACATGGCATTCTTGAAGGTTGTACGGCCCTCTCAGCCAGACGTTGCGATGCTGGGTGGTCGGGGGCTGTCCTCATGAGTCGTACGCCATATCCTTGCACAAAACCTAGGAAATAATCCCAAGTGAAGGCGGTGCCATTGGCCGAAACAATCGACTTGGGAAGCTCGTGAATGACACACCCAGTGCAAGGCATTTGCCGTGGTTACTGAGGCTTGGTCTACATCTCTTGAGCTGATAGATACTTAGAGTAGTCATCCACTAACACCAAAAATCTTTTGCCCATAAACGGGCCAGCATAGTCAATGTGGACCCTGGTCCACGGGCGACCTGGCCATTTCCAGGGGTGAAGGGTGGCAGAAAGCAGTGAATATTTCTGCATTTGGCAAGTGATGCTCGATCAATAACTCCAGAAGTGAGATTGGATGACAATTGAAGGCTTTATTGAACTAGATGTTTCCCCCAGCAACGTAGGTACAGAATGCAGCTGCTAGGGAGACACAGGCTCTTATACTCCGCCTTACTGGGCGGAACCAGCAGGCAGGCTTCACCAATGGTATTGCTGTCTCAGGTACCTCCCACACCAATGGTCTTACAGCATCAACCTGAGTACCGTAATACCCCTAAACCGACTACCACAGCAAGTTCCTTAATGGCTTTGTGTATGCCTGGTCACCAGACGTAGCTGCAAGCCAATATCTGTACCTTTGTCTGACCTGGATGTGTAACTCTTGAAGGATGGCCCCCCTGGCCTGAGGCGGGACGACCACCCGTGATCCCCACAGAATCACATCGTCTTCACTTGTCAGCTCGTCTTGATGAGTGAAGTAGTGCCTCAGCTGTTCAGTCATCTTGTCACACCAGCCAGACTATCATTCGTTTGACCTTTGAAAGAATAGGGTCTGTTTGGGTCAAGCTGCGGATGTGCCCTGCTGACACTGTCAGAGTGTCTAGGAAATTTAGGGCTAAAATGATCTCTTGGGGAACCGATGGTGGCGGAATGCTCTCGGGTAGGGGCAGGTGACGTAATGCTTTCGCATTAGCAATTTGCATCCCAGGTTGGTGTTGAAAAGCACAGTTGTAAGATGCCAACGACAGGGCCCAACGCTGCACCCACGCTGAGGCTATGGGCTTATCTTCCCTTAACAGGCCCAGTAATGGCTTGTGGTCAGTCACTATGTCAAACCTGTTGTGGGCCAGGGTTTAGAGAATCCCAAAGTGTATAATGGAGTTCACCTGACCCACAACTTTTAATAGATTGTGGTATGGGGAGCACACGGCCCATTCTACAGGTGTGGTACAGCAGAAATGGAAAATTATTTTTTAAAGCAAAACAATGTTTATTCTATGAATTCAAGTTAACCTTTTTAAAACATACAGTGACCAACTTAGCAACCATTAATTCAAATACAACCCCCAAAGAATACAACACTAATCCTTAATAACTTCCCAAACAACATCCAGAAGACAAAAGAAACACCTTTTAACAGAAGCACATTAGGTTTACATTCACTACTGAGAACATTTATAATTCTGAATTCACCAAATGATCAAGAGATCGTATTTTCATGGCAGAGAGCTCAACAGTACACCTGCTCTGTCTGGCTTCAGCTCCAACACTGAAAACGAAACTAAAACATACGCTGCAGCAAACAGCCTAAAATGAAAGTAAAAAGCTAACAGACAGCCCAGCTCCACCCACACTCTGACATCACTGATAAACACCCATTTCTTAAAGGTACATTTCTTAAGCACCCATTTCTTAAAGGTACTCTCACATGACAAACCGTCGACCGTACACATACTGGTGGAATTTCTTCAAACCGTATATAACCGCTAAGCCCTCCTTCTCATTCTGGGTGTAGTTTCATTCTGCTTCTGAAAGGGTCCTTGAGGCAAAGGCGATAGGGTGTTCGGAACTATCTCCCATTCTGTGGAATAAAACAGCTCCGACACTGTAAGGGGATGCATCACATATCAGCACGATTGCTTTTCCTGGATCAAAATGCACCAGGAGATTTGAAGACTGCAATGCTTGTTTCACAACTCAGAAAGCTTCCTCTTGGGGCTCTCCATTTCCACTGCTGATTCTTCCTTAATAGTTGGTGTGATGGTGCCAATGTTGTGGCTAAATTCAAAATGAACTTTCCATAATAATTGGCCATACCGAGGACAGATTTAAGCTCACTGATGTTTTTGGGTGCAGGGACATCCTGTATAGCTGTGACTTTTTCTTTCAAGGTGTGCAACCCTGTCACACCAATGCAAAATCCTAGGTGCGCCACTTCTGAGGTGTGGGAGGCACGTTTTGGGTGTTTTAGGCAGATCCCTGCATCACAAAACCTCTTCAATACTTCCCCGAGGCTGGCCATGTGTTCCTCTGGAGTAGTACAGGTGACTAGCATGTCGTCAAGGTAAACCGTCACCGTGGGAATTCCCTGAAGGAGATTTTCCATCGTGCGCTGGACGATAGCACAGGCTGAAGCAATGTCGAATGGCTGTTGGCATACTGGAAGAGGCCTTTGTGGGTATTGATTGTAGCAAACTTCTGAGACTCCTCATCGAACTCTAGTTGTAGGTAGGCTTGACTGGTCCAATTTTGAATAGGTGAGCCCGTCTTAGTGTAGAGGTCCTCGATTCAGGGAATCGTTTATCGACATGGGCAGCATGATTTATGGTCAGCTTATAGTTCCCAAAAATCGTTATCGGCCGATCAGGTTTAAGGACAGGGACTAATGACACCGCCCATTCTGAAAACTGAACCAATTTGATTATACCCAGCTGTTTCCATCTGTTTAGCTCTGCTTCAACCCTCTGATGCAATGTGTATGGCACTGGTCTGACTCTGGATTGACATATATCTTGTCTTTTACACATTTAATCAGGCCCAGTTCCTTGTGCAAGACGTCTTTATAGCTCCTTAAGACGTCTTGGAGGGTGGCGTTAGATATTTTGAAGATTTCCAGGCAGTTGAGCCTAATCTTCTGTAATCAGTCTCTTCCCAACAGACTGGGTCTATGTCCTTCCACAACAACCCAAGGCAGATTTGTCCTCCTGCCACCTGTAGGCCACTGGGGTATTGGCTGTTCCAAGGATCTTCAAAATTCCCCTGTTTCATGTTGAAAGCTTGGCTGTCGTACTCTTCAAGCTTAAAGACTCGTCCTGCACAAAGATACTGGAAAGTCTGCTCACCCACTACAGCCACCAAAGTCCTGGTGTCAACTTCCATTTTAAGGCGTTTACCATTTACCCTTAAGATATTTTCAATAGGAGCTGTCTCACTCAATTGGGCAACATTCAACCCTTACATTGTATGCTCTCCTTCAGAGCTCTTTGCCTCGCTTGGCAAGGTGCTTGCCTGTGCCCCCTTCAGTTGCACTGGAAGCAGACAAATTCCCGAACAAGACTGTCCACCTTGGTTTCAGGTTGATGTCCTGCTCCTTCCCACTCCATGGATTCTGGTCCGGTCCCGAGGACCAGGTCTGGTTCTGAGCTGTACCTGTTGATTCCACCGCAGACCTTGTCATTATACCACACCATACTTGGTTAACCTCCCTTTCAGCCACGTTTTCAAGCTCAGAGGCGCCGTTTTTGGCACACTCTGTCACCTGATTTATCTTGATCGCTTTTTCCAACAAATCAAGGGCTCGCGCCCGATTCAACAGAAGTGGGGAACCTCAGCTGGGGTTGGTCATAACAATACCCTCGTGACACAATAGGTGTGGTAAACCACTGTTAGTGTATTATATGTATTGCGGTAAACTGTTATTATACTACATGTATTGTGGTAAACCACTGCCTGATGGCTCTGCCTGTGGGTCCTCCCCTCGGGCTCAGTATAAAGGTGGCTGACCTCCGGCCCTGCCCCAGTTCGGGATCAGTGGCCAGGAAGCTTCCTGTTTAGCTTATTAAAGCCACAGTTTTGTTCACTACTCATCTTGTGTTAATTGATGGCACATGAATTCATCGCTCAAGCCTGATCGCCTGGAGCTGGACCCACAAGCAGCCGACGCCACTGCGACATTCGAGCACTGGCTAAGCTGCTTCGAAGCTTACCTCGGATCCTCCACCGACGATGTCACCGACCTCCAAAAGCTTCAAATAGTGGCCTAACGTGTACTTCCTCAACGTTGTTGACGAGTACTCACGATTCCCCTTTGCAATCCCATGCCCTGACATGACCTCTGCCACCGTCATCAAGGCCCTGCACAGTCTCTTCACCTTGTTCGGTTTCCCCACCTACATCCATAGCGATCGGGGTTCCTCCTTAATGAACGACGAGTTGCGTCAGTTCCTGCTCAGCAAAGGCATCGCCTCAAGCAGGACGGCCAGCTACAACCACCCGGGGAAACGGGCAGGTGGAGAGGGAGAATGTGATGGTCTGGAAGGCCGTCATTCTGGCCCTACGGTCTAGAAGTCTCCCAGTCTCCCGCTGGCAGGAAGTCCTTCCCGATGCGCGCCACTCCATCTGGTCTCTCCTGTGCACTGCCACCAATGAGACCCCTCACGAAGGTATGTTTGCCTTCCCTAGGAAGCCCACCTCAGGGGTCTCGCTCCCATCCTGGCTGATGGTCTCAGGGCCCGTCCTCCTCCGGAAGCATGTGAGGGGTCATAAATCGGATCCCCTTGTCGAGAAGGTCCTGCTTCTCCATGCCAACCCACAATATGCCTACGTGGCACAACATGATGGGCGGCAGGACATAGTCTCCCTCCGGGATTTGGCACCTGCAGGTTCCCCAGCGACCATCACCACCACCCCCGACCCTACACCGTCTCCCTCCACCACTACCCGGCTACTTCGAGATTTGGCACCCGCAGGCCCACCGGCGACCATCACCACCACCCCCGCCCCTACACCACCCCCCCTCCACCGACTCAACTACTGGGCAAAGAAGAAGACAACACGCTCCCGGACGCGCAGGTCTCGACACCAGTGCACACACCACAGCCGGGACTGAGGCGATCACGGCGGACGATCAAAGTCCCCGACAGACTCGACCTTTAAGTCCACTTCATCCCCGCTGGACTCTTTTTTAATAGGGGGTGAATGTGGTAAACCACTGTTAGTGTATTATATGTATTGTGGTAAACCACTGCCTGATGGCTCTGCCTATGGCTCCTCCCCTCGGGCTCGGTATAAAGGTGGCTGACCTCCGGCCCTGCCCCAGTTCGGGATCAGTGGCCAGGAGGATTCCTGTTTAGCTTATTAAAGCCACAGTTTCGTTCACTACTCGTCTTGTGTTAATTGATGGCACATCAATAGGACTTAGGAGCAGAAGTAGACTAGACCATTTGAGCCTACTCCACAATTCAATAAGATTGTGGTCTCAACTCCACTTTCCTGTCTGCCCCCCCCCCCCCCCCCCCATAACCTGACTCCCCGTCTATCAAATATCTCTCTAACTCTGCCTTTTATAAGTTAAATGTCCCAGCTTCCTCTATTCTCTGCGGAATGGAATTCCACAGCCTGATGGCCCATGAGAGAAAATATATATTCTCATCTCTGCCTTAACTTATTCTTAAACTGTGTCCCCTGGGTCAAGTCTTCCACCACAAGAGGAGGCATCCTCCCAGCATCTTACCTGTTAATTCCCCTCGGGACCTTATATGTTTCAACAAGATCACCTCTTATTCATCTAAACTGCAATGGGTTCAGGCCCAAGCTGTTTAATTTTTCCTCTGGACATAAGCCCTTTGTTCCAGGAATTAGCCAGGGACCCTTTCTGAACTGCTTCAATATAACTATACATTTTGTTTCAAATAAGGAGACCCAAACTGTACAGAGAACTGCAGATGTGGGATGGGATTTACTATCCAGCCCGCCGTGTGTTTTTCGCTGGTGGAGGCAGCCCACCAGCGGGATCTACCAGTCCTGACATTGTCAACGGGATTTCCGTTGACTTCACCCCTCATCGCCAGGAAGCCCGTGCGCTGCCGTGGAACCGGAACTTCCCGCCGGCATGAACAGCCGTCAAATCCCCTCCCCCGTAGTCTCACCGCAGCCCTGTACAGATGCAGTAAAAACTTCCCTACTTTTATATTCCTTTCCCCTCGCAATAAAGACAAACATTCCATTTTCCTTCCGAATCACCTGCTGCAGCTGCATACTAACTTTTTGTGATCATGTACCAGGACACCCAGATCCCTCTGTACTACAGAGTTCTGCATTCTCTCTCTATTTGAATAATATACATTTCGATTCTTCCTGTCAAAGTGGAAAAGTTCCAATTTTCCCATGTTATACTCCATCTGACAAATTCCTGTCCATTCACTTAACCTGTCCATATCCCTTTGCAGACTCTACCTTCTCATAACAACTTAATTTCTGGCCTATCTTGATGTCATCAGCAAACTTAGCTACGATACATACATTCACTGTCTTCATCCAAATCATTGACATCGGTTGTAAACACCTGAGGCCTCAGCACTGATCTCTGTAGCACGCCACTACTTACAGCTTGCCAAATCTGAAAAAGACCCATTTATCCTTACTTTCTACTTCTTGTGTGCTAACCAATCCTTTATCCATGCTAATATGTTACCCCCTGCACCAAGTTCTCTTATTTTGTAAGTAACGTTTGATGTGGCACCTTATAAAATACCTTTCAGAAATCTAAGTATACCACATCTACAGGTTCCCCTTTATCCACCTTGCTTGTTACTTCATCAAAAAACTCTAATAAATAAGCAGATAAAGATTTGCCTTTCACAAAACTGTGTTGACTCTGCCTGATAACATTATGATATTCTACGTATCCTGCTGTATCCTCCTTAATAATGGATTCTAACAATTTTCCTATGACATATGTTCGGCTAACTGGCCTATTTGCTGTCTGTCTTCCATCTATTTTTAATCCACTGGGACCCTTCCAGAATCAAACGAATTTTGAAAGATTATACCCAGTCTCTGCACCTTCTGGAACTAAGGGCGGGATTCTCTCAGCCCGGGGCCGGGCTGGAGAATCCCCGCGACTGGGCCACGCCCCCCCCCGACATCGGCACGCGATTCTTCGCAGAGCGGAGAATCGGCGTCATTGGCGCCTGCGTGGCTGGCGCGGCGCCAGTCGCTGGCCGCTCTATGCGGCCGGCTCGCCGATTCTCGGCCCGGGATGGACTGAGCGGCCGTAGTTAAAACGCTGAGTCCTGCCGGTGCCGTTCACATCTGCTCGCAGCCGGTGGGAACTCTGTGTGCAAGGGTCGGGTGGCGGGCCTGGGGGGTGGGGGGGGGGGGGGGGCGGGGGGGGCGGGGGGGGCTCCGACCCCGGGGGTGTGCCTCCGATGCGGCCTGGCCCACGATTGGGGCCCACCGATCGGCCGGCCGGCCGGTCTGTCCCCTGGCCTCCTTTCCTACGCTCCCTGTAGCCCTACGTATGTGCGCGTTGGCGCCGGTGCCACTGCACATGCGTGGATCCTGCGCCGCACAATTTGCACCGGGCTCGGCAGCTCGAGCGGCGTGAACCGCTCCAGCGCCGTTCTGGGCCCCCTGTAGGGGCCAGAATTACTCCTGGCAGCGGCCCGTTCACGCCATCGTAAAACGCGACGCCGTTTACGACGGTGTGGACACTCTGCCGCGGGATGGGAGAATCCCACCCTAAGTGTCCAGGTAACATTCCCCCTCCCTGATACCTCACAGTGTCTGCAGCTTGCTCTTCAACTCAGTAGCTCAGAGGCAAAACTCCTTAACCTGCAGACACTTTACTGTCGCAACACATCATCTGCTCTCCCTTCTTTAAACTGTATTAATTTATTTATTTTACTGAATTAATTTATAATTAATATACCCTACCAAACCTCATAAGCTTTATGACAATTTGGAAACCTTGCTCCTACTAATTACACCATACAATTACGAATAAATTACCTGAGTTTTGAAGGTAGGATAAAGGTAAAAAAATAATCACCAACAAACCCGTTGTCCTGTGATGTCAGAATAATTTTCTTGAACTTGGCCAGTCCACTCTGGAGCCACAGATTAAACTCTCCTCTGGTCTTTTAAGCGCTCCATAGATGCTCTCTCCTCTCTTGTGTTTTAAATTCCCTGACTCGCTTTTCTCTTTTAAGAAATTTCTTAAACCCTTCTTAAAAGCTTCTTAAGCCTCTGGTCTTGCTTCTCCTTCTGTGGCTCAGTGTCATACTTTGTTCTTGTGCAACACCTTAGGTTGTTTTATTTTGTTAAAGGCACTATATAAATCTAAGTTGTTGTTCAAACTTTTACAACACCATTACATTATTTATCTGCTTGTATTGCATGGTGCCATCGATTGATGAGGGCAAAAGTGCAACAGAGGAAAGCCAAACAATATCAGGACTTCACGAAGATTTGAGAAAACTACTCTCAAAATATTAGAGTCAGAAGCAATGGAAGTAATGTGCAGAATCTAGCTGGGGTCTCCTTCAACTTTGGGGTCAGTACTGGGAAATACTAACTCAAATATGACAGAAATAATGTAGAAAGAACAGAGCCAAGAAATCAAACTGAAGGTACATATAGTGCAATACGCCGTTAAGATCACAAATTCTCAAAGGCCAGATCATGCTTTTCATATATTTTATCTGGACTCATCAGTCAGGGGCAAGAAACCCTGGAAATTGTGCCTTCAACTATACAGATCAATTGGCATAAGAACATCAGAATAGGGCAGGAGTAGACCATACAACCCCTTGAACCTGGCAGCACGGTAGCATAGTGGTTAGCACAATTGCTTCACAGCTCCAGAGTCCCAGGTTCGATTCCCGGCTTGGGTCACTGTCTGTGCGGAGTTTGTACGTTCTCCCCATGTGTGCGTGGGTTTCCTCCGGGTGCTCCGGTTTCCTCCCACAGTCCAAAGATGTGCAGGTTAGGTGGATTGGCCATGCTAAATTGCCCTTAGTGTCCAAAATTGCCCTTAGTGTTGGGTGGGGTTACTGGGTTATGGGGATAGGGTGGAGGTGTGGGCTTCGGTAGGGTGTTCTTTCAAAGAGTTGGTGCAGACACGATGGGCCGAATGGCCTCCTTCTGCACTGTAAATTCTGTGATTCTGTTCTGCCTTTCAGTAAGCTCATGGATGATCTTCAACTTTAACCTCACCTTTCCTCCCAATCTCCATATCCGTATATACACATAGATTCCTGGAACCTATCAATCTCAGTTTGAATGTACTCAAGGTCGAGCATCCATAGCTCTCTGGCATACAAAATTCCTAAGATTCACAACCCTCTCGAATAGAGATAGAAATCTCTACTCCTCCCAGTCCTAAATGGTTGACTCGTTATTCTGTTACCATGTTACTCTAGCCGGGGAAACAGCCTCTGGGCATTTTTTTCAAACTTGTTCAGGGAATGTGGGCATTGCTGGCTGGGCCAACATTTATTGCCCATACCTATTTGCCCTGGTAGGGCTGTTGCTGTGAATCTGGAACTATATGTTTCTTGGCAGTAATGTTATCAAAACCTGGGTTAAGATGCATACAAACATTATGACTTCTAGAGCTGTGATTAAGGGGGCATAAAAGTGAGGGAATAATTGATTTTGCAGGTGAAATGTTATGCTAATAGATTTGAGAACCATTTATTTGCTTCCAGCTAGCTAGCTGATGGAATATTGTTTATGTTTAAAGGACAACTGGGTTATAGATAATTTAAGAGGGGTATTATGTTTTGTGCATGCTAAATAAGTCATGGGACAACTTATGGGAGGAGATAAAAGAATGCCTTATGCTTTGTGTACAGACGATGTAATTAAGGGGAGGAGCCAGCTCCAACTAAAAACGTTTGTTCTTTCTAGGAGTTTTGGTCCTGGAAGTAAAAAACATGGTTGTTAACTTTATTCATGAGTGGTATTAGAACTATTTTGGTTTGCTTAATTGGAATGTAGTGGCAGGTTAAGAATGTATGTTAAAGTTTATTCTTTCACTGTTGTACTTGTTAACTGTAAAGCTATTTCTCAGTTGTTAATGTGGTTAATTCCATGTTTAAATTTAAGTTTATTCTAACATAAAAGATACTTATTGGCTTGTGTTATCACTCCAGTGTGGTGCAGTAACCTTTTCTCACAGTTTTACAAATTGCAAAGAGTCGGATTCTCATTCAGGATCCTAACACAACAAAGGAAAAAGAAAATATTTATCTATACAAAACAGGTACAGTACAGAAAATAATGGAATTTGGAACATAGGATTAAATTCTAAGGCTCTATCAAATATCCTCTCCAGCTCTCTGACTACGCCAGACCAATAGGATTGAATCTTAACATAGGTCCTTACACAATGTGTATAATAACCCTTGATTATCAGGCACCTTAGACACATCAGTGATATAGCAAGATCAAACCCATGAATAAGACTAGGTATGATATGCAAGTAGTGCGGTATCTTAAATTGAGTCTCCTTCACGTTACTGCAAATGGAAATTCTACTGGCATAATCCCATATACTGCCCCATGTCTCCTCATCAATATTAATTGCCAAGTATTTTTCCGAAGACTGCAGGGCACCCAATGTGCTAACACAGGATCTAGAACTTAAAGTATCATAAAACTTGCTGATGAGCTGTTTAGGCTCCACAGAGTTCAGGTTTAATTCCACTAGGGAAATAGAGGAGTCATGATGCAAGTTTGTCCCATTAAGGATAAAGTCTCTAAATAGTAAACACTTCACAAAGTAGTGTCTTGAGATGTCAAATTGTTGACATAGCTGTCTGAAGGATGACAAGGAAGCACCACTGAATATATCTTCCAGCCTACAAATGCCACTATCTCTCCATGTATCGAATCCTTGGTCCATTAGACCGGATGGGAAGTCTGGATTGTCCTTTATGGGAGAAAGACTGGAAGTCAGTTTAGATCACCCTTCTAGCTGGTGGACCAATCTCCACCCGATAAGAGTATTAATAATAATAGGATTCTCGTACCTAGCAGAACCAACCTAAATGTCTCCTTAAAATAACAAGACCGGCAGAGGATAAGCCGATTGGTCTACTTTAATTTCAAGCAAAATAGGATCCTTTCTAACCCAATCCTTTATAAACCAGAGGTGAGAAGCTAGTTGATACAGCCTAATATCCGGGACGTTCAGATCTCCCCTAGCCCCAGGAAGCTGGAGCGTAGTAAACGTTAGGCGAAGCTTCTTCTTATTCCAGATAAACAAACTGATCTGATTCCGTTGACCTCCTCTAAAACTCCAGCTCTGAACGAGCCAAACCCAACCTAATAGAAGGGGAGGGGGGGTTTACTGCTCAGCACACCCACCAGCATAGCCTACGATTTTGTAAAATTGAACTTGTATCCGGAGAAAGCACTAAATCCGTCCACTGCATTAATAATAGTGGGAACTGAGACACCAGGCTTCGGCACAATGAGCAACAAATCATCCCCATAAAGCGTTGCATCTCTCCACACTCCAACCCCGATATTAGGGGGTCTTGCCAAACAGCCTCCGCCAATGGCCCCATGGCCAGCGCAAATAACAAGGGGGATAAGAGATAGCCCTGTTTAGTCCCTCTCTGAAGCTGAACGTTCTCAGACCTAAGGTCTGAACGTTCTCAGGCCTGTGGTGCAACACCTGAATCTATTTAACATAGTCCCCCACCAGCCCAAATCTCCACAATATCTACACCGGAACATTTTACTCAACCCAATCAAGAGCTTTCTTCACGTCCAAGGAAATCACCAGTCCATCCAATGCCCACTCCGAGAAAGCCTAAATCACATTCCGCAATCTCCTAATGTTATCACTGGAGAAGCTACCCTTAATCATCCCAGTCTGGTTCTCCCGAATAATTGTTGGAAGGAGACCCTCCAACCAACTTACAAGTACCTTAGACAACAGTTTCAAATCGACAATTAAAAGTATAATTGGTCTTTAAGAGGCACATTCCTCCAGATCTTTACCTGTCTTCAAAATAAGGGCGATATTAGCCTTCCAAAGTGTTTGCGGCAACAGCCCTACTTCAAAGGGGTGATAGTGCATACCCACCAAAGACTCTGGGCTGGATTCTCCGTTTCTGAGTCTAAGTGCTGACGCTAATAGAGAATCCATGGAGTTTCACGTCAGAAAAATCAGCGCCACACCTACCCCGATTCTGCTGCCGGTGAGGGGCTAGCACCGGCGCCACCTGGAACACTAGCAATCCGCACGAAAAATGGTGGGCCTGTGATGGACACTCGCAGGGCTGACAAGCTGCAGCCACGCTTAACATATAAACCCCACACACACACACTGATCGCGGCTGAAAAGATGGGACAGGTTATGCTGGAGTGACCATACAACTGATGGGTCGGCTGAGGCCAGAGGGCACCCAGGGGAGGTGCCCTGGGGGCAACACCTATATGACCCAGGGCATCAGGTTTATAGCGAGCTGTCTGACATGCGCAGCCTCATGGCTGCCTGCCGGCTGCGGTAATGCCCATCCACCCCGACCCCACAGCTCAACGCCTGGCCACCCGCCATTACTCCCCCAGCCCTGGCAGAAACCCCCCAACCAGTGGCATGACTGTCGGCAAAGTATGGCGGTGCTCGACACTGTCCATATGCCTTCTCTCTCTCTCAACTGCCACCATGCCAAGTTCACAATTTGTGAGAGGACACATGGACCACGCCGTCGGGAAATTGGCCCATCTGACACGGAGCATCGCGGGTGGGCCCACTAATGAGATGCGAACGGTGTTTCAACTACGCACGGCATGTGTCGCATTGATGCCGTTTCCAAGGAGGCGGAGCATGACGATTCAGCATCAAATCGGCGCCTGCCACGATTTCGGTGTCGGAAGCTATTCTCCCCCTATTTTGCTGTCTGCCAATGGGGAATCCCGTCTTCTATCAACTCCCTGTAAAACTCACACCCAAAACCATCTGGCCCCGGGGCTTTTCCTGACTCAATCTCCCTAATGGCCGCAGCCAGCTCATCCTTAGAGATAGGAGCATTAACGGCCAAGCGTTGACTCTCAGAAACCACCGGGAATGCCAGGGAGAAGAAACAATGTTCCATATCTGCCCTTGGATAACCATACTGGGACGGCATGGTAGCACAGTGATTAGCACTGTTGCTTCACAGTGCCAGGGACCTGGGTTCAATTCCTGGCTTGGGTCACCGTCTGTGTGGAATCTGCACGTTCTCCCCATATCTGAGTTTCCTCCCTCCATGTACCCAAACAGGCGCCGTAGTGTGGCGACCAGGGGATTTTCACAGTAACTTCATTGCAGTGTTAATATAAGCCTACTTGTGACACTAATAAAGATTATTATTACAGATCCAAAATACATAACTCTGCATAGAAATTCTTGAAAACCCCATTAATCTCCTCCATCTTCATAACCATTCCACCCACCGACGCACAGAGACCCTGCCATCTGCCTTCTTCTTCGACCGATAGGCCACGTAGTTACTCAGCTTATTCCCAAACTCATGCAGTTACTGCATTGCAAATTTCAAGTTTCTCTCAGCCTGCTGCATCAATAAGGATTCAAGAGCCACCCTTACTGTATTAACCACCTTCAACAATTGTTGTTAGGGGCCCTCCTTTAACTTTCCTCGGCATCAGCCAAAAAGCCCTCCAATCGACTGTGATTTTCCAGCATTGCACGCATTTTGTTGGCCATATAAGAACTAACCAGCCCCTGAGCAAAGGCCATACAAATCTGCCACAAGGTAACATCAGAAATAGCATTAACTGAGTAGAAAAGTTCAACTTCTTCTTAAAATATCGCTAAGCAAGGAAGCGCCAAACTGCCACGACCTAGACCGGGAGTGCAAGCCCTCAAGAACAAATTCCAGGAAGACAGGAGCATGGTCGGAGATTACAATACTACCGAGAGAACAAGAGAAGACCAAATGTAGGATCGTCCCAGGTAAAAAATCAATAGTCAATTCTAGTGTGACATTGATGGGGGGGCTGAGAAGAAAATAAAATCTCTATCCCTAGGATGCATGGTTCTCCACACATCCAAGTATCCCAGCTCCTCACAGGACGAGGCCAGTGTCCTAGCCTGCTGGGTACGGGGGGTGGGGGGTCCTAGTCTCCGGGAGCTTGTACATCAAGGGGTTCAGATGACAATCAAAGTCACCACCCACAAAGGAATTAGCCGAAGCCAATTCTGCAAAGTCCCCCGGAAAGCGTTAGTGCTAAACTCCAGAGAGTAATTCTGAGGATCGTACACATTCATTATCGAGACAATTTCCCCATGTACCAATCCGCTAACAATCACATTCCTGCCATCCTTATCCTTAACACGGTTCTTCTTTTTCAAAGGGATATTCTTGTTGATCAGGATTGCTACACCCCTACAACTCGATAAAAAAGAAGCAAAAAACGACCTGCTCCACCTATTCCCCCCCCCCCAATTTTAAGTGATCCTTGTCATCCAAGTGAGTCTCCTGTAACAAGACCAAATTCACTTTCTCCTTTCCTTTTCACAGGATGACGAATTCCCCTTACATTCCATGGGAAAAGTTTGAGATTAGTTACTGCGTAAACTACCAGAAGACAAGTAGGAGAGGATTTTCACGCCATGAAAAATCTGCTAGGTCGTGGCAGTTTGGCGCCTCCTTACTTAGCGATATTTTAAGAAGAAGTTGAACTTTTCTACTCAGTTAATGCTATTTCTGATGTTACTTTGTGGGAGATTTGTATGGCCTTTACTAGGGGGCTGGTTAGTTCTTAACACCGCCCATCCCCCCCTCCCCATTCGCAATTTATACCAGAGGCAGCAAAGTATCCCCAGCATGTTCCTTTCATGGATATAAGACCCGTCTGTACCAATGCAGGATATAGTCAACAGCATAGCGACCCCAATATAATAGTAAGACAAAATAATTACAACCACAGTAATTCTGAAGGGGCATTCCTCAACAAGAATGAGGACCCATAGGACTAACTCCATGACCATACTATCATTAACAACCGGGCACAACATCCTCAACAAGGAGGAGAAAAAGAGAGTCAACAAGGGAATGGGAGTCAAATGCCCCTCCCGCATTTTAAACCCACCCATGAAAACCTGTATCCACCACCCACCCTTCAGAACTGGTGTCACTCAGTTCTTTATAAAAAAAAAATTAGAGTACCCAATTCATTTTTTCCAATTAAGGAGCAATTTAGCGTGGCCAATCCACCTAGCCTGCACACCTTTGGGTTGTGGGGGCGAAACCCACGCAAACACGGGGAGAATGACCCAGAGCCAGGATCGAACTTGGGACCTCGGCGCCGTGAGGCTGCAGGGCTAACCCACTGTGCCACCGTGCTGCCTGTGCCACTCAGTTCTGCTATGATTAAGACACGGATAATAAGAAAAGATAGCAGATAATCAGCTTGCGGCACATCTACCATGTCTATGATACTAAGAGTCCCGGAAGTACTCATGAGAAGAAAAAGACATTCAATACAGTGCTCAAATATTAACATCGCCCCTTAAGCAGCTTATATGACAATAAAATCAGACGAACAACACCATGATAAGGAGAGAGTCCGGATTAGAGCTTTTAGGTTTTCCGAGTTGCAGACCATCAGTCCAATTCCTTGTTCTTCATGGACTTGACGAAGGCCAAGAGAGTAGTCGGATCATTGAAATTACTTAATGGAGTCGGCAGATGTGACTTTCAGGATCGCAGCACAATGCATAACATAATTAATTAAGTTGCCTGAATTAAGCTTTGAACTTTGTCGAAGCCTTGACACTTCAGTTGTGTCATCGCTGAAAAGTCCTGGAAAAAGGAAATTCTCGTCCCCTCATGGAACTAGGTCCCACCATGCCTCCCACCTTCCAGGACCCTCTGCCGATCTTTAAAGTTGTCAAAGCGAATGATTATAGGCCTGGGACGGTGATTGTCCCTCGGGCTTGCAGACAGGATACGGTGTGCCCTTTCCAATTTGAAACTCCCAGCCTTCATAACCAGCTTAAGAAAAAACATGGCAGCCAGCTCTCAAAGAACTTAACAGGAGCAAATACTCCGCAACTCGGTATCATGAGCACATAGGTTTTGAGTCAGCACGCTGAGCCCCTGGTCAATAACACGGAGAAAGTCAGCGTCCTTTTATCACTAGATTTTTTTCACAATGCTAATCCAGAAGTCTTCCAGGGATATAATAGCAATTATTAATTTGCGGCTTCGGCAAACGTGCTAGAAAATCAGGATAAATGAAGGGTTATAAGTGAGAGGTGCCAGACCCTGCGGAAAAGCTGCTACTCCCGCGCCCGCATCAGGTGGCCCTCAATTCGAGATTTTTGTTGGATTCAAATCTCACCATCATTTCACCACAGTGGGATTCGAACCAGAGTTCCCAGAGCATTACTCTGGGTCTGTGGATTATTAGTGCAGTGACAATACCATTATGCCACTGCCTCTCTGTGAAGTATATTTATAAAATAACAGATCAAGGACACTCGTATGAAACTGTTAAGCGTGCATCCACTCGTGTTGTCAGCATGTTTCTTATCATGCACACTTTGCTGCCTGAACTTTGTCTGTTTTGTGAAAGCAGTTCTTGTATGGTCGAACCTGACAGCAATCAAACCCCATGTTATCAGTGCTTTGCTCTTCTGATTGGATCTCTAATGTTCTTTTGCCCTTTGATGAAAAGATGGACTTTTAACTGGATCCCGGCTTCTCGAGCTGCCTTTATGCATTGATTGCTGGCTGCTACAGCAGAAGACATTGCCTGTTCTTCGACTGATTGGGAATAATGTATTGTGACAACAAGAAATTATTTTACACTGGAGTTGTTGTTGGTGCATTGTTGTTGCTAATTGGCGGCATTCTGATCCCAGTTGGAGATAAAATAATCCAGGATACTATAAATAAGGTATACTCTAACTTCACACATGGTCATTGTTATTTTTAAAGATTTTAATTGATGTGTGCTGAGCACTTTCTTTAGATTGATGTTCCTGCTACATTATAATGCTGATATTAATGGCATGAGTTACAGCTACTAGGTTCCTCAACGACTCTCCCTCGGACTGGTCTGTTCCCTGTAAGAACACAATTCACAATGCCCTATTTTGCTCTTGCTCATGTATTTGCTTTGTTTGGCCCCTTGTTCCGCACTGTAACCAATCACTGTTTAGTGATGTACCATTTGTCAATGTACTCTGTCGATTATTCTTTTTTGTCCACTATGTACGTACTGTGTACGTTCCCCTGGCCGCAGAAAAATACTTTTCACTGTACTTCGGTACATGTGACAATAAATCAAATAAAATAAAAATCAAATATGAGTGTGCGGACAGATTCCTGTTCTGATTATTCACTTGTTAAATCATCTGATACTCACTGGTTTATGTAATTTGCTCCGGCACTGGTCTCACATCTTTGACACCTGTGGCTTTGAATCGAGATTAAAGTTTGCACTCTCTCCCTCTCTGCTGGCTTTCAGAGAACATGTCATGGGCATTTCATAAACAGCCTGAATTCATATATGAATACACCAGCACCTGGAAGTTCCCCTACAAATCACTTACCATCCTGACTTGGAAATATATCGCCATTCCTTCACTGTCGCTGGGTCAAAATCCTGGAACTCCCTCCCTAACAGCACAGTGGGTGTACCTATGCCCCATGGATTGCAGCGGTACAAGAAGGTAGCCCGCCACCACCTTCTCAAGGGCAATTAGGGATGGGCAACAAGTGCTGGCCTAGCCCGCGAAGCCTACAACCCATAAAAATGAATTTTTAAAAACCTGGTAGAAAACTCCCAGTACCGCTAACACAAAATGGCTGAGCATTTATCGTTTTCAGCCAATCTCCAGCATACTTAGCTGCTCACAGGAGAGGATGGCGAATACAGAAACAAGAACTGGAGGAGGCCCCAGGCACACCGTGTCCTTGACTCCATTTGGGAAGCAATTCTGGACTTCATTGGACATGGGAGCAGTGGTAAGACAGATCCTGCATACCAGTGTGATATATAACTGCCTGGTATTCCTGTCACTTGCACCTCCGCTGCTCCCAATGCAGGCGTACAAAAGCAGGTGCTGATTGCTCGCAGCATTGCTGTGATGGAAAAAGCCTTCGGGGCCTATCTTTGCGAAGCCCACCAGCACTGTGGCTCACTGATTCCACAATTTGCAGCTTCACCTCCTCCCTGCTACCTAACCCCCCCCCCCCCCCCCCCCCAAGCACCTGCATCAATACTAACCCAGGTACCCATTGTTTGTATGTAAACTACTGACCTGACCTTTCCAATGGGGTGAGGAGTATAAGTCATTGGTGTGGAAGAGATTTCCAGTGAGTCAGTGACAGTGCTGGGAGAAGTGAACTTGTTGATTTCCTGAAATAACAAAGCAGTTTGATCTTTCACAACTGGCGGGGTCCTATTTCTGGCTATTGTGGTTTTTTTCCAAGTCATCTGAAAAGGATTTATTTTCAAACACTATTATAGGAAGGCGTTATTGAAGAAGGCACCCTCGCATATGAAAACTGGATACAAACAGGAAGCCCTGTCTACAGGCAGTTCTGGCTCTTTAATGTCAAGAATCCATCCGAAATTATGAATCTTGGAGCTAAACCTGTGCTTGAACAGAAAGGACCCTATACCTACAGGTACATATCATTTAAATTAGGCCTTGAAAGTTTGATCTAGTTTAGATAAATCCTCCATTGTTTGGCCCCCACAATTATGTTACGTGATCTGTTCTGCTGTTGTGACACTCAGCTGGTGCCATCCCTCACTTCCTCGTCAGTCAAATCCTAGGCACAAAGCAACTTTCCAATCAAATCCATTAACTCGATATCACAGGAAAATATCTGATTAAAATATCACTGTGAATTCCCCCAGTGAGTAGTTCAGCCAAGTAGACAAGGAAGGCCTGTATTGATTCATGGCCTGTGCTGCATTTGGGAGGTAGTCAGTGTGGGATAACTGATCTCATCATACCAGTGAAAGGACTCCTGTTGCTAATTGCCAACCAAGGACCTCGTGGAAATAAAACCATAAAACGTAGGAGCAGACGTAGGCCATTTGGCCCTATTGAATCTGTTCCACCATCCAATGAGATCTTGACTAGTCTAATATGATAATCTTCAATTCCACTTTCTCACCTTATCCACATAACTCTTGATTATTTTACTGATTAAAAATCTGACTATCTCACCCTTAACCATACTTAATGACCCAGTCTCTACAGCTCTGTGGTAAAAAAATTCCACAGATTCACACCCTCTGAGAGAAGTTTGTCCTCATTTCTGTATTTAACGGGTGACCCATTACACTGAGATTATTCCCTCTGATCCTAGACTTGCCTATAAAGGGGAAACAACCTCTCAGAATCAGCCCTGTCAAGCCCCTTGAGAATCCTGTATGTCTCAGTAAGGTCACCTCTCATTCTTCTAAACTTCAGAGATTTCAGGCTCAACCTACTCAACCTCTCCTCATAAGAATATCCCTCCATACCCGGGATCAATCTAGTGATCCATATCTGGATTACTTCCAAAGCCAATATATCTTTCCTTAGATAAGGGGACAAAAACAGTTCACAGTATTCCATGCGTGGTCGAGCTAGTGCCTTGCATAGTTTTAGAAAGACATCCCTCGTTTTGGGAGATGGAGAGAGGAATAAACTGATGTGAATATAAATAAAAATATCATAAATTATCACAGAATTTACAGTGCAGAAGGAGGCCATTCGGCCCATCGAGTCTGCACCGGCTCCTGGAAAGAGCATCCTACCCAAGGTCAACACCTCCACCCTATCCCCATAACCCAGCAACCCCACCCAACACTCAGGGCAATTTTGGACACTAAGGGCAATTTATCACGGTCAATCCACCTAACCTGCATATCTTTGGACTGTGGGAGGAAACCGGAGCACCCGGAGGAAACCCACGCACACACGGGGAGGATGTGCAGACTCCGCACAGACAGTGACCCAAGCCGGAATCGAATCTGGGACCCTGGAGCTGTGAAGCAATTGTGCTATCCACAATGCTACCCTGCTGCCCCTTGTGCAAGTCCCACGCATTTAAAAACTAAAAAGGGCGCAGGATTACATTTTAAGGGCAGGCATATTTTGGAAATAATCAAATTCCTTTACATTTTAACCCCGTTTCTATCAAACACAAGAACATCTTCAATCCAGTTCAGGTGTCCATCACTATTTAGTCCAAACCTCAGGAATTTGTTTTAACCCATTCACTCAGCCTCTGTAATCAGGAGCAAGTTAAGGCAGATTCTAGTCTTACGATTTCCCAGCAAGGGCCAGAAACTCAACCCAGTTTCTAATCTGACAGTTCGTCAAACGCCACTCGCACCATTTACATAGTAACTCAGTCACTATCAATTAGCCACTCAGTGTAGGTGTGTGTGTGACTATTTGTGTCAGTACGTGTGTGTGTCAGTGTGTGTATGTTATTTGCTGATCAGATTTATGTAACACATACCTGTTCTGCGTTAATATAATCGCTGCCAATCATTTTATCTTCTTCTGATAATTCCAAAGGTTACAAAAGAATTAAAAGGTCAAAGAATATTTTTTATCACCTCATAAGCAAATTACAATGTTCCACAAGGAACTGATCTAACTTTATACATTACTTTCATGGCTTCAGATTTGGCCATTGGCATTACCCTGAAACACACTTAGGCAACCCCAATATGGCGGCAAACTCTTAAGTTTGAGAGATTTGGTATAAGAATCATGGGATGATTCCTTTTGCAAACATGAAATAAATTTAGAGTTCCCAATTACTTTTTTTCAAGTAAGGGGAAATGTAATGTGGCCAATCCACCTAACTTGCATATCTTTGGGTTGTGGGGGCGAAACCCACACAAACACGGGGAGAACGTGCAAACTGCACACAGACAGTGACCCAGAGCCAGGATCGAACCTGGGACCTCGGCGCAGTGAGGCTGCAGTGCTAACTACTGCGCCACCATGCTACCTCCTTTTGCAAACCAGAGTAGGTTGACAGTTGATTTCTAAATGGTTATTTGTTTTTAAACAGTCAAAACTCTATCAAAACTTATTACTGTATTAAGTGCTGGCCCCATACTTTTAGCAATTTGGTGGTGAATATACAGAATTTTCACAAAACTGTTTTTTTTCCAATGAATCATGGTGATGTCTCAGCATGAACTGTTCAGCCTATGTCTTCCTCAACTCACAGAATCATTATGGTACAGAAGGAGGCCATTCAGCCCATCATGTCTGCACCGGCTCTCCAAACGAGCATCATGACTTAGTGCTGCCATTCCCCTGCCTTTTTCCGTACCCATGCAGCTTGTTTCCATTCAAGCAATTATCTAATGCCCTCTTGAATGCCTCGATTGAACCTGCCTCCACCACACTTCCAGGCAGTGCATTCCAGGCCCGAAAAAGTGTTTTTGTCACACCACTTTTGCCTCCTTTGGAAATCACTTTAAGCCTGTGTCCTCTCATTATTGATCTTTAAACGAGCGGGCACAGTTTCTCCCTACCTACTCTGTCCAACCCCACCTCATGATTTTGAACGTCTCTATCAAATCTCCTCTTAACCTTCTTCTTGCCAAGGAGAACAGTCCCAATCAATCCTCATAGCTGAAGTTTCTCATCCCTGGAACCATTCTCGTACACCTCGCCTGCACTCTCTCCAATACATTCACAGCCTTCCTATAGTGTGACGCCCAGAACTGTGAGAATACCTGACAGCACAATTATAGTTTTTATTCTTCCGAATGTGTGGTTTGTGTGCAGAGTTTTGCATTACTAGTGTGATATACTGGGCAGGTTGACAAAGAAATTGAGGTGTTGAAATAAATTTTACTTAATAAGAAGTTTTACCATTTTTGAACTTGTGTATTGGTACAATTAATTAAAGTAACCAAGTCGAACAGGGTGGAAGTTTCAGATGTTTCAATTATCTAATGCTTTTTGGGGCAGCACGGTAGCATTGTGGATAGCACAATTGCGTCACAGCTCCAGGGTCCCAGGTTCGATTTCGGCTTGGGTCACTGTCTGTGTGGAGCCTGCACATCCTCCCCGTGTGTGCGTGGGTTTCCTCCGGGTGCTCCGGTTTCCTCCCACAGTCCAAAGATGTGCAGGTTAGGTGGATTGGCCATGATAAATTGCCCTTAGTGTCCAAAATTGCCCTTAGTGTTGGGTGAGGTTACTGGGTTATGGGGATAGAATGCAGGTGTTGACCGTGGGTAGGGTGCTCTTTCCAAGAGCCGGTGCAGACTCGATGGGCCGAATGGCCTCCTTCTGCACTGTAAATTCTATGATAATTCTCTGATAATGTCAAGGGAAAGGAATCTATTATAACTGAGGTTAGCCAGTCTCAGATCATGAATGAAGGCTACAGCGCAGAATTCCCAAAATTCAGAAAAGCCGTCAATCTCACTCACATTAACAGGGTTGTGGGTTTAAGAGCAATAAAATTCCCAGTGGCACAATCAAGGATTCTTTTCTCAAATTCAGACAAAGGAATTATGCTGGTTTTGAAGAAAGAACGGTTTAATCTGTATCTGCTTCTGATGAGCATGTTAATGCTAACAGAGGGATAACTTAAGTACTCCAGTCCCAATAATAAAGTTGTCAATAACAATAAGATATTGAAATAGTTTTCTCTTGTTAAATATTTCATGCAAAAAAAACGAAGCTATTCGGAATGTGAAATGCAATCAAAAGCTTCTGAGACAGCTGATTTTAAATCAAGGTGACAGATTAAAGGTGTTCTGAAATCTTTCACATCATATACCTAAAGCCCACGCCTGCACTCTGAGCTGCGGCATGTGTTTTGTAAACAGAGTTTTCTGGTTTCCACACTGGAAACACCGGCCAGGGAGACTCCGCAGGTTCTCAGCAGCGCAGCGTGTCCATTTTCAACTGCTGCCTCAAACTACCAGGAAAAAAGAAACAGCCAGCATTACATTCAGCAGGTTGCTGAGAGTATAGTGTGAGCTGCTGAAGGCTGGTCGCCTGGTCCCAATTAGAAAAGCCATGCCCGAGCCCTGAGGTACAACTGTGTTGGCTGAAGCAAAGCAAGAAACAGCAGCACATTGGTAAATTGATGGGGATGGTGCACTATTGATAGAATTTTCATATCGGTGACCCATAATGTGGGCACCCAGCAGCACTGGCGACCTAGCTTATCCTGAGTCTTGATGCTTGTCACCAGCGTCGCTATTTCCAAGTAAGCACATTTTTTCTTCTGTGTTCTTGCAGTTCACGTGATAGGAGAGTAACATCTGTATTGTAACTTCTCATGTTTACAATGTAAAATCTACTACTGTACCTCAGCAATAAAGTCCATAGAAGTCTGGGTCTACAAATCAGGAACAATCGAGTCTGTTTTAACAATGTTACCTTGGGAAGCCAATGGGGAGAGTTTACTCCCTGAGTATCAAAACTGCAGAACTAACACATATAAAGCATGGAACTCAATTTCTTTCCTTATGGGAGAGTTTATCAACCTTAATTTGCACTAGAAGTGGGAATAAAATTAAATAGGAAGAGGGATATGGGGAGATCAACGATTTATGAGCGCCATATTCAGGGGCTGGTTTAGCAAACTGGGCTAAATAGCTGGCTTTTAAAGCAGACCAAGGCTGGCCAGCAGCACGGTTCAGTTCCTGTACCAGCCTCCCCGAACAGGTGCCGGAATGTGGCGACTAGGGGTTTTCACAGTAACTTCATTTGAAGCCTACTTGTGACAATAAGCGATTTTCATTTCATATTCTGAGTTGGCTGTTTTAACCATTTTAAACTGTGGGATTGAGTGCAACTTTATACAACTTGTTAGAGATTAAATATGAAATTTATAAACTAATTTTCAAGCTATAATGGTTTATGAGAGAAAAACAATTGAAGCCCATAATTTTTTTAAGACCAAATCTCTTTATTTTTATGAGTTTGAATTGTGATTTATGAGGTAGTGGAGTTAGTATTACTGAGCTCAATCTTAGCCTGAAATTGTGAGAGTTGACATGCCTGTGCATGTTGCACAATCGTCACTTTATTTTGGATTAACTCAAATAAGCAGGCACTTTTCTCAAATCAGGGGCGCATGGTGGCACAGTGGTTAGCATTGCTGCCTCACAGCTCCAGGGACCCAGGTTCAATTCTGGCCTTGAGTGATTGTCTGTATGGAGCTTGCACTTTCTCCCCACGACTGTGTGGGTTCCCTCTGGGTGCTGCGGCCTTCTCCAACAGTCCAAAGATGTGCAGGTTAGGTGGATTGCCAATGCTAAATTGCCCCTTAGTGTCCAAAAGGTTAGATCAGGTAACTGGGTTACGGGGATAGGATGGAGGTGTGGACTTAAGTAGGGTGCTCTTTCCAAGGGCTGGTGCAGACTCGATGGGCTGAATGGCCTCCTTCTGCATTGTAAATTCTGTGATTCTATAACATACCCCATCAGAAAAGCAGAAAGCATTTCTAAAAATAAAGATGCATCCAAGTCTTCTGAAAAACAAATATAAAACCAACCTGCACAATTTCAATTACACCTGACCACCACCAGTGCTTTCGTTCTCCTCTGTTAAAGCAAAATACAGAGCTTCACTATAATGATAATTCTGCAATGTTTACTGGTATTCCTATGTGGGATTTTGCCTCTCCTCATTTTGAGGCTTCTCCATCCTGTTTTCTGCCTCTGCACTCCACACTCAACCCTATCTTCCCAATTCTTGTTTCCATTTTAAAACCTTGTCAAAAATCTATCTTTTCCACTCCACTTTCAGACATCTCCTCCGGCTCCTCTGTTACAATTTGGCATCAATCCCCCCTTGGAGCACTTTCAAACATTCACTCCGTTAATGCTACTGTATAAAATGTAAGTTGTTTATTTTCAATAAATATACTTTATCCATAACATAACAGTTCAAATTTGACATTGCACAGAGTGCTATACAGTTCCATTTCTTTCAATACACTCTGAAGTGCCTCATGACTATTGCACTAAGATGCTGTTAATTGTTCCTATTCCACACCTTATTGTTGCTCAATGCAGTGCTCACTGTTTTTCCTGTTTTTGATTTACATTTCCAGGATACGGCAGCTCCCGAAGGACATCATTACTGTAAACGATAATCACACAATTTCATACCGACAGCCACTTTCAGCCGTCTTTCAACCTGACATGTCTGCTGGCTCAGAAACGGACCAGATCACAGCCCTCAACTTTGCTGCTGCAGTAAGCAACATCTGTCGAAAATATCAATCAAACAAAAAGGAAGGATTACATTTAAGTGACAAAATACTAGCACTGATTCTGGACTCATTCTGCAATCATCGTGCTGGTATTTACAGGTAGCAAACGGTCGCTTGATTCAGTGGAAGTCTCAACAGAAGTGAGAGAAATTTTCCATTGGGTAGACAATTGCTGCATTGGCAAATAAAGATTTAGAACAGACTGAAATATTATATCGATACATTTTAATGTTGAAAATCAGATGTGGTGGCTGGGATTTTCCAGCTGTTCCCGCTGGCACATCTTCCGGTCCTGCTGAAGGCTACCCACCACCCCGGGGGTTCCCTGGCAGCGTGACTGGCGAGCCACGCATCGGCGGCACTGGAAGATCCCGCCAGTGGCCAATGGCAAGCCATCGACCCGCCGGACAATATGCTGCTGAGGGACCAAATGATCCCATTTTTGCATCTTGTTTTTCACTCTAATGCCACACATCAGTTAAACAACCTAGAAGTTTAACCTTGGGAGGATTTGCATGTTGTTTTCTCTTTGGATAGCTCCTCTACGCTGATGCAGCATCTTTAAGAGCTGATTGAATCTTTTTGATTTGCACTTTGCAGAATGTAGCGGTCCTGTTGCACCCGGCGTAGATTCGGGCGCAAAGGAACAATCGCGCGTAAGCCCCAAATTGGGCTGCAAGCCAGGTGCCGGGCCGATCGCGAATCATCCGCCTCACTCCGCCTGTCGCTATCTGGATCTCGCCCTCGCTGGGTGAGATCCAGTTCTATATAGTTAAATGAACCTAATGGCAAATCTAAATACCCGGACGCAGGATTCACCGGGTGCCCGGGACTCAACTGCTGCACTTCCGAGGCCCTGCCACAGTGCCGTTTAGTACTGGTCCACACAAAGGTGGTTCAGGCGTAATGGCACCTCGCTGGGTCTCGCAGGGCATTAGAGACCTATGGGTGGTCGGGGCAGGGCAAGGTGGTACCCTGGCACTCCCCCTGGCATCCGGCACTGACAGTCTGGCACCCTGGCACTACCATCTGAGCATTCTGGCAGTACCAACGTGCCTGGGTAGCAATGCCATTGTTCAGGCCCGGCAGGGGGGGGGGTCTTGCCAATTGGAGGGGGGTGGGTGTGGTTCCCTGGGTCTTGACATCATTGGAGGGTGAGGGGGAGGCAGAAAACGAGTGGGGGGGTCTTAAAGGGGGGGGGGAAGATTCGGGCTGCAGTACAAAATGGTACCCGAATCTGCAAACAATGCTGGTGAGATCAGCTCGCCGGCAGGAACGGCTGTTTGCAGATTGGGGTACCATTTTGAACTGCAGCCCGAATCTGTGCCTGAAAGAGGACTTATTTTAAAATCTGCTGAATTGCGCGCAGTTATTCGGGCAATTCAGAGTTTGAGGCCTCTGCAGAGTGACAAACTCTGAAAGCTATATATTGAACTAGGCAAAAATAGACCAACAATAACTTATATGTATATGTACATAGCATATTTAACATAATGACATGCCCTAAGGAGCTCCACAGGAGGATTCTAAACTACACCAAGCCACATACGGAAATATTGGCCTGGAGTTTCATTCTCAAGGCGGGTAGCAGGAGTCCAGAATATTCCCAGCTCGGCCTGCCAGTCTCAGGGGGAAGTGCCCACAAAAGCAGTATTTTTTTATGGGACAGAGAGCTTGTGGGGGCGGAGGAAGGTGGTGATGATTACAGATGTGGGCTGGTGTCAGGCCAGTGACCTGAGACCAAGTTTGGAGGCAGCCACAGGGGGTTGAGTGGGCTGTTTAAATGGCCCACCTTGGTGCCATGAGACTTTGTCCCAGTTAAAATAAAACAGAAAGGTCCTCCAACGCTTTTCCCTCATATCCCCTCACATGCTCCATCCATGCCACCTCATGGTCCAAAAAAGCATTATGACCCCTCATGCTCCCCTGCCAAGGCATGTCCCCACCCATCCCTATGTCCCTCATACCTCCCAGTGCCAGGCAATGCACTTCCATATACATTCATCCATCACATACTATGTTAAAACAATGAACCCTATAGTGATAGTATTATGTGTAACAAAAAAGCTTTTAAACAGCCATTCATTGATAAAACTTTCAATTTATTAAAAAAAACTTTTATAGGCCAATAAAAGTGTTAATTATCCAGACCCTTTCAATTTTGAAAACTGCAGGCACATGAAACCTCTTAACCTTGTGTAAATAAACATTGTGAAATTGACAGCAATGATCAGAGAGCCGGAGCTGTCAATCAAGCAATGTTTTCTCTCTACTGGGCCCTTAGCCAAGAATATATAATGAGGCTTGGCTGAGAACCCGGACATTCATTACTCTCACTGAAACAGCTGTGCTCCAGAGAAAACATTTCTTGATTGACAGCTCTGGCTTTCACAGAATAATAGAATTTACAGTGCAGAAGGATGCCATTCGACCTTCACAGTTTATGAACACAAATTAAGTTGTTTCAAAGATTTGTGATTTTTGTTATCGATACATTAAAGGGTCTGGATGAATGACATTTTTATTGCCTTATAGTGAAATTACTTTTTTTTAACATAGTGGTAAGAAATGAAGGAATGAATGATTTTTTGAAAAGTTTTTTTTCACACATCCTATTGTCAATCTAGGGTTCGTTGGTCTATACATTGTACAATGGATGAATGGGCATGGAAGTGCCATAGCTTGGCATAGGGGGCTTGAGGGACTTTGGGAGATGGGTGGAGTGCCATTGTTTGGTATAGTGAGGACCTTTGGAAATCACCTTTTAAAGTACCCTTCATGGTCTTTGGGGAGCCGTGAATGACAATTCTTAAAACCTGATCCGACACCATTAAAATTGTGGAGGAGCAGAAATGCCTATCTGCACAATGGAGCCAGGCAGGTTGAAAATGCCAGATGTGGGCTTCAGACAGGAACCAGCACAGACCTTTTCAGGGCATTCCCAGAAATGGGGTCAGGGATCCTGGAATCGGGGCTCGCCTGCCATCCTGACTCAGCTCAGAAATAAACAAGTTTTCTCATGTTAATCGGTAAATAACACTTCCTGTGACATGGTAAGGTTTAAAGATCATATCGGCAGAAAGACAGTTTGTGACAAATGTCAGCTTCCACCTTCTGTACAAAACAGTTCTTGGACATACAATTCTGTTTGATTGATGACAGCAAATAGAACCATGAATATGATATAAATTCTGTGTAAGGGAGTTGCTGAATATTGAAACTTTTTTGTCTTTCGCAGGCTGCTGCATCTGTGTATCCCCCAAGTACTCATGGTTTTGTCAATTTAATCTTGAACAAGGCAAATGCATCCTTGTTCCAGACTAGAACAGTGGTGGAATTACTTTGGGGATATGAAGATCCAGTACTGAAACAAGTAAATTCAAAGGATCCGATCACTGGTTTATTTTACCCAGTAAGTATTCAAAGATTAACTTATAGATGTTACGACCCTCGTGATGGAACCTCAGTTGCTGAGAAACACAGAAAGTCAACAAGTGATAAACTATGATTTTCTGACCATTTTAAATACCAGTTCCAAAAACCATGTGAAGCAGGCTGGACAGACAAGTCTCACAGCTGGAGAAAAATCTGAATTTTATCTAACATTATTTTGAGAACATGTCACTGTGTAGTGAAGCCAGCAATGCTGGCTGACAATAAAATTTACTTTCTTTGTAGTTTTCTCCTTTGCGAGAGTAATTGTGACCCCTTAATTCTTTCAAGCCTCCTTCCCACTGATTAGGCTTCATGGCTTTAAGTGCAAAGAGTTGGAGGTAATATATTAACATGCATAGAGCATTGATTAACAGAAAGGAAATAGGCAATAGGGATAAATGATACATCTTCACGGTGGAAGGTACGTGTGATAGCTGTGTGATAGCTTTGATAGCTGTGATAGCACGGCGGCACGGTAGCACAGCGGTTAGCACTGTTGCTTCACAGTGCCAGGGTTCCAGGTTCGATTGCTGGCTTGGGTCACTGTCTCTGGCGAGTCTGCACATTCTCCCTGTGTCTTACGTGGGTTTCCTCGTATGCTCCGGTATCCTCCCACAAGTTCCGAAAGACATGCTTGTTAGGTGAATTGGACATTCTGAATTCTCCCTCTGTATACCCGAACAGGTGCCGGAGTGTGGCAACTAGGGGCTTTTCATAGTAACTTTATTGCAGTGTCAATGTAAGCCTACTTGTGACAATAAAGATTATTAAATTAAAAGTGACAGGCTGGTACTACAGTGGAGTACTGCGAGGCTCAATGCTGGGGCTTCAGTTTCTCACAATCTATAGTGAAGAGTTAGACAAAGATACAGAGAGTAAAGTATCCATTTATCCTGTAGATACAAGGTTAGTTGGGAATGTTAGCTGTGAGGAGGACACAAAGAGGCTACAAAGAGATATGGACAGATTAAGTGATGTGGTAACATAGAGGCCGACGGAGCTTAATGTGGGGGGAGAATGCAATTATTCACTTTGCTAATACGAATAGAAACATTTTTTTTTTTGAAAGGCATGAAACTTCTAAATGTTAATGTTCAGAGAGACTTAGTGGGCTTTTGGAAACAGCACAGAAAGCTAGCATGCAGGTACAGCTAGTAAATAGGAAGGCAAATTATATGTTGGCCTTTATTGCACAGTGTTTGTTATACAAGAATATGGAAGCCTTGTTGCAATTGTACAGGACTTTGGTGAGGCCACATCTGGAATACTTTGTGAAGTTGTGGTCTCTATATTTTAGGAAGGATATACTTGCATTGGAGCTGGTACAGCGAAGATCTGCAAGATTGGTTCCTTGGATGGGAGGGTTGACCTGTAATGAAGGGCTGAGTAAATTGGGCCGATACTCTCTGGAATTTAAAAGGAGAGGTCCAACCAGAAATCTCCAGCCATTTGCTGGGTGGCGGGATTCTCTGATCCCGCTGGCAGAGTACCCACACATGTGGGTTTCTCAGCGGTGTGGGACGGCTTCAATGGGACGTTCCATTGACAGCGGCGGAAGCAGGGGAGCTTGCACGCCATGGCGAACAGCACTCCACCTCCAGCTGCCGGGTAACATGTGGCAGGGAAGGTGGATTATCCCGCCCGTGATCTCATTGAAACATACACATTGAGGCCACAGCATTCGACTTCAATCTTGTTAACGAGGAGTTATGGATCTTTGGAATTCTCTTCTCCAGGGGCTGCGGATTCTCCATTGTTGAGTTCAGTCAATACCGAGCTGGAGAGATTTTTCACCTCTGAGGAAATGAAGGGCAAGAAAGTGGAGTTGAGGCAGAAGATCAGCTATAATTTTATTGAAAGGTGGGGTGGCTTCCTGGGTTATCGTTGTGTCGTACGATTTATGTGTCGTGGGTTATCGTTGATATTTGCTTACAAAGTCAGTTACTCCCAATCATATTCCTTGTCTATTGCTCCCTGACCACCCTACCCATTATCTGAGCAACACAATATGCCAGGAACGCAACATATTCTTGTTACCCAGAATGACTAATTTGTTAACACAAGTAGCTCAGATGAATTATTCCAGTCTTTAATATTTCATATTTATACTCCGTCCCACATATGGGTTGGAGTTGATGTGTTAGGCAGACAGGTTCGATGTGGACTGCACTCGATGCAGGGAAGCTAGAAACAGACGTCTAACACTGGAGAAGATCCAACACTGTTTTATTCAACGATAGAACTGATGTACATATTCAGCTGTGGGTTGACACTATACTGAACTGACTGGAGACCTTGTAGTAGCCTGACCAGACTTACTAGCTACCGCATGGTGTTTGCACTTGCTCGCTCGTGGACTCTGACTGTCTCAGTGGCTGGATCCCGAGAGAGCGGGAAACCTAGTGCCCTCTGGCTTTATAGTGGTAGTGTCCTGTCTGGTGATTGGCTGCACTGTGTTGTGTGCTTACTGGTCATCCTGTGTGTCAATCAATGCCTGTCTACATCTCATTGTATACATGAGTGGATATTATGAAAGGGGTATTCTGCACCTGCCATCATTCCCTGAGGAAAACTCTGAAGTGACTCAGAGGTTACCAGAAAATGGCTGGCAATGCTGTGGAAAATATCAGGCCCATCAATTTGGTTGATTTTTAATTGTTTTGTTCTGACAATTGTTTGTATCTCTTGCACAATTGCTGCAACCAATTGTGGTGCATTTGCGATTGTTTAATACATTTGATTTGTCTGTGCCTCTAGTACAATGGATCATCAGATGGAATCTATGAAGTGTACACCGGAAAAGATGACATCAACAAAGTTGCAATAATTGACCGCTGGATGAATAAGACGTAAGAGTAAAATGAACGTGTCGCCATCTTTTCATGTATTCCCTGAGCAGCATTGAAAATAATTCAAGATTTATGTTAATACCTTTTAAGCATCTGTGTTAAAATAGAACATTTTCAAAAAGACAGACAGGTTAAACAGGAGGTATTCTATCTTTTTATGATGGTCATCATGAGTTTGAATGCTGAAACTAGCACCCCTCCCCCTTCCCCCTCCCTTTCCCGGGGCGTTCGCTACTCAACCTCCCCCGGGACCCCAGGGAACTTATCTTTTCAAAGGTTCCAACACTTCGTCCCAGGCAGAGCACTGCAGTACCACTTCTGGCCCTTGCAGCGGTGTGCCTGGTCGGGTTGAAGTACTGTTGGCCAGTCTGATTGGTCGACAGCTCTCACAGGCGGGACTTCCTTGCCAGGTGGAGGTCCCGTTGACTGCCCATCAATGCCCAAGTGTACATTAAACAGTAATGGGAGTTCGAGAGTCAATGGCTGCACGTTAGGCGCCGACTCTCAGCTTGGCGAGCGCCTATCATTCACCATCCTTCAAATTTTAACCTAGGTTACACAGAAAATAATTTATAATCCTCATTCTAAGCACCTTTCAAACTGAATTTTAAATCAGATTACATATGTATCACTCGGATCCTCATGTAATTATCCGGATCAAAACGTTTGAGTGCTTTACAATACATTACATAACGTAACGCATTTTGCTGAAGTAAAGGGCCAAAGTATTGAAACTAACACACATTGGCTAGGATTTTCCGGTCGTGTCCACCTGGACACTGGAAATTCACGCCCCAGGTAGACACAACTTTAAATGGTCCGCCAAATTTTCTGTCCCGCCCGTTACGATTCACACAGTGGGTGGGACCTAGAGATCTACCCCAAAGTGTTCTGTGGAAGGATCATTTGAACACAAAAGGTTTCTCTCTCCACGGACGCTGATGAGTGTATCCAGCATTTTTTGTTTTTAATGCACATTTATTTACTTTGCCCATCCTATGTCTTACAGATCAGTACAGTTGCATATGCAACATAAATCCACATTTAAATGGTGCATTTAATCAGAGTTACCAGTTACAAAATGGACATATGCAATTCCCCACATTGCCATTCATAAACTGCTTTGCCGTAGTCCATATCAGCACATTTTAGAACATCCTAATATCTTTAATCTAACCAATTTATCATTTTAATTTTACGACAAGGTTCAGCATAACTTTTTTGTTTTTAGGAAACTCACTTTCTGGGATGATCCTTATTGTGATATGATCAATGGCACAGGTAAGACTGATATTCCAATCATCAGGGGCTGGTTTAGCACAGAGGGCTAAACAGCTGGCTTGTAATGCAGAACAATGCCAGCAGCGCGGGTTCAATTCCCGTACTGGCCTCCCCGAACAGGCGCCGGTATGTGGCGACTAGGGGCATTTCACAGTAACTTCATTGAAGCCTACTTGTGACAATAAGTGATTATTATTATTAACCTATTCTAGTCTATCTAAGGGTCCTTCCTGTTTATTCCCTTATTTCCCCTTTTATTTTGCCATTATCATTTTTGATCCGTGGATGATTAATGAACATGTATCTTTCAGTCAAGCAGCAGAGAGAATGAGGAATTTAGAAGTTACAGGAGAGAGGACTCTGCTAGTCTCTGCTAGTTTGAACAGGAGCTTCAGAATTCTCGGCACCAGAAAGAGAGAGATGAGGTGGGACTCTTGATTGGATGGTGGCCAATGAATTGGCCCAAAAGGTTGCTCTCTGCTCAGTAACAGGTGGCAATTGGATCCTATCCCAGAGGAATGATTTTCAGAGTCCCAAGGAGTTACGTTTTCTGACTCCTGAAAGCACAAGGAGAACGATTCCCTCTTTCCTCTGCTCTCTCCAGAAAGGCTGCGAGTTCTGTATTCTTACAGCTGCAGAGAACCTGAATGAATTAATCTACAGGAAAACCATTACAGGCTGCCATCAAAGATAAGAACCCTTCCCTCTCTTTCTTCAGAAAGGCTATGAGTGCTGTATTTCTGAAACTACAGAGGCCTGAATGAATCTACAATAAAACCTCAAACTGAAAGCAAAGTTTGAAGAGGAGTAAGGTGCTAAAATCCACCATCTGAAACAGAGACTCTTTTGTCCTTTTATTTATGATTTTTTTTACCCCTTTCCTACCCTCTTTGTTTGTTTGTCTTGCCTTGTGTGTGTCCGTGTGTGTAGAGGGTGAGGGCAGGTTAAAGTAAGGAATTAGGAATTAGATCATAGTTATTCTGTATTTGGTGCATATTTCAGTATACTTCTTGTTACTCTCAAAAGTAATTGTTTTACATTTACAAACCCAGTGACTGTAATTATTGGGCAGCCAAGGGCCAAAGACTTTGGGTATTTTTCTAAGAATTATTGGTTAATTCACTTGTGTTGTGACCCTGGGTCACATGGGGCTGGAATTGACTGTGAACTAGCTCAGGTTGTCCTAACATCTCATTATCCAAACCGTCTCAAACTGACGATGCGGAAAACCCAAACAAATTACACCACAATATTTGTTTTCTGAGCTGGTGGATTCTCTGATGGACAATGACAATAAACAGTTAATATTTGGGAATTGAAAGCACAGAAAGTGATAATCGAACAGTCTGGGTCACTATCTACTAATATCCATTACAAGCCCACTGATTTCCACAGCTATCTGGACTACAGCTCTTCGCACCCTGCATCCTTAAAGGACTCCACCCCTTTCTCTCAGCTCCTTCGTCTCCAATGATGCCACTTTCCAAAGTGGTGCTTCAAAAATGTGTTCCTTGTTCCTCAACAGTGATTTCCCACCTACAGTTGTTGACAGGGCCCTCAACAGCATGCGGTCCATCTCCCGCACCACTACCCTCGCCCCCTCTGCTCCCGCCCAGAACAGGGATAGAGTCCCCCTCGTTCTCACGTTTCACCGCACCAGCCTCCGGATGCAAAGCATAATCCTCCGCCATTTTCGCCAACTCCAGCGTGATGCCACCAGCAAACACATCTTACCTTCACTCCCTCTATTAGGATTCCGCAGAGACCATTCCCTCCGGGATAATCTAGTCTACACCTCCACCATACACAACACCTCTCCCATCACCCATGGCACCTTCCCATGCAATCGCAGGAGATGTAACACCTGCCCCTTTACCTCTTCCATTCTTAACATCCCAAGCGCAAAACATTCATTCCAGGTTAAGCAGCGTTTCAATTGCACCTCTTTCAATTTGGTCTCTTGCATTCGCTGCTCCCAATGTGGTCTCCTCCATATCGGAGAGACCAACCATAGACTGGGTGATTGATTTGGTCTGTGTGCATTCAGGACCTTGACTTTTCCAGAGCTTGCCATTTTAACACAAGACCCTGCTCCCATGCCCACATGACAGTTCTTGGCCTGCTGCAATGTTCCAGTGAACATCAACGCAAACTGGAGGAACAGGATCTCATCTTCCTGATAGGCACACTACAGCCTTCCAGCCTCAATAATGAACTCAACAACTTCAGAGGATTAGCTCTGCCCCACCGTGACCCCTTTGTTTTCATTCCATTTCATTTTAACTGTCTTTTACCTTTTATTTATTTCTTGTCTTTCTTTATATATATTTCCCCCACTCTTTCCCCTGCATTATCCCCCCTTTTGTTACTTTTTCTCCCCTTTGCTTCCCCCCTTTTTCTCATTTTACCTCTCTCCCACCATGTCCCCCTTCCCCCCACATCTAAATCTTTCACAGCTTTCCCTCAGATTTTAGTTTCTCTGCTGTTTGACCTTCCACACCTTTTATTCTCTCTGGGGGCTGCCATTAGCAGTCTTTCCCCTTGGTTTCTGTGGCTATGACCCATCTTTCATTCCCTCACCCTAGAGTATGAAAATCTCCCACTTTCTATGTCTTTTGGCTTTGACAAAGGGTCATCTGGACTCAAAATGTGAGCTCTTTTCTCTCCTTACAGATGCTGCCAGATCTGCTGAGATTTTCCAGCATTTTCTCTTTTAGTCTGGGTCACTGCTGCAGTTATAATCACAAGAGTCATGCTATTGGTTGTAAATAGGTTTGCGTTATTAATAAGGTACATACATAAAATGTCAACACCATACTTTATGTTTGATTTCCAAAGGTAAATTCAAGTTAGAGATAATAGTTGGGAGAAGTTAGGATCTATTTTATGCATTTGAGGGCTTGAATATAGAAAGTTACAGTCAAATACTGCGTCTACTTTATTTTATTTTATTTAACCTCTATTTAACCACGTCAGTCAATTGAGAATTAATTGTCATTTCCAATAACAACCTGGCCAAGAGGCTAACCTCACAGCAACAGAAATTAAACAACAATTGTTATGATCCGCACAAGAGCTACAGGGATGGGCTGATTAGCCCACCCCATAAGCCTCGTGGAATACGAGCTTCCCCGATGAGAGATGGAGCCCTATCATAGAACATAGAACATAGAAAAATACAGCACAGAACAGGCCCTTCGGCCCACGATGTTGTGCCGAACCTTTGTCCTAGATTAATCATAGATTATCATTGAATTTACAGTGCAGAAGGAGGCCATTCAATAGAGTAAAGGACTCTAACATAAATGCTGGTCCAGGTAGGAGCCGAGTTAGATTAGCCCCAGCTGGGACCTGAATGTTATGTGTATATAGTTGTCAAAAACAATATAGTTTTTCTTTATATTCACGAACCAGGCTCCTCTGTGACCATTAAATAATACAATTGATATAAACACTAAACAATAAAATACAAATTAGCAGTAAAAGGGAACTGATAGTTTAGCAAGTACCGGTATCAGTCAACAGAAGCTTAACTCTTTGGTGAAAGGGGTCCACAGTAATTAAATTAGCTTTATTTGTACCTTGTTCCAGTCACTGGCAGCTACAAACTGAAATGAATTATAACCAAAGACTGTGCTCACTCTTGGAGTGACCTATTTGACCAAGATACATGACCTCAGATTATTATCAAACTTGTTACTGGGAGGCCATTGACTATCACTTTTCACAAATAATATAACTTTGTATTTTTTGACAGATGCAAGCTCATTTCCACCATTTCTTCACGATCGGGAGAAATTATACTTTTACTCTTCTGACATTTGCAGGTACTGTACTACTGAAAATGCACACAAATCCTATACGTTGGAAGTTCTCTGGAACTCCCTTGTACATTAGTGTAAATGTAACTGTTTCAAAGAACACTGGTAAATACTGGCTGGGTCATTTGGTGTGTTAAATGTAAATGATTTGCTCAAGACAAAGGTCACTGCCTCATTTAAATTATTGATCCATCAGGCACAGGAATACCAAGATGGATGCTACAGATTCTCTGACATGAAAATGAAAATGAAATGAAAAATGAAAATGAAAATGAAATGAAAATGAAAATCGCTTATTGTCACAAGTAGGCTTCAATGAAGTTACTGTGAAAAGCCCCTAGTCGCCACATTCCGGCGCCTGTTCGGGGAGGCTGTTACGGGACATCAGCTGGGGGCAGGCGGTGGCATGGTAGACTATTAATCGAGAACCCAGGATAATGCTCTGGGGTACAGGCTGAAATCATAATCTTCTGGTCCTGCCATGGTGACACCCCTGCCATGGTGTATTACCCATCAGTGGAGGATGCAGGGTAGACAAAACCCCATAGACAGCGGCAAGATCAGAGGGTATCTTGGTGGGCCGCCTCCGCCGCTGGAAAATATGCCATGGGTGGGGGAGGGGGGGTGGGGGGAATCCCACCCTTAGTCTCATTAATGATGACACTGAAAACTATTGTTGTAAAATCCTATCTGGTTCACTAATGTCCCATAGGGAAGGAAATCTGCCATCTTTACCAGGTCTAACCTACATGGGACTCCAGACCCACAGCATTGTGATTGATTCTTAATTGCCCTCTGGAAGACAAATGCTAGTGATGCCCACATTCCACGAAAGAAAAAAAATAAACATAATTTTCAATATGCGACAGCCAAACTCAAAGAAACTGGACCTGAGCTTTCGCAAGTAAAATGATGCAAAAATAAAATGACTAGTCAACCAGTGATGGCGAAAAGGCGTTGGTGGCATTAAAAGCTGCCTAGTTCCCAGATAAATCAGTTTTGGATAGGGGATGTGAGCTGAATCTAAGCAGAATAGGACTAAAGACACAGGTTATTATGAAAGACAAAGAGATTGAATTTCAAATTAAAGATGGTGAGGAGGGAGCAGGGGTTTTCATTAAAACAAAGAATGGGGAATGGTCAGGAGGAAGGAGAGAATAACAGAATGCAAAAAACAAATCAGGGTAAAAAAAAAGACTCAGGAATACAAGAGAAAAACTAAAAATACTGTAATGTCCTGTCTATACCTTCTGCCTTAAATTGGAGATATATGTCATCAAAAATTATGATTTGTGGGGCTTATGTTAACACCCAGATGGTGGGAGTAGCTCAGTAGGTAACACCCAATGTACAGCTAATAATATATCCTCATATAAAATATCAAGTGAGATGTTGGGAGATTCTTGTGGAGATAGAAGCTACTTGGAGAGGAAAGGTCATATTGAATGTTGATAAGATTCTGTGGCACTATTTTGAAGAATAGGGCAGTAAAATCAGAAAGTGCAGGAAATACTCAGCAGGTCTGGCAGCATCAGTGGACAGAGAAACAGACTAACATCTTGAGCCTAATATAGAGTTGAAACATTAACTCTATGTCCCTCTCCACAAATGCTGCCACCTGCTGGATTTTTTCAAAACGTTCGGGTTTTATTTCGTATTTCCAGAATCCAAGTATTGGGCCTTGTCAGTTTTTAACCCTCAATCAAAATTGCGAAAAGTCTGATTATCTGAATGACCAGTTAGTCTGCTTTTGGTGATGTCGATTGAGAGAAAAACGCAGGCCTGGTACAGTAGTGATATTCCTGCTCTTCATTGAAAAGCATAATTGGGTCTTTCACCTCCAACTGAACAGGCAAGGAGAGTCTCAACTTAACATCTCATCTGAAAAATGGCATCCTGTTAGGCTACCGAACCATACCCCAACTCTTGTTAGGATACCGGACAAGAACTCCAAACAATTTTCTATTTGTAAAACTGTGAGGAAAGGATACTTCACCCCAGGAGTGATAATTCTGACCAATATGTATCCTTTATGTTAAAACATACTTTCATTTTAACACGCAATTAACCACATTAACACCAAGGAAAGAGCTTCACAATTATCATTTAAACCGTTCCTAAATAACAGGTAAAATGTCAACTTACTATCTACAACTGCCACTAATTCCAATTAAGCAATCCAATACAGTTAACTTTATTTATAAGTGGCATTTGAACTGTATTGGGTTGCTTAATTGGAATTAGCTGTGGAGAGACTTTTGGACAGAATTTCTTTCAAGAGCAGATCCAGTACACTTCCGTCATGTCAGACTCAAATCCTATAACAGACTGCAAAACTACCAACAGACCTGGTTCCTCTCATTATTTATATAACCTGAGTCCCACTAAATTCCATGACCTGCTTATCTAAGACTAAACACCACTCCCTCATAAATTATCTAAATTCCAGGGAACCTCCAGCAATCAAAACACTATTCAATTATCCTTTTAACTGTAACCAAATAAGCGGCTGGAATCAATCATGACCTCGCCTTTTATGACTCCTTAATTATAGTTTTAGCAGACATACCGCCTATATGTATTTTAAACCAGGGTTTTTAATAACATTACTGTAACAGAATATAAAATATGAGATGTAACAATTTCTACATTCATCACACAACCTTGATAGTGTATCACTCTTCAGTATGAGAAGATGTTAGTCTAGTTATATTGTCAAATTATAGACTTCAACCCTTAACCGTCCAACTCAGAGACAAGAGTTCTTCCAGTTGAGCCAAAGAAGGATAAACATGACAGAAAAAATGAAGAGCAGCCTTATGTGAAGAATAATTTAGAATAAAAGGAACCTAACTTTATACCCCAGAAGATCTTTCCACCTCAAACACACCTTAAGCACCGACAGATACTGGGGAGCCTATAATATTAGAACAGGTGCAACTAACCAGAAGTATTTTGACATATTGATCTAACTCACTCCCTTTAAGATTTGCTCACCAGAAATTGCAGTACTGGCATCTTTAGGTGAGGTCTAGGCCAGGACCCAAACCTGGATCCCGAAGTCCCCATGTCTGTTGAGCACATCTCTCACAGGGATCAAATTGTTATATGTTAGGAAACATATAGACTTATATTAACACTGCAATGAAGTTACTGTGAAAATCCCCTAGTCGCCACATTCCGGCGCCTGTTCGGGTACACTGAGGGAGCATTCAGAATGTCCAATTCACCTGACAAGCCCGTCTTTCTGGACTTGCCGGAGGGAACTGAGCACCCGGAGGAAACCCATGCAGACACAGGGAGAATGTGTAGACTCCAGAGAGACAGTGACCCAAGCCGGGAATCGAATTTGGGTCCCTGGAGTTGTGAAGCAACATTGCTAACCACTGTGCTGCTATGTCGAGATATTTCTAGTATGGAACAAAGAACAAAGAACAAAGAAATGTACAGCACAGGAACAGGCCCTTCGGCCCTCCAAGCCCGTGCCGACCGTGCTGCCCGACTAAACTACAATCTTCTACACTTCCTGGGTCCGTATCCCTCTATTCCCATCCTATTCATGTATTTGTCAAGATGCCCCTTAAATGTCACTATCGTCCCTGCTTCCACCACCTCCTCCGGTAGCGAGTTCCAGGCATCCACTACCCTCTGCGTAAAAAACTTGCCTCGTACATCTACCCTAAACCTTGCCCCTCTCACCTTAAACCTATGCCCCCTAGTAATTGACCCCTCTACCCTGGGGAAAAGCCTCTGACTATCCACTCTGTCTATGCCCCTCATAATTTTGTAGACCTCTATCAGGTCTCCCCTCAACCTCCTTCGTTCCAGTGAGAACAAACCGAGTTTATTCAACCGCTCCTCATAGCTAATGCCCTCCATACCAGGCAACATTCTGGTAAATCTCTTCTGCACCCTCTCTAAAGCCTCCACATCCTTCTGGTAGTGTGGCGACCAGAATTGAACACTATACTCCAAGTGTGGCCTAACTAAGGTTCTATACAGCTGCAACATGACTTGCCAATTCTTATACTCAATGCCCCGGCCAATGAAGGCAAGCATGCCATATGCCTTCTTGACTACCTTCTCCACCTGTGTTGCCCCTTTCAATGACCTGTGTACCTGTACTCCTAGAATCTAGAATAGTGAAGGATCCATCTCAACCAGACCATGGTGGAAAATCACAATCTGGGTTTTGACATGGCACCTGTGATTCATGTCTAATGCTGTTAGATTGACTGCACTGGGCCATCAGCTGTACAGAGATTGAAGGCTTATATCCCTAAAATAGACTTAACTGTTTAGTTTTCATTATAGTACTCCATGGTGCCGATAGTAAGTTGGAGATATGTTTGAGGCAGAACTGGCTTATGTCATGTTCAATATGTCTGCCTCAGTCAACTGCTTGATCATTCTGTCTCTGGGTTTGGCATTGATTATGCAGCATTTGATGGGGAATGGTGAGGTCACAGAGGACACAATCTCAACTCTTGAATTTATAGGACACAAAAGGTACTTGGTGGAGGAGTGAGGTTTGGCATGGTGCCAGACATTGCAGATTATGGAGTCAGAACACTCAGAAGCTGCACCCTGTTTTACATACAGTTCCTTTAATATGTGGCGGGGGTCTGTGAACTGTCAGAGAGAGATACCGTTCCCCAGGAGGAACAACCCTGTTGCTGCCACAAGAGGGGCTGCTGCTAATCGCAGCCCAGCTGAACACAGAAGTCAGTGATTTGGAGCCATTTTCTGGACTGGCCCACTTTCTTACTGCTTCTAACCCACCTGTTCACAACAAAGCTCATGTGCTCCAGTAGTTTCAAATTAAGGGTATGAAACCTCAAACTATGGGTATGAAATAACTGCCCAACTTGGTGTCGGGACAAGGCCGTTGAATCTGACAGATTTGCGATGTTTGAAAAGCCTCACCAGATTAACGGAGTCTCGCGGGATCTGTATCTCTCCCTCACTGTGCGTTATCCAGATCAGCATATTTGATTGAGCCATTAGGCTCCGTTAAATACCCATTTGCGGGATTCTCCTGGCGCCTGGGACCTAACGGATGTGCCTCAGAGACCTTGCCCGGGCACAGTTGAGTACTGGTTTCCACAAATATGGACCAGTTGTAATGGCACCTGTGGGGGTCTCCCAGGCCACTAGAGATTCCTGGATGGTCAGGGACAGGGCAGGGTGAGACCCTGACACTCCCTCTGGCACACTGGCAGTGCCACCCGGGAACCCTGGAAGTGTTTCAACTTGCCAGCAGGAGATGGCTCTAAGTGCAGCCTCGGTGGCAAAAAGAATGTCGCTAAATAGCTGCAGGCACTGAGAAACACTCCGCTAAATGCATCCAAATCCGAAGATAGATTTTTTTTCTGGTTAAATCGAGCGCTATATTTGACAATGGCTGGAATTCTGCGTTGGTTGCAACTCCATTTTCCTGCTGGCAGCACACTCCTACCCGCGGATTTCACGGTTGTGTGGGATGGTTACAATTGGAAATCTCATTGACAATCGGCGGGAAGTTTGAATCCCGCGGCCAGCGGATGGCGCGCGGCCGAGAAGCACGTGGCTGGCGGAACGGCGAATCACGCCCAACGATGGTATTTGTAGCAAATAGATTTTAATTTGCAGTACATGCGGGTAGAGACTGTACAGAGAATCACTAGTGAACACGATATGCTTAAAGGTGTTCTAAACAGACAGTAAACATTGTGTGTGGCAGTTATGACCAACTAGAAAGGGAAGGGTTTGCGACTGCCAAGAGCACAATCTGAGTTGTTTGCGATGGATAAACAAAGCTAACTCACTTTTACTGATTCCTCTCCTCACAGGTCCATCTTTGCAGAATATGAACAAAAAAAGAAGCTGAAGGAAATTCCTGTCCACCGTTTTGTTGTTCCTCCCAAAGCTCTTGCATCTTTTCTCGAGAATCCTGACAATCACTGTTACTGCAAAGACATGTCCGTTTCCCAAAATTGCACTTTTGGAGGAATCCTGGGTATCAGCATTTGCAAAGAGAGTAAGTTCTGCAGACTATTAAGTGGAAATAAGTAAAGGCTAGAAATCTGCTACTAGGCCATAATTATTCTGGGTCAACACAACTCTAAATATGATCATTAGACAACATATTATACGTTAGCTTAGCTTGTTTACTATTTTTCCATGAAGTTTTCCAATTGGAATTTTGCCTACAGAATTTTTCAATGAGCTCTTTGTCACTTGATAGAAGTGTTTCATAACATTCAACCATTAATACAATGGAATCCACTAATTAAAAAAGTGCTGTTGGATAATGACCGTTGTTTAACACCATTGTAACATTGACATGTGTTGTGCCAAAGTGTTAGGGATCTAGATTTATGTCCCAAATTATCAATACAGTGAATTCTAAGCTCAGCCAAGAGAACTGTAGGCTGATTGTATAGACTCCAACTAGAAAGTATAATTTTCACAAACACTCTACTTACGAAAACTCCCCAAACCCAAAGTCTGCAAACACTTGTTGTGTTGACTTGTGTCAAATAACTGCCGACTGGCTGCAACAGATGTAGCCTTCTGCTGTATTTTGTCTTCCCAGGTCAATGAAAATACAGCGCCTTGTGTTTGCTGCCTGCCAAAAGTTTAAGATATTTATCTAATTAACTTCAAAATAGCATTACGAGGTTGAGTAGTGAACATATCAGTCTGTGAATACTGAGCTGAAAAAGTCTGCAGCGGGATTCTTCCTTCTGGGGATTAAGTCCCCACGCCGGTGGGACAACTGGCGCGAACCACTCCGGCGTCAACAGCCCCTGAAAGTGCGGAATTCTCCGCTCCAGCCGGCCATGGCGGAGCCCTACAGGAGCCGGCGCAGAAGGAGGAAGTGAACCCACGGAACAGGCCCGCCCGCAGAACAGTGGGCCCTGATCGCGAGCCAGGCCATGTGGGGGCCCCACCCGGGGTCGGATCCCCCGTACCCCCCCCAAGGACCGCCGCCACCGACTTACCTGCCAGGTCCTGCCGTGTGGGACAATGCGTAACCCACGCCGGGGGGACTGGCCAAAAACGGACGGCCGGTCGGCACATCGGGGCCAGGAGAATTGCTGGGGGGGCTGCTGCCAAAGGCCCCCGACCGGCGTGGTGTGAATCTCGCCCCCGCCCGAAAAACGGCGCTGGAGAATACGGCAGCCGACGTCGGGGCAGCAGGGCGGGATTCGCACCGCACTCTGGGGATTCTCCGACCCGGCGGTGGGACAGTGGAAATTAATGCTTCAGAAGCATTTGTAAAAGCTGGATGCATTTGAGTTTTATAAATTATGACTTTTCTGTCTCTGTAACTGGAGGGTCATGTGATCAAAACATCAGCCTTTAATCACATGAGATTCGTACTTCAATTCACTGGATAGTAGGACTCCTTTCTGTGAGTAGGGAGTAGAACTACAGCAAGAACAGAATATCAATAATCAAGAGCAATGTTTAATGTGTTGGTTTTTGAGCTGTTCAGGTGATGAAAGTGAGATGTCAAGGAAAGAAAGCAGTTACGGTTATACAATGTAGGCTGTGGCATAGATAGACAAAGTATAGATTATGCAAGACAAAGCATAATATTGTGGATCCTGTGGAAATCAGAAATATAAACTGATACACAACAGGCCAGACAAGATCTGTGAAGAAAGAAACAGGGTTAACGGGCGTGATCTAACGGGCCCAACTCAGGACGTGATGAGGCCAGCAAATCTTACAACAATTGTTACGCCTCGCAAGATCTAACGTGATCTCATGAGGAGCTGTGATCTGGATCCCGCTCACAATGGGCAGAATCCAGATTTGCATAATCAAGTCTGTTGCTAAACTGACTTAAATATGTTCGCGCCGGAGTTACCCAAGATCCGGGACATAACGGCCTTGCCTCGGAGACCTCGAGTGGGCACGTTAAGCATTGGTTTCCACAAAAGTGGACTAGGCATTCTGGCATTTGGGGGGGTCTCCCAGGTGATCGGGGGCCCTCGGGTGGTCGAGTTCTGGGCAGGATGGTACCCTGGCACTCCCAATGCTGCCCGTTCACCATGGCACTGACAGCCTGGCATCCTGGCAGTACCACTCTGTTAATTTGGTAGTGCCACCATGGCAGTGCCAGGGTTCCCAGGTGGCATTGCCAGAGTGCCAGGCTGGCAGTGCCAAAATGTCCAGGTGGCAACTTGCCGGTGCCAGGGATCAGGCCCAGGGGTGCCATGCCTTTATGAGGTGGGGTTTGAGGGGCTTGAGGACCCCCAATTAGTAAGTTGGAGCATTAGGGGGGTCCGGTGGCGACGGTGGGATGTCCAGAGTATAAAAATGGAGCCCCGATCTCTTCCTGTACTGCTGAGCTGAGCTGGTTAGTGCAAGAAATGAACCGAAATGCAGACTCGGCAGTGCCCAAAAATGAAGCAAAGTCCCGTTTAATAGCGGGGTCGGCTGCGGCGCTGCAAGTGCCTGGAAGCACCTGGCTAAATGGGTCCAAAACGGGACTCATTTTCAGTTCCATTAAATCGCGCCCAACCTTTCAGGTTGACAACATTTTGCCCTAACTGGAAAATATGACAAATGTTACATATTTTTAAACAAAGACAGAGACTGGGAAAGAAGGGCCTGTGGGTGGGGGTCAAGGGAGGAAAGGACAAAAGGGATGGCCTATGATAAGGTGCACATCAGAAGTCATTGCACGAAGAGCCGAATCAGTAATAGAATTTGCTGCCCAAAAGAATAGAATCAACGGTTATGATGTTGAATATGGAAGGCTGCCAAGATGAAGCACTCTTCCTTGAGCTTACATTGAGATTCAATGGAACAATATAGGAGCGGGTGTGGGGCAGAGAATTGCAATGATAAAATGAAACTCTGAGTCACACTTGCAGACTGAACAAAATTAGATTTAGTCTCCCTGAAGTAGACAAGACCACATTGTTATCAGCGAATACCATGTACTAAATTGAAAGAAGTACAAGTAAATCATTGTTTCAACTGGAAGGTGTATCTGGGGCCCTGGTCATTGAGAAGAAAGGATGTGAAGGTCAGGTATGGCATGCCTTCTAATGCATAGGAAGGTGCAGTGGGAAGAGAATAATGGAAGAGTAGACCAAAGTGTTGGGGAAGGGCACTGTTCCCTTTGGAATTCTGAAAGGGGATGGGAGGAGAAAACGTGTTTGGTAGTGGCAGAAATGTGAATGATGATGCATTAAATGAGGAGGATGGTGCTGTAGAATCTCAGGGCAAGGACAACCCTATTAGGTTCTGGGATGAAGGGGAAGGATGGGATTAGAAGAGGGTCGAGAACTCTGGAAACTGTCAACCATCCTGCAGGTGTAACCCAATGTTGAAGAGAAGGTAAGACATATCAGAAGCACTGCTGTGGAAGGTGACACTTTAAGAACAGATGTGACTGAGATGGAGAAGCTGGGAGAATGGAATGGAGTCTTAATAGGACACCGGTGGGAGGATCACAATCAGAATAACTGTGGGATCTGGTGGACTTGTGATAGGCATGGACTGATAGCCTGTCCCCGTAAATGGAGATAGAGATGTTGAGGGGGGGGGGGGGGGGGGGACATTGGAGATGGAACATACAGGTTGAGGAAAGGGAAACAAAGTTGACCACATTTTCTAATAGAGGTGGAAGCAAGAAAGAGTACTGATAATGTATCAGATAAAGAGGTAGATTAGGTAAGAATCCACAACAGAACTTGGACTGGGGGAAGAGTTACTTGGATAGATTGAATAGCTTTTTTCATTTTATGCTTTTTCTCATTTTTTTGACATTTAATGATATCACTTTTGCGATGGACTTCGGTCCAATTTCCATTGATTTATTAGTTTCTTCCTGCAAAATTAGTTGATGCACAGAATACATGATGATACGATTTCAGTACTCTCCTGTGAGATACTCCTTCATCTGTCCTGAAATTCACAAATGCTGTGCAATGGTGTGTTTGAATTTCAGAGAAACCAATTTACATTTCACTCCCTCACTTTCTGTATGCGACTGACAAAATTGTGAATGCGGTGGATGGGCTGAGTCCCAATAAGGAGGAACATGAAACCTTCCTGGATGTGGAACCTGTAAGCGATAACTTTATTTTGTTTACCTCCCGAACATCTGGTTGAACAAATTTTAGTTTATTTCCAGCAAAAGCAACAAGAAACTGCATTTACTCAAGGGTTAAAGCATAAATGAGTTGGAAAATGACTATTAACAAGCTCACCACTGAGGTATTTTCTGCTGGTAAATGTATCCTACATCCTGCTTATAGCATTCAGCACAAAATAAAAGTCTGATTAAAAGTTTTGTGAAAATATATTCCGTTGAGGGCCTCACTAATGTTTTTCCAAGCAGTGTATATGAATGATATCATTGCACAGGTGGTGATTGATTACAATAGCACATTTCTGAAGTGATGTTTAATTAGAAACAGGATATGCTTTCTCAAAATTAAGCTACCGAGGCATGTCATTTTCCACTTGGATTCATGATTGTAGGGATAAGCAGAGTGCCTCTCCAGTGACTAGGTTTTAGCTGTACTTGGGAGGCTTATGAATTGATGTAGTCGGCGGAGGTGGGGGGAGGGGATGGGCGTAGCTTTAATACCAAACCGGGCAGGAAGGGGCACGGGGAGTTAAAAATTCAAAAATATGAAACCTGACAGCCAATTCCCCTCCTTTTGGTTTTAGCAAAGTTGGGTTGGGTGAGGGCCACTCAACTGCTCCCCAGAGTTAGGGCCATCATCTAATATGCCAATTAAACTGCGCATCTCAAATTTGACCCCCGTGTTACTTTTAATGTCTGTGCGACTGATACCCAGAGCTTGCCAGCTGAACGGCGTTTGAACCTGAGAGAACATGAATGAGTTTCGAAATTTGTAACAGTGGGCTGGATTCCTCGGTTCGCCAGCCACATGTCTCTCGGCAGCGCGCCATTCGCTGGTGGCGGGAATCTCTCTTCCCATCGCTGGTCAATGTGGAAACCTCCGGGCGGTGATGTGCTGTCGGCGGCAATAGAGAATCCCAGCGGCCAGAGAATTCCGGCCAGTATAAGGAAGGCTTTTACAGTGAGATATGCAGTTCAGGACCATACACTCCCAGAATGCGTTAAATGATCACTTTATCTAATACACACTGTTTAACCTGAAATATTCAATAAATCTTTTTTTCTGAACGATGTCTTCACAACTTATTCCTCTTTGCAGGTCACTGGATTTACTTTGAGAGTTGCAAAACGAATACAAATCAACTTAATGTTTAAACCGTCAAAGAAAATTAAGTAGGTTTGATTTGTGTTCATTATTCAAATATATATAAATAATTCATTGCATCAAAATATAGTAATATTTTGAAGATAAATTAGCATGCTGAATAAAATATCACATTTTAATGAGTTTCAGCCAGGGTTTTAATTTATTATGAAATAAATCAGGCAAATTCTGCCAATCTGGGTGGCATGGTGGCACACTGTTTAGCACTGTTGCCTCACTTTGCCAGGGACCTGGGTTCAATTCCAGCCTTGGGTGACCGTGGGGAATTTGCACATTCTCCCTATGTCTGCATGGGTTTCCTCCGGGTGCTCCAGTTTCCTCCCACAGTCCAAAAATGTGCAGGTTAGGTGGATTGTCCATGCTAAAATGCCCCTTAGTGCCCACAGGTTAGGTATAATTCTGTGGTTACAGGGATAGAGCGGAGGATTGGGCCTAGATACGATGGTCTTTCAGAGGGTTGATTCAGATTTGATGGGTCGAATGGCCTCCTTCTGTACTGTAGGGATTCTATGGATTCTTCTATGGATTCAGTGGTGGTGGTTAAGGCTATGAAGGGATTTAAAGACAAGAATCAGAATTTCAAATTTGAGACTTTGTGAGATTGGAAATGAGTGCAACCAGTGAGTGTGGTTTTATGTGCCAATGCGACCACATGAGGGATAAGATACATATAGCATAGAATTGCAAGAGCTGAAGTTTATGGAGTGTAGTCATGGTATGTCGGGCGGCAGAGTAATGGGAATGTATTATAAGAAAGCACCGCCTCACAGGCACTAAAGAAAAATTAAGATGCTTTGTTTTTCAAACTGCTCCACCAAGTGACAGGCTCTTTGTTACAGAAACTGAATACTACACATGTTTCAAATAAAATATTTTTCTCTGTAGAATATTAAAGAATATTAAGGAGCCAATATTTTTTCCACTCGTCTGGCTTAATGAGGTAAGTGCTTTACAATGGTAAGCACCTGCTTTACTGGAGAAACAAACTAAAATCTTGATGTTATTATATTTTCAGCTCTCAGTGATTCTTCGAATCGGTTCTCTAAATGAAACAAGTTTATTTCAAGCACAGCTAGCAATATTATATAATTTCAGAAGTAAAGTATCTGAAGACCTAATGCATTGGGAGGGTGACACGTTATACCATAGATTAGTGAATTATGCAAGGAGGAGGAAAGAGTAAAATAATTGGCAGACAAATGACGCAATACGGAAATGAAGATGGGAAGGTTAATTGTTTAAAAAGAGGTGAGCAAAAACAAAAAATATGAAGAACTAAGTAGGAGAAAATAATCAATTAAATAATTGAAATATATGTATTTATGGCCGGTATGGTGGCACAGTGGTTAGCACTGCTGCCTACGGTGCTGAGGACCCAGGTTCGATCCCGGCTCCGGGTCACTGTCTGAGTGGAGTTTTCACATTGTCCCTGCGTGAGTTTCACCCCCACAACCCAAAGATGTGCAGGGTAGGTGAATTGGCCACGCTAAATTGCCCCTTAATTGGAAAAGAAATGATTGGGCACTCTAAATTTATTTAAAAGATAATTTAAAAAATAGGTATGTATTTATTTGAACATAGAACATAGAAAATACAGCACAGAACAGGCCCTTCGGCCCACGATGTTGTGCCGAACCTTTGTCCTAGATTAATCATAGATTATCATTGAATTTACAGTGCAGAAGGAGGCCATTCGGCCCCCTGAGTCTGCACCAGCTCTTAGAAAGAGCACCCTACCCAAACTCAACACCTCCACCCAACACCAAGGGCAATTTGGACATTAAGGGCAATTTATCATTGGCCAATTCACCTAACCCGCACATCTTTGGACTGTGGGAGGAAACCGGAGCACCCGGAGGAAACCCACGCAGACACGGGGAGGACGTGCAGACTCCGCACAGACAATGACCCAAGCCGGAATCGAACCTGGGACCATGGATCTGTGAAGCAATTGTGCTATCCACAATGCTACCGTGCTGCCCTTAAGAACAAATGAATCTACACTATATCATTTTCCCGTAATCTTGCGATGTGGGAACACGAGCAAGGTAGCATTTATTGCCATTCATAATTTCCTGAGGCCATTAGAGTTTGACACTTGAGTCACATATATATCAAACACAGCAGTGGCAGCTTCAATGTTAGTGTGATAAAGCAACCAAAAGCACTGTTGCAACAAGGAGCTTACGAAATGGTAGCAATTGAAGTCCAGGCAAGTTTGGGGACCAAAGCAGCACGGTGGCGGGGCAGCATGGTGGCGCAGTGGTAGCACTGCAGTCTCACGGCGCCGAGGTCCCAGGTTCGACCCCGGCTCTGGGTCACTGTCCATGTGGAGTTTGCACATTCTCCCCGTGTCTGCGTGGGTTTCGCCCCTCAACCCAAAGATGTGCAAGGTAGGTGGATTGAACACGCTAAATTGCCCCTTAATTGGAAAAAATTATTTGGGTACTCCAAAATTTTTTTTAAAAAGTTTGGGGACCAAATACACTGTGACTAGAGGTAGGAAGTAAGTGTGAGGGCATGAGTGAGGTAAGGTGCATTATTAATAACCCCACCATAGGGTAGAAAGGATGGATCAATAATAAAGTCAGTAATAGCTGGAATGGCTACATGTGCTTTTTAGGAACAGAAAAGGATTCAAAACACCGGTGGGGTTATTTTAGTGTTTTTCTTTCCACTGTGTGTAATGACTTTGTGTGTGTATTTGCAAATCAAAAAGGCCTGCCAGAAAATATCATGAAAACAACATGAAAAACAAGAGCACAATCAGAAAAGGGATATATTATTGAATGGATTGAAGGTCATTCACTAAAGCAACAAGTCTTTAGCCCAACTTGGGAGCAGGAGACACACGATTTAATTACAAATAATTAGCTGGAAATAGCAAACAATCTGAAAGGAGCATCTTGGGAAATGGAATTATGATATGGCTACATTCGCCAGTGGGCTTGAAAAAAAAAAAGGAAGACCACAAACTAGTTTCATTTGTATTTAAACAAGGGGCAAGGGTGGGAGAAGTTGCTAAATTTACAGACCAACAGTAGAATTTATTCATGGAGGTGATTAAAAAATGAATATATATTCCTGATGCAATATTCTTAATGCAGTGCTTATTCTAGGGTGCGCAGTGAAAGTTGACTTTTTCTCGTAGTTACTCTCAACTGCTTTGGTTTCCAGATATCAATTTTGAAGCTTTAATTGTTAGTATAAAAGCATTGGAATTCTTTAATATAGTTAGAAGAGGGCTGGTAACACAGTCAACTTTTGTTTTCAATTAATTCAAAGGTACATTTTACCAGCTGTAGGAAGTTGGTGACAAGGGCACCTTATATGTTTCATACCACATACCCAGAGATCTGCATTCCCTAATTACAGTGCAGTCCAGTGGGACAATATAAATCATGTGAACTGCAGGCTGTCCACTCACACCCTTCAAACACAAGCACCAATCACCATCAAGCTAACAGGATAAGTACAGTCTTTGTCCCTTTAGTTCCAAACTTTCCAATTGGTATTTCCAAGGTGTTGATTTACCCTATCCTTAATTGTAAACTCTATGGACTGACCTGATTAACACTACACCCCTGTATGCTTCACTCGATGCCGGTGTTTATGTAGTTACATTGTGTACCTTGTGTTGCCCTATTATGTATTTTCTTCTTTTTTCTTTTCTTTTCATGTACTTAATGATCTGTTGAGCTGCTCGCAGAAAAATACTTTTCACTGTACCTCAGTACACGTGACAATAAACAAATCCAATCCAATTGTTCCCTGGCCTACCTCTGTCAGCCTTCTAAATAATGGAGTGACAGGCACAATTTTCCAACCTAAAAGGAATGGTTCCCAACCCTGAGAACTTTTGAAGATTACAGTTCGGGAACATGCAATGTTCTCACCTACTTCCTTTGACACCCTGAGATGGAAACTATTGGTTCTGCAGATTTGCCACTCTTCAGTGCCATCATTTTCTTCATTACTGTTATTTTATTGACATTAATTTTCTTGAGTCTCTGTTGCTAATTCAATATTAGTTTCCTTGGGATGTCTGACATGTCATCTTCTACAGTGTATACAGGTGCAAACTCATTATTCAGTATGTGTGCCGTTTCCTTATTTTCATTGACATTATCGCTAATATTAGCTGCTGACCATCCTCTTTTTCCTAATATAATTGTAATTCTTTTGTGTTGATTTTGACATCCCTTCACAAATTTATTTCCTTCTTGCCATCCTTTACTCTTCTTATTTTGTTCTCATTTCCCAGGACCTGTGCTTTCTTTGAATTGTGTATGCTTTGATGGAGTTAAGGTGCAGTTAAGTGTTAAATTACAATTAAGATGCAGAGTTAAGATCAGCTATAATTTAATTGACTGGCTTCTGCCAGGTCATAGGTACTCCTATGTTCAAACAGAGTTGTAGAGTTAGTCTAATTTACTCACACTTTTACTTGCTGTCTTTACTGATAGAAACTGATGTACAACACATAACAAAAGTTCTGAATTATTTTTAATCCCAGACCGGAACTGTTGATGATGAAACTGCAAAGGTGTTCAGGGGTTCTCTAACAACACCCATGACAGCACTTGGCATTACTCAGTTAACCTTGATATGCATCGGAAGCCTGCTTTTCCTTTCTTGTGTAATTGCTATTTGTCGGACTTTAATGAAAAAAGAGGTAAGCAGAAAACATATTCATATAACTGTTACCAGTATAAGACTAAAGTTACAATTTTGGCCCATTTCAGAAGTGGTTAGGAATGCGAGGATAAATAAACAACATTTTGAAAGATTATAGGGGCTACTTTAAAGATGTAAATATAATATTCAAATGTCCACGATGAAGGCTGTTCAGAAATACAACCTACAGGGGTGTCTTCATTGCTTGGAAATTCAAGTTTATCACAAAAACATCAAAAGTTGATTGGTGATTGACAGGAAGACTAATTGAGGTCTTATCTGCACTTCTCCCTGCTCGCACAAATGGTTGCTTGTTGTAGCGCCAGAGTTAAGTGTCAGATGAAATGAAGAAGGATTAACAGCGCACATTAACCAATACAAGCATGCTGTGCTAGGATAGCTTTCTTGATTTTATCACAGGTGACAAGCATTCATCGCAATTTAGGGATATGAGCTAGAATGGGGCTTTGATCAGAATTAATGATCAAAGCTTATGACTGAAATACTATGGGATATAGAATGGGAAAAATAAGCGACTATCTGTTGCAATGAATATCTTCTTGTCTGATCAATGGTGTCGATACTGTTGCACCACAGTAACATTGGAAATATTTCCTCTCTCCTTGCTTAGCGCTATATTTTACAGGTTACTGAATCAGAAATGATAGGGCAGGATTCTCCATCCCGCCGCATCAGTTTTCTGGTATGGTGCGTTCCTGCCGGCAGTGGGATTTTCCGTCCTGCCCGCCGGCCAATGGAGTTCCCCATTGTGGGCAGCCCCACTCAGTCGGTAAATACCCAGGTGTGGGTGCGCTGTCGGCGCAATGGAGAATCCCGCCGGCGGAGAATCCAGCCGTTTTATTTATCATGGGATATGCATGGGATAAAGCTAGGAGGATCACTGTTCTCTGGTTCAAATGATTTGACATGTGCAGGATCCCAGCATCTTCATTACAGGTCTCAAATCCAAAATACTGAGAAATTCACACTGTAAACTTTCAATTGATTAAAATGGGAGGTCTGCGGACTTCCAGTGGTGGCATGTAGGTGGAGGTCACATGTTGGGTGGCTCCTGCTAGAGTCTCCTGTTTTTGGATTTTTATGCCTGGTTTCAGATGTCGTTTGTGGATGAGTTGGTGTGGGAAGTCATAAGGAAGATGAGGAATGTCAAAGCACAAGAAGAAGCAGGGGGTGAGCAAACTTTCGCTGTTGAGTAAGGCTGTGAGTCCTGCAGGAAGAAAGGTGGCGGAGGCTGGGTCATCGGGTGGCGCTGTCCCCCCCCTCACGTGGAAACTCTGACTGAGGTGATGTCGGTGGAGTTCGAGAGGCTGTTTGCCAAGCATATGGAGGTGCTTCGGAGTGAGACGATGGCTACACTGAAAGTGTGGGTGGAGAAGGCAATTGCCCTGGTATAAGCGCCAGTGATGAAGAAATCGGTTGAGGTGTGGGAGTAAGAAGAAAAGTTGAAGAGGGTGGGAGAGGCACTGTGGCAGCCCAGAGGCCAGTTCACCTCGATGGGTGGGAAGTGGCGGAGGGTGGTGGAGGTCATCAAAGGCTCAAAGCAAAGGTGGAGGACCTGGAGAACAGGTTGAGGAGGCAAAACCTGAGAATTGTGGGCCTGCCCGAGGGGTTGAGGGCCTAAAGCTGGCCGAGTACTTTGCAAAGATGTTTGCGGAGTTGATGGGGAAGGGAAAAGAATCCTCCCATTGAGAGTTGGACAGGGCACATCGGTCGCTCAGGCCAAAGCCTAAAGCGAATGAGCCATTAAAGGCGGTTGTAGTCTGCTTTCAGAGCTACCACGTGAAGGAGAAGGTTATGGGCTGGGCGAAGCAGCGACAGGATGTGAAGGGGGAAGCATTGGTAAACGCATATACCAAGACCCGACGGTGGAGCTGGCACTGTGGCGGGCGGATGTTCGAAGGGTGAAGGCAGCACTGTATGGCAGCGGAATGAGATTCGGAGAGGTCTTCCCTATGAAGTTGAGAGTGATTCACAATTCGAGAGACTTTTATTTTGAGACGGTGGAGGCGTTCGTCAAGGCTGGAGGACTGAGACTGAGAGGAGAATTGGGATTTGGACTTGGTTGGTGGGGATGGGGATGGTGTTTTTCTTATGGGGGTTTTTCTATTTGATTGGGGTTTTGTTTTCTGTCTCTTGTTGGGGGAGGGTTGTTTGCATGTGTTTTGAGTTTTGGTTTCTTTTTTCCATATGGATGGGGTTCTGTATCATTTCTTAGTTTAATGGAGGTGGGTTTTGGGCGCGTGGGGCCAGGTCACTGAGGAGGGGGAGGGGAGGAGGGGGGGCCTCTATCAGGGGTCACCACACTAGCAACCGTGGGTTGGCTGGTGAACGGGAGTGAGGCGTGGGGAGGAACCGCGGTCATTGGAGCCTGGTTGAGCAGGTTTCGATGGGAGTGGGAGGTGTGAATGGTGGGGAGGTGGGGTCAATACTGGGTGAGGTGTTTGCAAGAGGAAGTGGATGGGGGGATTCGGGGGGTTCGATGGTAACAAAAGGATGAGGCGGGGTTGGGCTGGAGGGGCAGGGCCTGAGGTAATGGTGATGGTGGATCGGAGGGCTGGTGGTGGTGGTGGGGGTGGTGGGGTCCAGAATGGTGACGTGGAACGTGAGGGGTCTAGGGGGACTAGTGAAGAGAGCGAGAGTTTTTGCGCACTTGAAGAGTTTGAAAGCTGATGTGGTGATGTTACAGGAGACACATTTGAGGGTGAAGGATCAGGTGAGGCTTAGGAAGGGGTGGGTGAATCGGGTGTTTCATTCGGGTTCGATAATAGGGCTTGGGTGGTGGCAATATTGGTGGGCAAGAGGATGAGGTTTTAGATGGAGACTGTGGTGGCCGATCATGGGGGCAGGCACATGATAGTGACGGGTGTGTTGGAGGGGCGGCTGGTGGCTTTGGCAAACATATATGGCCCCAATTGGGACGATGCGGGGTTTGTGATGAGAGCACTGGGTGGCATCCCGAATCTGGATACCCATGAGCTGATGGTAGGAGGATTGGTACATGGGATTGGATGTATTCAAGAAGGGCTCTGTTGGCCGGAGTTAAGAGATCAGAGTATTTGGCAAATGTGATCTTGGATCATGCTCCACATTGAATGGATGTGGTATTGGAGAAGGGGGCAGCCCAGAGGACTGGATGGAGAATGGACGTGGGGTTACTGGTTGATCGGAGCTTCTGTGACAAGATAGGGAAGGTGATTGAGGAGTATTTGGGTTATATTGCATGGAGGAGGTCTCACGGTCGGTAGTCTGGGAGGCTCTGAAAGTGGTGGTGAGGGGGGAGGTGATCTCGTTTAAGGCTAAGGTGGATAGGGAGGAGAGGGAGCAATGCCAACGATTGATAGATGAGATTTTGGAGGTGGATGGGAGGTATGCGGGGGACCCGGACCCAGGTCTCCTGGCAAAGAGAAGGAGTTGCAGGTGAGATTTGACCTATGGTCCATGGGGAAAGCGGTGTGTCAGTTGAGAAGGGCAAGGGGTTCTGATTATGAGTACGGGGCAAAGGCAGGGTGTATGTTAGCAGGCCAGCTCTGGAGGGAGGCCGCGGCAAGGGTGATAGTTTGGGTGTGGGACAAGACAGGGGAGTTGGTGGCTGCTCTGGGAACAGATTTATAAAGTGTTTGAGGAGTTCTATCGGGACTTGTATAAGTCGGAGCCACTGAAGGAGGAGTGGGAGAAGAGGGTTTTTTGGGTGGGCTAGAGTGTCCGAGTTTGGGGGAGGCGGAGAGGGCAGGGTTGGAGGAGCTGGTGGGGAAGGAGGAGGTGAAGGTGGCGATTGGGAGGATGGAGGCAGGGAAGGTGGTGGGGCCCAGGTGGGTTCTTGGTCAAACTTTATAAAAGATTTAAGGGTAGGCTGGCACCGCTGATGGTGGGAATATTTGAGGACGCGATGAACAGGGATGTCTTGCCACAGACGATGGGGCAGGCCTCCATCTTGTTGTTGCTTAAGAAGGACAAGGATCCGGTGGAGTGTGGTTCATATCAGTGCATATCTCTGCTGAATGTAGATGCCAAGACATTGGCAAAGGTGTTGGCATTAAGATTGGAAGGGCTTGTAAAGCAGACCAAGGCCAGCAGCGCGGGTTCAATTCCCGTACCAGCCTCCCCGAACAGGCGCCGGAATGTGGCGACTAGGGGCTTTTCACAGTAACTTCATTTGAAGCCTACTTGTGACAATAAGCGATTTTAATTTCAAAGGTGATTTGGAAGGCCCAAACAGGGTTCATAAAGGGAAGACAGTTGTCCTCAAATGTGAGGAGGCTGTTGAATGTGGTGAGTTCTCCGGCACAGGGAAGAGAAACGGAGGTGCTGGTGGCGTTAGATGCGGAGATGGCATTTGATCGGATGGAGTGGAGTTATTTGATGGCCGTATTGGAAAAATTAGGAATTGGGCTGAAATTTGTGGCATGGGTGCAGCTGCTGTATAAGGAGCTGATGGCAAGCGTGCGCACAAATAGTATGAACTCAGGGTATTTTGCATTGCTCCGGGGTATGAGGCAGGGATGCCCCATGCTCCCCCCTTCTTTTTGCATTGGCTATCGAGCCCTTGGCTATTGTGCTGAGAAGCTCGGGGTTGTGGAAGGGGATAGTGAAGAGGGGGTGGAACATAGGGTGTCGTTTTATGCAGATGAATTGTTACTGTATATTTTAGAGCCAAGCTCTTCAGTGGGGAGCATAACGGGGTTGCTTCAGAGATTTGTGATGTTTTCAGGGAAAAGTGAGTACTTTGTGATCTCCGCTCTGGGAGTGGGACAGGGGTGGGGGGGGCTGCCATTTTGTCTGGCGGTGTCTCACTTTAGATATCTGGAGGTGCAGGTGGCCTGGGATTGGGCAGGGCTTAAGAAGTTTTGGCCTTTGCCTTGCTGATTGCTGGTCTTGTTGGGGCGGGTCTTGGGGTGGAGGTCAGCTTCTCCACCCTGTGCCTCAGCATGATGGGCGGGGTGGGGGGCGGGGCTTGGAGCCTGCTGGAGTTCCTGACCATGGAAAAGGTGACATTTTCTCTAAGGGAGGCGAGTGATGTGTTCTACAATTATTGGAGCTTGTTTATCATGCACTTTCGTGAGTTGGTTACCGTCGACATGTTGGGGGCGGTTTTGATGGGGTTGTTGCGAATTGTAAAACTGTTGAAAATTTGTTGAATAAAAATAAATGGGTGGTCCGCTCCCTTCCCATAGGGAGACACTGGTTGCTGGATTCTCAAATCAGTTCTGTTCACTTGACCCGAAGTATTGATGCAATTCATTGCGGTGGATGGAGTGCCAAACATGCTTCATCATGTGTAGAACTGAAAAAATAATTTCTGTATTTCCTTTTGTTTGAATAGACAACAAAGAAGAATGTTGGAATGGAAAAATTTGAAACCGCTTTGAGGTATTGAAGATGATGAACAAATACAGCTCTGATTTGAACATCGACAGATTACTCTATACGTTGAGAAGGCTGCTGATTTTTGTTGATGTTAATTTTTATTAATTTCTCCTTAATAACATTAACACAGTCCAAAGACTTCATGGAGTTTTATCGCATTCCTGGCTTTTCCAAAAGTTGAAAAATACCATTGGCTGTTCAGGCTAACTAATAATTGTTAGATTTATTTACAAGTATGACAATTACACAGAGGTAGGAAGGCATCATTCCTCATACTTAAGACATTGTGGGATAATTTTGACTTTGGACCATAGTGTAAAGATAGGCAGAATTATGCCAGATGTCCAGATTTTTTCAAAGTCAGACTGATCTGATATCATATGTGTTGCACTTTATTCTTTCATTCAAACTTTACTCCAGAACCTCCAAGGTACCTCCACTCATTCTGTTCTGAAATGAATTTATTCCGACTTTCAGAAAATCAGAAATATCAACATTTTTGTCCCCTGCAGCTCTAAACAGGTAAGATGAAATAGTTCATCCCCACAAGCAAATCTGGAGGCCAAGATAAGACTCAGCAAAACAAATAAGGAAGAGGGAATTAAAGGACAATGGATATTAAAATGCAACCACGTGGGGCTGGATTCTCCGTATTGGAGACTAAGTCCCCACGCCGGAGTGAAAACGGTGGTCTTTTACACCTGGAAAACTGGCATAAAACAGCCACCGATTCCCCGTTTTGCTGGGGCTAGCAGGGAGGCAGCGTAGAGCTTCGCAGCTCTGGCTGCCGATACAGCCCTCAGCACTTCCGGTTCCGAGGCCACCCATGCACACGGCGGTGGCCTGCAGCAGCCGCGCCGTGCTCCATGGCGGACTGAGGCCGCGGACCTTGACCGCTAAAGTAGTGCCCCCCTTCGGCCGCTCGCGAGCCCCGGGCCGCCCGCCCACAGTGACCCCAGTCCAGGATGAAGCCCCCCCTGCCCGCGGAATGGCCCTCCCCTGACTGTGGCGGCCCCGGACTGAGTCTGCAGCTGCCAGGCTGAGTTCACGAACGGTGTGAGCACACGTAACCCACGCCGTCGGGAACTCGGCCGATCGGGGACGGAACATCGCGGGGCGGGCCTCACGCAATGGCCTGAAGTCGTGGATAATCGGCGCGGCATACTCCTAGAGTCTGCTGCTTTTCAGGGGTCGGAGAATCAGAAAACCGGCGCTGCTCCCGATATGGGCGGCAAAACGGATTCTCCACCCCGTCGACAAACACGCTTTCCATTGGGGCGCGGAGAATCCAGCCCAGCTCTTTGGGAGTCCAGCTATTAGGTCACTTGTTAAATAATATCCTGAAATGTTATAGTTTTAAACTACTGATTGTTGGTGTTGGACGAAGAAGCACTGTCAGTAACAGAAACAATGAAGCACTTTTGTGCGCACTTGTTACATTGTTAAATCAGCTATGGTCGGTCTTCCCTTCCCAAAAGTCATGCTTTGATAGCATTCAACTATGTGACTCTTTCCTAAAGAATGGAATTCAGATTTAGTTTATCCTTTGTCTCTTAATGTTTTGGATAATTCATAGTAACTGTTACAGAGCAAGATAGGCAGGTAGAGAGATAGAGTGAGAGAACATTCCCAAACAGTGAGGTACATTGAGGTCATGCGCGGAATTATCCCAATGAATTTCTATGGTCTCCAGCGGGAAACAAGGTGCGATCTCAGGCAGGTGGTTGGGCACAATCCAGATCGCAATCCACCCACACTTTGAAATTTTTCTTGGAGGGGGGGCAGGGTTTTCACTGGCACCGGGAGGGAAGGAGCCTAAACATGCCGGCAAGCTCGGTTTCACAGAGATCTGAAAGTGACAGCAAAGCACCCCCGCCAACCCCCCCCACCCCCCGCTCCAATATCACTGGCACCGGGGCTTCAGTGCAATCCCCATCTTCCTCACCCCCAACCCCATCACCGGTAGCACTCCCCATCCCTCCTAGTGAGATATCCGCTCTGGGATCACCAAATGCCCCACTTCATGACCCATCCTTATGCTGCCCTTTCATTCCCTGGCCCCTTTCAGGCACCCTCACCCCCTTTCAGACTACACCACTTGGCAGTGCCAACCTGGTGCTTCTACCTTACACCCAGGCAATGCCAACCTGGCACTGTGCCTCAACACCCTGGCAGCACCAACATGGCAGTTCCAGGTTGGCACGACCAGGGGGAAGTGCCATGGCACTGCACATGTGCCCAACCACTGGGGGGGGGGGGAGCTCCAATGTTCTCTAAGCTCCCTCCCATGCTGGCCCAAAAAGAGGTTCAGCGCAGGGTGGCAGAATTATCTTCACTCTCTGGTCCTGCACTGCCGGCCATAATGGGCTTCACGCACCAACAGGAACATGCAAATAGCTCGTACGCATGCACTAGAATGTGAGTAATGGGCTGGAACCCTAACCTCCCCCCAGTTATGCTCCGACCCCCACAGCAAGAACTCCACCGGGTGGGCTTTGGTGCAAGTATTGACAAGTGCTGTCCTGGCACAATGGACCACGAGGGATAGCCAAGGGGATTATTAGCCCATTGCTCATATGGCCCTCTGCCACGGTCAGGCTGCAGAGCGAGGGAACCTCAGGGGTTCTGGGGTTCGGTGAGCCCGGGCTCTGAGTAAGGGGTTGGCCCCGGCACCCTCCCCTGGGATGGGGTCTCGTGTCTGGACTGCTATTTCCAGCCCATGACAATCTGAAGATCACTCTTGGCATGGTGATCTCAGGCAGCTCTCTGTTCAAGATCTTCATCCTGGGCTGACCTGTTTGAACTTTGAAGTGGCCTTCTCACTCTGAACTGCTCTGCCTGACAGCTGATGAGTAGATCACAGTTTATTGAAAACTTAAGCCACGAAGACTTTCCCTTTCCTCACATCTACACCCTCAGCCCCAAGCTTTTAAAACTGCTGCTTTTTGCAGTGTCAAAGCCGTCCTAAAGAGCCCATGACACTTGAAAAGCTTTGAAATCTCCTGAGATCGTTTTAAATGCTTCGCATTCATTCAATTTCACAGTGCAGTACCTTTAACTAGCCTCTGATTGACAGCTTAATGGTTTAAACACAGCTGCCAGGAGGTTTGTTTATCTAATCCTTCACGCTTGAATGCATCTGCAGTACCCTCCATTGATCCTAACAACAATGTTTAGAACATAGAAAATATAGCACAGAACAGGCCCTTCGGCCCACGATGTTGTGCCGAACCTTTGTCCTAGATTAATCATAGATTATCATTGAATTTACAGTGCAGAAGGAGGCCATTCGGCCCTTGAGTCTGCACCGGCTCTTGGAAAGAGCACCCTACCCAAACTCAACACCTCCACCCAACACCAAGGGCAATTTGGACATTAAGGGCAATTTATCATTGGCCAATTCATCTAACCCGCACATCTTTGGATTGTGGGAGGAAACCGGAGCACCTGGAGGAAACCCACGCAGACACGGGGAGGACGTGCAGACTCCGCACAGACAGTGACCCAAGCCGGAATCGAACCTGGGACCCTGGAGCTGTGAAGCAATTGTGCTATCCACAATGCTACCGTGCTGCCCTTGAGAACAAATAAATCTACACTATATCATTTAACCGTAATCCATGTACCTATCCAATAGCTGCTTGAAGGTCCCTAATGTTTCCGACTCAACTACTTCCACAGGCAGTGCATTCCATGCCCCCACTACTCTCTGGGTAAAGAACCTACCTCTGATATCCCTCCTATATCTTCCACCTTTCACCTTAAATTTATGTCCCCTTGTAATGGTTTGTTCCACCCGGGGAAAAAGTCTCTGACTGTCTACTCTATCTATTCCCCTGATCATCTTATAAACCTCTATCAAGTCGCCCCTCATCCTTCTCCGTTCTAATGAGAAAAGGCCTAGCACCCTCAACCTTTCCTCGTAAGACCTACTCTCCATTCCAGGCAACATCCTGGTAAATCTTCTTTGCACCTTTTCCAAAGCTTCCACATCCTTCCTAAAATGAGGCGACCAGAACTGTACACAGTACTCCAAATGTGGCCTTACCAAAGTTTTGTACAGCTGCATCATCACCTCACGGCTCTTAAATTCAATCCCTCTGTTAATGAACGCGAGCACACCATAGGCCTTCTTCACAGCTCTATCCACTTGAGTGGCAACTTTCAAAGATGTATGAACATAGACCCCAAGATCTCTCTGCTCCTCCACATTGCCAAGAACTCTACCGTTAACCCTGTATTCCGCATTCATATTTGTCCTTCCAAAATGGACAACCTCACACTTTTCAGGGTTAAACTCCATCTGCCACTTTTCAGCCCAGCTCTGCATCCTATCTATGTCTCTTTGCAGCCGACAACAGCCCTCCTTACTATCCACAACTCCACCAATCTTCGTATCGTCTGCAAATTTACTGACCCACCCTTCAACTCCCTCATCCAAGTCATTAATGAAAATCACAAACAGCAGAGGACCCAGAACTGATCCCTGCGGTACGCCACTGGTAACTGGGATCCAGCCTGAATATTTGCCATCCACCACCACTCTCTGACTTCTATCGGTTAGCCAGTTCGCTATCCAACTGGCCAAATTTCCCACTATCCCATGCCTCCTTACTTTCTGCATAAGCATACCATGGGGAACTTTATCAAATGCCTTACTAAAATCCATGTACACTACATCCACTGCTTTACCTTCACCCACATGCTTGGTCACCTCCTCAAAGAATTCAATAAGATTTGTAAGGCAAGACCTACCCCTCACAAATCCGTGCTGAGTATCCCTAATCAAGCAGTGTCTTTCCAGATGCTCAGAAATCCTATCCTTCAGTACCCTTTCCATGACTTTGCCTACCACCGGAGTAAGACTAACTGGCCTGTAATTCCCAGGGTTATCCCTAGTCCCTTTTTTGAACAGGGGCACGACATTCGCCACTCTCCAATCCCCTGGTACCACCCCTGTTGACAGTGAGGACGAAAAGATCATTGCCAACGGCTCTGCAATTTCATCTCTTGCTTCCCATAGAATCCTTGGATATATCCCGTCAGGCCCGGGGGACTTGTCTATCCTCAAGTTTTTCAAAATGCCCAACGCATCTTCCTTCCTAACAAGTATTTCCTCGAGCTTACCAATCTGTTTCACACTGTCCTCTCCAACAATATCGCCCCTCTCATTTGTAAATACAGAAGAAAAGTACTCGTTCAAGACCTCTCCTATCTCTTCAGACTCAATACACAATCTCCCGCTACTGTCCTTGATCGGACCTACCCTCGCCCTAGTCATTCTCATATTTGTGTAAAAGGCCTTGGGGTTTTCCTTGATCCTACCCGCCAAAGATTGTTCATGCCCTCTCTTAGCTCTCCTAATCCCTTTCTTCAGTTCCCTCCTGGCTATCTTGTATCCCTCCAATGCCCTGTCTGAACCTTGTTTCCTCAGCCTTACATAAGTCACCTTTTTCCTCTTAACAAGACATTCAACCTCTCTTGTCAACCATGGTTCCCTCACTCGACCATCTCTTCCCTGCCTGACAGGGACATACATATCAAGGACACGTAGCACCTGTTCCTTGAACAAGTTCCACATTTCACTTGTGTCCTTCCCTGCCAGCCTATGTTCCCAACTTATGCACTTCAATTCTTGTCTGACAACATCGTATTTACCCTTCCCCCAATTGTAAACCTTGCCCTGTTGCACGTACCTATCCCTCTCCATTACTAAAGTGAAAGTCACAGAATTGTGGTCACTATCTCCAAAATGCTCCCCCACTAACAAATCTATCACTTGCCCTGGCTCATTACCCAGTACTAAATCCAATATTGCCCCTCCTCTGGTCGGACAATCTACATACTGCGTTAGAAAAGCTTCCTGGACACACTGCACAAACACCACCCCATCCAAACTATTTGATCTAAAGAGTTTCCACTCAATATTTGGGAAGTTAAAGTCGCCCATGACTACTACCCTATGACTTCTGCACCTTTCCAAAATCTGTTTCCCAATCTGTTCCTCCACATCTCTGCTACTATTGGGGGGCCTATAGAAAACTCCTAACAAGGTGACTGCTCCTTTCCTATTTCTGACTTCAACCCATACTACCTCAGTAGGCTGATACTCCTCGAACTGCCTTTCTGCAGCTGTGATACTATCTCTAATTAATAATGCCACCACCTCTTTTACCACCCTCCCTAATCTTATTGAAACATCTATAACCAGGGACCTCCAACAACCATTTCTGCCCCTCTTCTATCCAAGTTTCCGTGATGGCCGCCACATCGTAGTCCCAAGTACCGATCCATGCCTTAAGTTCACCCACCTTATTCCTGATGCTTCTTGCGTTGAAGTATACACACTTCAACCCATCTCCGTGCCTGCAAGTACTCTCCTTTGTCAGTGTTCCCTTCCCCACTGCCTCATTACACGCTTTGGCGCCCTGAATATCGGCTACCTTAGTTGCTGGACTACAAATCCAGTTCCCATTCCCCTGCCAAATTAGTTTAAACCCTCCCGAAGAGTACTAGAAAACCTCCCTCCCAGGATATTGGTGCCCCTCTGGTTCAGATGCAACCCGTCCTGCTTGTACAGGTCCCACCTTCCCCAGAATGCGCTCCAATTATCCAAATACCTGAAGCCCTCCCTCCTACACCATTCCTGCAGCCACGTGTTCAACTGCACTCTCTCCCTATTCCTAGCCTCGCTATCACGTGGCACCGGCAACAAACCAGAGATGACAACTCTGTCTGTCCTGGCTTTTAACTTCCAGCCTAACTCCCTAAACTTGTTTATTACCTCCACACCCCTTTTCCTACCTACGTCGTTGGTACCAATGTGCACCACGACTTCTGGCTGCTCCCCCTCCCCCTTGAGGATCCTGAAGACACGATCCGAGACATCCCTGGCCCTGGCACCCGGGAGGCAACATACCTCCCGGGAGTCTCGCTCGCGACCGCAGAATCTCCTATCTATTCCCCTAACCATTGAATCTCCGACAACTATTGCTTTTCTATTATCCCCCCTTCCCTTCTGAGCCCCAGAGCCAGACTCAGTGCCAGAGACCTGGCCGCTAGAGCCTTCCCCCGGTAGGTCATCCCCCCCAACAGCATCCAAAACGGTATACTTGTTTTGAAGGGGAACGGCCACGAGGGATCCCTGCACTTTCTGCCTGTTTGTTTTTTTCCCCCTGACTGTAACCCAGCTATTCTTGTCCTGTACCTTGGGTGTGGTTACCTCCTTGTAACTCTTCTCAATCACCCCCTCTGCCTCCCGGATGATCCGAAGTTCATCCAGCTTCAGCTCCAGTTCCCTAACACGGTCTTTGAGGAGCTGAAGTTGGGTGCACTTCCCGCAGGTATAGTCAGTGGGGACTCCGGTGGTATCCCTCACCACCCACATCCTACAGGAGGAGCATGTAACTGGCCTAGCCTCCATCCCCTCTTACCTGACAGAATATAGCTGCCCTGTGGACTAACTAGATCTCCGCCCTCCGACCCTGCTCCCAGTCAGCTACACTTTCTGTAAACTCCTGGCTCTCTTCGCACTCTTTGCGGAAATGTCGGAAACAAAATGAAAGGTGCGCCTTACTCCCTCCTCACCTAACTCACTCGGTCACCAAACTCTCACTATCGCACTCAAATGCACCAAATTCAGCACTCCCTCGGTCACCAAACTCTCACTATCGCACTCAAATGCACCAAATTCAGCACTCAGTGCAAACAAAGTCTGCACTGTAGGGGATCACTTTTATACTGTGAATCTAGCCTCTGAAAACCTTGTTCTGATTGACAGCTGCCAGCCACTTCAACAATGCTGAGTGATTTCTGCAGTTAGAAAAAGGTGAAGTAAAAGCCCTCAGCTGCTTTGAAATGGCCAGTTGAATCCCGACCCGTTAGGGACTTTTGTCGGCTTCACGCGGGGGAGAGCATGAACCAGATTATGTCAGCTGCAGTGGACTGGGAGCATTGCGCACTGTTCGGCAACTGGCGCAGAGTCCGGTAGGTCTCTCCCACTATTCCCCAGCATAGCGGGATGTGTCCCGCACAATGCTGTCAGAGAATCGCCCCCTCCCATGACTACTGATGGTATGAAAATATTACACCAGCAAAATTAGCTTAACTGACTCTTGTGAGTATGATGACATTACCCTGTGCATTCCTTTTAATACAGAGTCAGTGTTGTTGCCGAATTATAAGTTTTGCAGAAGGAAAGACTTCCTTGAAATGTATTACATGTCAACTGAATAAATCTTTCTTGAAAGTTAACCACGTGAAGCTTGGATTTTATTCTCTCTTCAGTTTTACCAGACGTGAAAGTCCTTCATTTTAGAAGGTTGTCCATCTCAGCCTTGGGATTTCCAGCCTTATATTCTTTCTGACTATCATCATTAACATTATCAGGAAGAGTAAACTTTCCCTCTCCTCTCCTGTCAGATGTGCGCTTATTGGGGGAATACTGCAAATAGTGAAGGGGAAAAACCTGAAGGGGAAAAAGACTGCATGATTATGGGGAAAGAGCAGCGGTGTGGGACAAATTAGATAGCTCATTCATAGGGCTAGCACAGTTTCCATGGGCCATTTGCCCTCCTGTGCAGTATAATTCTATGATTTAAAATGTTCCAGCTTCTAAAAACCCATGCCCCCTTTTCTGAGGGCCACGAAGAACCCAGCACGAGTTTTAAGGACACAAAGTAATAATATTTATTTACAATAACATATATATATAACAGCCGCAGCAACTTCTCTTGCTGCACACTCCTTCCTGCTGGTTCCTAAACTGGCCAGCTTTATTTATACTAGGAGTTTACTAATGGTTTCTCCGCCCCCCTCATTGGGGAAGCTCATCCTCGCACAGGATTGTGGGATAGTCATTAGTCCCCAGCCAATGGTAAGTAGGCAGGTTATAACATCCCTCCCCCCCCAAAGTCCAAGGAATCCACCGAAGACCCTGGCGAAGGAGGGCGTCGGACTCGTTTTGCCGCAGGCCGGACACCATTTGCACGTGGCGCTGGATCAGCTGGCGTGTAACGAGACGGAGACCGGCGCTTCCGTGATGAACAGCGCAACGGTTGTACATCCACGGCCCGTGGACCCGAGGATTCCCCCTCTGATGCGTCCTGTGCCTCCATCTCGGAGTCAGAGTCTGCTGCCTCCGTCATGTCAGCGTCTCTATCTCCATTCGGTTCTGTAACGACCTGCGCAGGCTTCGAGTGAGGCACCAGTGGAAGATTGTGAGGACTACCTTCCCTTGTCTCTGGTCTCTGCGGCTGTAGAAATGAGCTCCGGGGGCGGGGAATCTTTTGAGGGGATAGTCTTCTGGACCGAACGTGGTCTACATGTTTGCACTGGAGACGACCCTGGGCTTGCACCTGGTAAGATATAGGGCCCGTTTGGCGAAAGATTACACCAGGAACCCACTGGGCACCACCAGCAAAATTCCGAACGAACACTGGGTCACCGGGCGCAAACTGCTGAATCGGCCGATGCCGAGAAAATCCCTGTCCCTGCCGTTCTTGTGTGCGGCGTACTTTTGCGCCAATGTCCGGGAAAACCATACTAAGGCGGGTGCGAAGTCTCCGGCCCATTAGGAGTTCTGCGGGAGCTACCCCAGTCACTGCATGGGGGGTGGTCCTATACGTAACCAAAAAGCGAGCCAGTCTCGTGTCCAGTGATCCGGAAGACTGCTTCTTTAGGCCTCTTTTGAATGTTTGCACTGCGCGCTCTGCCAACCCATTTGAAGCCGGGTGGTAAGGGGCAGTGCGGATATGGCGTATGCCGTTCATCTTCGTGAACCTCGCAAGCTCCTCACTCGTGAATGGAGTGCCGTTATCCGTGACCAGCACCTCGGGGAAGCCATGCGTACTAAACGACAAACGTATCTTTTCAATTGTTGCGCAGGACGTTGTCCCCTGCATCTTATGCACCTCTAGCCATTTAGACTGGGCGTCAATTAATATAAGGAACATGGATCCTTGAAAAGGGCCTGCAAAATCTGCATGCAGGCGAGCCCAAGGCCGCCCTGGCCATTCCCAGTGATGTAGGGGCGCGGCCGGCGGAAGCTTCTGATGCTCTTGGCAAATGGAGCAGTTTTGGGCCACCTTCTCAATGTCGGTGTCGAGGCCTGGCCACCAGACATAACTCCGGGCCAACATTTTCATTTTGGTCACACCTGGATGCCCATTGTGCAAGTCTGTTAGTATCAGCTCCTGGCCTTTTTCCGGGACAATCACACGCGTCCCCCACAAGAGGATGCCGTCTTCCACGCTGAATTCTGACAGCTTGGAGGAAAATGCCCACAACTCGCCTGGGAGCTGTCTATGCTGCCCACCATACAGGACTATGTGCCGAACCTTTGACAGGACTGGCTCCGTCTGGGTCCACTCACGGATCTGTGATGCCGTGACAGACAAGGTGTCCATAAAATTTAGGGTTGCAACCACCTCACCGGTCGTGGGGGAGCGACATGGGGCCGGTCGATAAAGGCAATCGGCTCAGTGCGTCGGCATTTGCTATCTGCATACCTGGTTTGTGCTCCAGAGAATACTCGTATGCAGCAAGCAACAAAGCCCAGCGCTGGATCCGTGCGGAAGCAATGGGCGGTATTGGCTTATCCTCTCTGAAAAGTCCCAGCAGAGGCTTATGATCAGTCACGATAGTGAAATGGCGGCCATACACGTACTGGTGGAAGCGTTTCATCGCAAAAACCACTGCCAGGCCCTCCTTCTCGATCTGCGCGTACTTTTTCTCCGCTGCAGTCAATGTGCGGGAGGCGAAAGCTATCGGTCGCTCTGCCCCGTTCTCCACCTTGTGGGACAGGACGGCCCCAATACCATACGTGGATGCATCACATGTGACGAGCAAAGGCTTTCCAGGATCATAGTGGGTTAGTAACCCAGACGACGACAATTGTTGCTTTACCCGCCGGAAAGCAGTTTCTTGCGGCTGACCCCAAACCCAGGTGTGATTTTTCTTTAGCAAAGGGGCCAGCGTAGTTGCCAGATTGGGGAGGAACTTCCTGTAATAGTTTATGAGATCGAGAAAAGAACGAAGATGCGAAGTGTCAGTCGGGGCGGGGGCCTGTTGAATTGCACGCACCTTCTCTGCGACGGGGTGCAAACCTTCGCGGTCCACCCGATAACCTAGGTAGACTACTTCCTTTGCCTGAAATACGCACTTTGTGCGACGTAAACAGACTCCAGCCTCCGAAAGGCGTCTAAGGACAGCCTCCAGATTTTCCAAATGTTCCTGCTCCGACGTCCCTGTAATTAAAACGTCATCTAAGTAGACAGCAACACGTGGTAAACCTCTCAAAATGCCCTCCATAACACGTTGAAAAATTGCGCAGGCAGAGGATACTCCAAAGGGCAACTGTGTATATTCATACAGGCCCCGGTGTGTATTAATCGTTACATATGGTCGGGTGGCAGGGTCCAGCTCCAACTGCATGTAGGCGTGACTCATATCTAATTTTGTGAACGAGAGTCCATCTGCAAGTTTCGCGTAGAGATCCTCTATGCGAGGCATTGGATATCGGTCGAGTCGGGAAGCCGTATTCACTGTAAGTTTATAGTCTCCACACAAGTGAACTGTGGCATCTGGCTTCATTACAGGTACAATTGGTGCTGCCCAGTCAGCAAAGCGGACGGGCCTGATAATACCCAAACTCTCCAAACGAGTGAGCTCCCCTTCTACCTTCTCGAGCAAGGCGTAAGGCACCGGGCGCGCCCGGAAATAGCGCGGCGTGGCTCCTGGTTCGACTTGGATATGGGCTACGGCCCCTTTTATTTTCCCCAAACCAGGCTGGAATACATCTGGGTATCGTCCTACACCTCCGTCAACCCTTCAGAAACTGTTTGGAGGATGTGCTGCCATTGCAACCGCAAATGGCGCAACCAGTCCCGACCCAACAGGCTGGGCCCATGGCCGCGCACCACGATAAGTGGGAAACGCCCCTCCTGGCGTCCATAAACAACAGGGGTCATTGTAGTTCCTGCAATGTCCAGTGGTTCCCCCGTGTAGGTGGCCAACCTGGCCTGTGAGTCGGTTAATGTAAGGGTCTGTATGCCCTGCTTGATGCGGTCGAATGTCCTCTGGGCGATCACGGAGACCGCTGCGCCAGTGTCCAACTCCATCTCAAGCGGGTGGCCATTGACCCGTACTGTCACCTTAATGGGGGCCACACGGGGAGCTGCCACACAATGCAACTGCAGGCAGTCGTCCTCCGTCTCCACGTCCTCAGGAGTAGTCGCCGCAGGTTCATCCACATGGAAGGTACGGCCCCTGGGCTGGTCCCAGTTACGGCCCATGGGCTGGTCCCAGTTTCGGTCGGAACGACGGCGCCTCTGGTGCCCCCAGGACCGCCGTCCGCGACGGGGTCGGCGCCTACAAGTCTGACACGGACGTGGCTCCTCATCCATTGGTTCTGGAGAAGGCTCCCTTTGGGGAGGAATGTCCGACGGCCACTGGCGTCGGTCTGGACGTTGCCTCACCCAAGGTACCGCAGGAGTGCGGGGGGATGTTTTCGGACGGAAGGGGTTGCGCCCCAAGGCATGCACTTCCATTCCCTGTAGCTCCTGCACTCCTCGTTCAGCTCTCTCTTGGGACAATACTATTTGAATGGCCTGTTGAAAAGTCAATGTTGGCTCAGCTAACAACTTTATCTGGGTGGCCGCATTGTTAATACCGCAAACCAAACGGTCACGTAACATTTCTGACAAGGTCTCACCATAGTCACAGTACTCCGCAATCCTGCGTAGCCTGGATAGAAAACCGGCAAGGGATTCTCCAGGGGTCCTCTCAGCGGTATTAAACCGATAACGCTGGACTATCGTGGACGGGGTTGGGTTAAAATGTTGCCCCACTATATTCACAAGTTCATCAAACGTTTTGGTGTCCGGCGCAGCTGGGTACGTAATGCTCCTAATCACCCCAAACGTATGCGGGCCGCAGGCGGTGAGCAATATGACCACCTGGCGCTCGTTTTCGGTGATATTGTTTACCCGGAAATAGTAACGCATCCGTTCTGTGTACTGGTTCCAGCTTTCCAGCGCAGCATCAAAAACATCCAAACGTCCGTACAGAGGCATGGTATAATAGAAAACAACTTCCAACTTGTATCCAACAAAAATCCAGGGAGGTGGCCAGTTTTGTGAGGGCCACAAAGAATCCAGCACGAGTTTTAAGGATACAAAGTAATAACATTTATTTACAATAACATAAATATATATATATATATATATATATAACAGCAGCAGCAACTTCCCTTGATGTACACCGGTTCCTGCTGGTTCCTAAACTGGCCAGCTTTATTTATACTAGGAGTTTACTAATGGTTTCTCCGCCCCCCTCATTGGGGAAGCTCATACTCCCACAGGATTGTGGGATTGTCATTAGTCCCCAGCCAATGGTAAGTAGGCAGGTTATAACCCCCCCCCCCCCCCCCAACCCCGTTACTCTCTATTTCTTCAAATGGTGACTGCTAATCTTGGCCTTAACAGTAAGTGACATTGAAGTACACCCACAGCAATCACTCAGTATTTACATGGGCATGAGGATGAGGCTGGAAAATTTAATTCATCAATGAATTTCAAACAAGGTGATCCGTGTGTTGGTGTACATCGGAGACAATTCAGTCCACCTAAACGTTTAAAATCAAGTCTGTATAGGAGCATGATTCTTGACTTGATACAGGCTAACACAATGAGTTTGTTGCATGTTTTTTTCACATATGAACAGTTACTAATTGTTGCCACATAAGGTGCATTAGATTGTTGGATAATATCAGTACCATCTCTGGATACTGCTTCTTATGATATTAATCTGTCACACAGTGATATATATCGCTATCCCACCTCTGTCTATTCATGTCAATTATGATATATAGATACACGCAAAACATGTAGAACAAAGTCCAGCCAAGGTGTATTACCTCCTAAATGTCGGGTAGATACTACTTACCATAGTACAATATGTACAAGAATAATTGGAAAATAATAGTTGAAGTCTGCCAATCTAAACACTTAAGTCTTTTCAAACTTAGAGTTTGATTCAAATTGGAAGTCAGTGTACTTAAATTTTTAAAGATTATTGGTCTCTTTCTGTCTTTGGGCCTTGCTGTGTGCAAATTGACTGTTACATTTCCCCACCTTGGTTACATTTCAAAAGTATTTCATTGGCTGTTAGGTATTTAGCACTGACTTGTGGTTTTAAAGTTTGCAATAGAAATGCTAGTTTTTTACACGAGTATAATCCTTTTGGAAGCTTTTTTGTGCTGATGTTAACATTTAAACGTTTTATGGTCTATAATCAAGATTGCACATAACTAGGCAGCAAAGTCCTACGTGTTTTTGCACAGACTGCATTATTTTATCAATATAAATTCAATCAGAAACTTCACAGAATTAAAGTAGCTCAAATTTTGTAGAAGACCAGAAGAAGAGAAACCCTTAACAAGAGTTTGTGTTGGATCAATAGGATTGCCAACCATGAGAGAAGTCTTGCTAATAGAGCTCTAGATATGTTAGAACTAATTAAATTGTTTTGGAGATTTGAATTGGTTATCAATGTCTCTCCATAAAAATGAATACGACTCACATTTGATACAAAAATCAATGTTATATCTGACTTGATAAAATAATTATCTTTTTATATACTGCTTTCATAAACAGTTGTTTCAATAGAAACAACTCAGAATTAGTTTGACAGACTGATTAACAGACTCGCTGGCCATCGTTGTTGTGATTTGTTGCTGTGTTTGCTTATGTAGCAACAGTCAATATACGTCATAAAGTAATTCCTTGTCTGAGACATTTAAACAGGTACAACTGGCACTGTATAAATGCTTGCATTATTTTCATAGGAAGATCTTAAAATAGTTCTGATTTTCCAAATTGTTATTCATCAAAACAGGATCAATAATCAAGGGTGTGATTCTGTGGCCACATTACACCCGACACCGATCCCCCTATTCCCGGTGAATAGCGGGAGAGCCCCTAAACGGATTTTGCGTCGTGCACCAAACCAATTACAATGCTCCCAACTCATGGCACCCTGCGTGATTTGGATCACGCCCTCACTGGGCATGATCCAGATGAGCATATTTAAATGAGTCTTAAAACTAATTTAAATATGTGCAGACTGTTCAAGGCCGGGTCTTCTGGCTCTGGCGATTCATCGGCCCCAGCGGCACGGTGTGAGGCCGACGTGAATCAGTACTGTCTTAGGGTTGGGCTGTTGCACATGACTACAGGCGTGGCTGCTATGCCCTTGGTTGGGGGGGGGGGGGGTGGGGGGGTGGGGGGGGGGGGGGTGGGGTCCGTCAAATAACTTTGAGAACTGGTTACCCTTTTAATAGGTCGCCCCGATCTCTGAGGAGCCGGTTTCTCAGGTGTCCTTCGTTCCCCACTCCAGAAAGAATTCTAAGTGTGTGATAGTTTAGTGAGAATCTCCCCAAGCTCAAAAGAAATGACGAAAGGCGGAATCTCCTGGCCATGCCATTCCTGAACGAGGGCGCAACATGACCGGTAAATCCCGCTCGAGGCCTCTCGTATGATTTACCTGGCTTGCCGTGCCTCACGAGACCTAACGGGATGTTGCGTGATGCCATGATCTGGATCCCTCCCTTCTGGGCAGGATCTGCATTTGGCAAATCTGCATATTAAAATGAGCAGCTAGTCTCACACTAATCTGCACTCACCTGATCTACCCAAGACGTTCCAGGCTAGCACCCAGGTGGCACTGCCAGCGTGCCCAGGTGGCAGTGCCATCACACCAAGCTGGCAGTGCCACGGTGCTCATTTGGTACCAGAAGTGCCAGGGTGCCACCCTGCCCAGGGGCCTACCACCTTCGGGCTTCAATCCCCTGAGAGACCTCCCCTCAAGTGCCATTCTGCCTGTTCCCCATTTGTGGGGACCAGAACTAAATGCCAGGCTGGCTGGGGTGCCCTGTCCGTGGGGTACGGGAGGGGTGTGTGTGTCCTGAGGACCTCCCTACAGGTGAGTTGGGAATTGAGGTGTCCAGTGCGTCGAGAGATTGGGGTGCTTTTTAAAAATGGTGCTGCGATCTCCTCCTGCGCTCAGGAGCTCTGGCGAGTGGAGCTCCTTGGTGCAGGAAATGTGAATAAGTGTGGCCTCGGTAGGGCGCTTCCCGCTGGGCAATGAAAAAAACCCAAAGTGCTGTTAGATAGCGGGGCATTCCTGCTGCTACAAGCATCGGGAATGACCTCGCTGATCCCGCCAGAACTGCACTTTGTTTTTTTCGTGGCCTGGTGGGAAGTGGGTGAATTGTGCTCTGCATCGCGTCCATAAACCTGGTGGAAATCATCCCACGATTGCCACTCAAAATGACACTTAGGGCTGGATTCCTCAGCCGCGTCCTCCGCAGGATCACCACGGAGGGAAAGGGGACCATGTGATGGGCCATTAACTTTGGGCGGGAATTTCCGGTCACCGGGCAGGCACAGCCAGGGTATTCCACCCTTAGTCATTTTTTGGGCGAATTTCACCCCAAGAATCTGGGACATGAAGCAAATCCTATAAGGTGAGCAAACAGACAATAGTTCTCCGCCTCCCCAGCCGAGTGTTCCTTGGTGGCGCACCATCACTAGCAGTGGGTTCTCCGTTCTCGCAACTGTCTTATGAGATTTCACAACGTGGTCACCCCACGCCACCGAGAAACCCGCTGGGTCAGGTCGAAGCGTAGTCGGTGGGGTGGGTAGGTGCGGAGGAGCGGGCAACAGGGTAAGTGATTGTGGGAGTCAATTCTGGTGTTACCCAGGAGTTAGACTGAGTTTTAATCTAACGTTTCTTGCGTAACTATCCAGGTAAGTACTACAGAACCATCCAAAATCTTACACTCTCAGATATTCAGGAGAGTCCCAGGGAACAGGGTAATCCAAACTTCTCAGGCAATTTCCACGTAGGTGAGTATGTCAGGGCTTTAGCAGGGTCCTGACATGCATCTTCAGTTGTATGTTATGTCTTCAACAATCCGGAGAGCAGAAAATGTGGTCCACAATTTAACCAATCTGACTAAGATAATGGCCCGGACTTCTCCCGCCATTTGCTGCCGGCGCGATTCTCTGGTCACACCGGCAGTGCACCCCAGCCAATGGATTTCCCAGTGGCGTAGGGTGACTTCAATGGGAATCCCATTTACAGTGGTGGGAGCAGAGAATCTGACCGACATGAAAACTTCCAGACGTGTTGCGATACCCGAGCGAGATGCCTGGCCTGAGTCGGAAGGTCGGGAGAGACAGGATGGAAAATAATTAAGATAAAAAACTAGGGATGGAGTGGGAATCTGACTGCTTGCCACTCTGAGGAAGTCCAGGCGCATTAAACCATGGACTTTGTCTGTGCTCATAGGTGCACAGAAAAGATACCTTGATGCTACCTCGTGAAAGAACAGTTACACCTGGTGTAACACCTGGCAACCTGATCAATATTTATCCCTCAATCAACATCACCAAAAATGATATCTGGGCGAAATTCTCCGGTATCGGCGCGATGTCCGCCGACTGGCGCCCAAAACGGCGCAAATCAGTCGGGCATCGCGCCGCCCCAAAGGTGCGGAATGCCCCGCATCTTGGGGGACCGAGCCCAAACCTTAAGGGGCTAGGCCCGCGGCGGACGAATTTCCGCCCCGCCAGTTGGCGGGAAAGGCCTTTGGTGCCCCGCCAGCTGGCGCGGAAATGACATCTCCGGGCGGCGCATGCGCGGGAGCGCTAGCAGCCGCTGACGGCATTCTCGCGCATGCGCAGTGGAGGGAGTCTCTTCCGCCTCTGCTATCAGTGGGCCCCGATCGCAGGCCAGGCCACCGTGGGGGCACTCCCGGAGCCAGATCGCCCCGCGCCCCCCCCAGGACCCTGGAGCCTGCCCACGCCGCCTTGTCCCACCGGTAAGGTAGGTGGTTTAATCTACGCCGGCGGGACAGGCATTTTAGCAGCGGGACTTCGGCCCATTCGGGCCGGAGAATTGCGGGGGGGGGGGGGGGGGGGGGGTAGGGGGCAGGGTTGGGGGTGGGGGGGGGCGCCAACTGGCGCGGCACGATTCCTGCCCCCGCCGAATATTCGGTGCCGGAGAATTCGGCAACCGGCGGGGGCGGGATTCACGGCAGCCCCCGCCGATTCTCCAACCCGGCGGGGGGCCGGAGAATCTCGCCCCTGGTTCTTATCATATTGATGTTTCTGGGGGCTTGCTAAGTGCAAATTGGAAGCCACACATTTCTTATGTTACAACAGGGACTATATTTCAAAGATACTTTCTTGACTGAAAAGCTCTTTGGGATATTCTGAGGTTGTAAAAGATGCCAAATGCATGCAAATCTTTCTTTCTTTTGTTCATCGCAAAAAGAGCTGTATAATGTTGTGCAACCATCAAGCTGTGTCTTGGTCTTATATCTGATTCTTAGGCAATCTCTTACTATTGCTCCTGGAGTGCACAGAGCAGCTGATACACAGTTGGTGCTAGTCACTTTGGGAACCTGAATGTTTAATCTTTGGTCAGCCTTTATAGATGCATGATGTACAGATAGTCACATGTATATGAATAAATAATATACACACAGATATGTACATCTGTAATGTGTAGAATTTCATCAAACTCTAATTTAGTTTTACTATATGATAGTTTCATGGGGAAGAGCAAAAAGAGACTTTTCCAAACCTAAAGAAAATCAATTAGTTTGAGTGAATAAAAATAATTCCAAAGTAATAATATCTTTATTATTGTCACGAGTGGTCTTACAGTAACACTGCAATGACGTTACCGTGAAAAGCCCCTAGTCGCCACATTCCAGCACCTGCTCGGGTACAGAGAGGGACAATTCAGAATGTCCAATTCACCTAACAGCGCATCTTTCGGGACTTGTAGGAGGAAACTGGAGTACCTGGGGGAAACCTACGCAGACACAGGGAGAACGTGCAGACTCCGCACAGAGAGTGACCCAAGCGGGAATCAAACCTGGGACCCTGCCGCTGTGAAGCAACAGTGCTAGCCGCTGTGAAGCAACAGTGCTAACCACTGTGCTACCGTGCCGCCCTAAAAGGAATGATGGAGTAAATATATAAAGATGTACGACTGGATCAGAGTCCAGAGTGATGTGTGTTGCATTCATTCCCATAATGATTGATAATGTCTGGATAAAGCTTACAAAGGTTGCACACCTCAAGCTGAAAGTTGCAGAATTGAAAGTCAATTCGACACATTCTGCATTATTAAGAAGAGAGAAAGATTTTGGGAACAAATTCTTCAGAGCATGGTCACCCAGCAGGTTGCTTACAAATATAAAAAAGAGAACTGAGTGCTCATCAGCAGACAATGCAGTGACTGGCAGTGAGAATAGGAAGGATCTCCTGTGGAGCTGGACTTTTTGATCGGCTAGGTACAAGATGAGCTCATCTACTTTAATGTATGTGAGTAAACTATTAAGGCTTTTGGGCAGCACGGTGGGGTAGTGGGTTAGCCCTGTAGCCTCACGGCGCCGAGGTCCCAGGTTCGATCTCGGCTCTGGGTCACTGTCCATGTGGAGTTTGCACATTCTCCCCGTGTCTGCGTGGGTTTCACCCCCACAACCCAAAAGATGTGCAGGCTAGGTGGATTGGCCATGCTAAATTGCTCCTGAATTGGAAAAGATGAATTGGGTACTCTAAATTTATAAAAAAATACTATTAAGGCTTTTGTCCAAAAAGGCAACAATGTCAGAAAAAGAGAAGATCCCCATTATATCTTCGGGACACCTCAACTGTTTTGCAGCCAGTTAATGACTTTGGAAATGTGGTCATTGTTGTTTTGCAGACAAGGACAATTTTCAAGTAGCAAAGTCACACCATCAAAAACAAAATGAATGATCACCTAATCTATTTTTGACACATTTATTGAGGGAGTAATGATTGCTCGGACACTGGGAAAACTCTACTGATCTTCTACAAATAGAATCACGGGAGTTTTTACATGCACAACACAAACAAACAGACTGAGCCTCACCCATGGGGTAACACCTTGGACAAAGCAGTAGTCGGTCCAGCTCTCGCGCTTCATTCCTGAAGTGGGTGGGTGGTGGGAGAAGGGCGGGAGTGGAGGCGGCGAACCCATAACCTTTTGGTGAGAGTGCACCTCGACAGACACTGGGAGACCCCAGGTCTGAGAGAATGCACTAAACAAAATGTTAAAAGAGGACACAACCTGATCAGCACAATCAAAATTAATGTTACTTAGGTGGCTATTACTTGAAACAAAATGTTCATTGGTAGACAAAATGTGATGTTCTGAGAATTGCAATGTTATGGTGACGCAGCAATAGTCATTGGGACATTGAGTTTAAATTTGGTTACAAATTTTGAAGATTCCCCATCACTTAGTTTGTATGCCCAGTAGATGGTGCTATATCTCACAGAAACCATTGAAGCTTCTATTCCTGAAGACAGATGTTCACTTTTGCCCATCTACTAAAGATTGTTAAAATCATAATGTAGATCAATACCTGACCACAAAAACTGAAAGAAAGTTTGATCTATAAAATGTTTTCAGGATGCAAATGCTTCCAGTGCCTTCACTTGCACAAAGAATGACTGAAAACTTTGGCAATATGCGGTCCAGTCTGAGAAATACTCAGAGGCGGAGATGGGAAAAATGAGCCAAAAACTTGCTTGAATTGAGTTATACTACACTTTTAATGGAAGATCTCACAGGCTGGTGATCTGCAGAGGGGGTTATAGTTGGGTTTAAAAAGATAGTTCAGAGAGTGGCCACCCTCTGATATCTTCACTGCTACCTGAGCTGTATTTTTATGATATTGTATTTGTGCAAATATACTTGGATTTGAGTGTAAGTGGGAATGGCAGAGGACTAAGCAGAACTTTACTGATTCAGATCTCCAGGGAAATCGCAGGCAGATAGTACAGACTGTTGCGTATGGATACTGCTTATTTGGCCAGCAATCGACTGCGCCACCTGGAGGAATGTGCACTGAGTGCCAATTCCTTCACCTCTAGCACTGCCGAATGTTCAATGACCTTTCCAGGACTGGCAAGGTAAGACATTGAGCACTTCCTCACCCACCTTAGATACCAGCATATTCCTCACTCTCTTAAAGAAACACTTCCACGACTGACTCTTCACGGGGATTGAGGATGGCTCTGGCTCGGTATGTTGCACCAGGACTGGGCAGCACGGTAGCACAGTGGTTAGCACTGTGGCTTCCCAGTGCTAGGGTCCCACGTTCGATTCCCCGTTGGGTCACTGTCTGTGTGGAGTCTGCACATTCTCCCCATGTCTGCGTGGGTTTCCTCCGGGTGTTCCGGTTTCTTCCCACGGTGCAAAGGTGTTCAGGTTAGGTGGAATGGCCACGCTAAATTGCCCTTGGAGTCCAAAAGGTTAGGTGGGGCTACTGGGTTATGGGGATAGGTTAGAAGTGTGGGCTTAAATGGAGTGCTGTTGGTGTTGCTCTGCATCACAAACCAGCTATCCAGCCAACTAAGCTAACACAGATATAGAGCCTTCTAAATCTTTTCTCTATCTCCTTAAACTGAGGGAGTAACGTTACGCATTCTTTCTTTCTGTGCAGCTTTCCCCCAGTTTCATAACAGTCCCGGGAATCACAGGGGCATGGGGGAGGAGGGGGCACAGGACAGGGAGCAGGATGAGGATGATGAGTGAAGGCGGAGGAGCAGAGGAGTGTGTTTTCTTAGGCAGTGAAGGTGGCGAGGACAAGGGCGATAATAAACACCCACCAGTTGCTGTTGCTTCATTCTGCACCATCTTTCTCTGTCCCAACTCCATTCTACTGTACACCCTGCCTCACAGGCAGCAGCATAGACAGTTTGACTTGCAAGGAAATTAGTTAGTGAGAGAAGGAATATGGAACTAACTGGTTTACCAATTATGAAGGGTCTGGAGGAGTGAGACATGAGCACTTTCGCAGCAGAGATCAAGATGAACATTGCACCTACGTACAAATTCTGTCGTCAATCGGCAAGGATGTGCAGCAAATGGTAGCATGGTAGCACAGTGGTTAGCACAGTTGCTTCACAGCTCCAGGGTCCCGGCTTGTGCCACTGTCTGTGCGGAGTCTGCATGTTCTTCTCGTTTCTGTGTGGATTTCCTCCGGGTGCCCCGGTTTCTTCCCACAGTGCAAAGATGTGCGGGTTAAATGGATTGGCCATGCTAAATTGCCCTCCGAGACCAAAAGGTTGGGTGAGGTTACTGGGTTACGGGGATAGGTTAGAAGTGTGGGCTTAAATGGGGTGCTCTTTGATGTGTTAGGCAGGTTGGTTCGATATGGACTGCACTCGATGCAGGAAAGTTAGAAAAAGACGTCTAACACAGGAGAAGATCCAACACTGTTTTATTCAACTAGATGAACTGCTGTACATATTCAGCTGTGGGTCGACACTATACTGATCTGACTAGTGACCTTGTAGTAGCCTGACCAGACTTACTAGCTACCACATGGTGTTTGTGCTTGCTAGCTCGTGGACTCTTGACTGTCTCAGTAGCTGGTCCCGAGATCCCTCTGGCTTTATAGTGGTAGTGTCCTGTCTGGTGATTGGCTGTGTTGTGTTGTATTCTTACTGGCCATCCTATGTGTCAATCACTGCCTGTCTGCATCTCATTATATACATGAGTGGATATTATGACATCTAAACCCTTTTTTTTTGAGTTAAATAAATACTGAGGTATGTATATATATATATATATGCCTGACTATATACAAACGGTGATTGAACAAATGTATGTACAGGGGAAGGTATCGATAGTGCAGATACATGGCAAACTAAGCAACATTTACAAGAGTTAAGTCGATGGATTCAGTCACAAAATTTACAAAATTTAAGTCTACAGATTCAGTCTTTGTGGCGGGCGACGAATTCTTGTCGATCGCCGCAGAGGTGGGTCAGAAGCCACCTGCACGTGGAGAGGTGGGATCGCTGGCAGATTGGTGGCCTCGTGGCAGGGTACGTCGGGAGGAAGCATGATAGCCGGCGGAGCACTGCGGTCAGGTGGTGGGCGTGGAACTCTTCGCAATGCCCGTCTGTTGCGCCGTAGCAGGGAGCCATCAGCCATGCGAACAATGAAAGACCTCGGGGCAACTTGTTTGACAACAACAGCTGTGGCTGACCAACTGCCCTCAGGCAACTTGACGCGAACATGATTGGCTGGAGCCAGCTCAGGTAAATCCGTGGCATGAGCATCATATGTGGCCTCCTGTTGGGCCTGGGACTGCTACACTTTTTGTTGTACCATGAGGTGGTCAAGGTCTGGAACATGGATGGCTGGAACTGTGGTCCTCAGAGTGCGATTCATGAGCATCTGCGCTGGAGACAACCCAGTGGACAGTGGGGTTGCCCTGTATGCCAGCATTGCCAGGTTGAAGTCGGAGCCTGAGTCTGCAGCTTTGCACAGCAACAGCTTGACAATATGGACCCATTTCTCGGCCTTCCCGTTTGATTGCGGGTAGTGGGGACTGGAGGTAACGTGACGGAAGTTGTAGGACTGTGCAAAATCAAACCATTCTTGGTTGTAAAAGCATGGACCATTGTCGCTCGTTACCGTGAACGGTATCCCGCGCCTGGCGAACATTTCTTTGCAGGCTTTGATGACCGCCTTCGACGTGAGGTCGGACAGTTTCACCATTTCTGGGTAACTGGAGAAGTAGTCAACCAGGAGTACGTAGTCACGCCCCTTGGTGTGAAAAAGGTCTACTTTGGACCACGGAGAGGTCACGATCTCGTGCTGTTGCAGTGTTTCCTTGGGTTGAGCTGGTTGAAACTTCTGACAGGTGGGGCAGTTGAGGACCGTGTTGTCAATCTCTTGGTTAATGCCCGGCCAGTAAACCGCCTCCCGAGCTCTGCGTCGGCATTTCTCGATTCCAAGGTGACCCTCATGGAGTTGACCCAGCACCATAGCCTGCATGCTTTGAGGAATAACGATCCTGTCGAATTTCAGAAGGATTCCCTCCACAACCGTCAGCTCGTCTTTAACGTTAAAGAATTAGGGACATTGTCCCTTCTGCCAGCCATGGGTAAGGTGCTGCATCACACGCTGCAGTAAAGGATCCTCGGCCGTTTACTCACGAATTTGGACCACCCGTTTGTCAGAGGCCGGGAGGTTGGTGGCACACAATTGCACTTGCGCTTCTTTGTGGCAGATAAAGCCACCTTGTTCACACGGCGTGGTGATGGACCGAGATAGGGCATCTGCAATGATCAGCTCTTTACCTGGCGTGTAGACAAGTTCGAAGTCATAGCGGCGGAGTTGAAGAAGAATTCGCTGTAACCGAGGTGTCATGTCATTTAAATCCTTCTGGATTATGTGGCCTAGAGGCCTGTGGTCCGTTTCCACCGTGAATTTCGGCAGGCCGTAAACATAATCATGAAACTTGACTATTCCTGTCAGGAGACCCAGACACTCCTTTTCGATCTGGGCATACCGTTGCTCAGTGGGTGCCATGGCCCTGGAGGCATATGCCACTGGAGCCCAGGACGAGGAGTCATCTTGCTGGAGGAGCACCGCCCCAATGCCGTCCCAGCTCGCATCAGTTGATATCTTGGTTTCCTTGGTTGGGTCGAAGAACGATAGAACTGGGGCTGTGGTGAGCTTTGCCTTCAGCTCACGCCATTCCGCTTCATGTGTGGGCAGCCACTGGAATTCCGTTGACTTCTTGACGAGATGGCGGAGGGCCGTGGTGTGGGATGCAGTATTGGGAATGAATTTCCCGAGAAAGTTGACCATCCCGAGGAAGCGGAGGACCGCCTTCTTGTCCTCCGGGGTCTTCATGGCGTTGATCGGCAAGACCTTGTCGGCATCTGGCCGCACACCCTGCCGCGAGATGTGGTCGCCTAGAAACTTTATATCAGATTGACCAAATGAGCACTTGGCCCTGTTGAGCTGGAGACCATGTTCATGAATTCGCTGGAAGACCTGCTTGAGGCGAGCGGTGTGTTCCTGGGGCATTGTGGACCAGATGATCACGTTGTCCACGTATACTCGTACCCCCTTGATGCCGTTCATCATCTGCTCCATGATGCGATGAAACACTTCGGAGGCAGATATGATACCGAAAGGCAAGCGGTTGTAACAGTAGCGGCCGAACGGGGTGTTGAACTTGCACAGCTTGCAAATGGACATGTCCAGTTGTATTTGCCCAAAACCCCGGGAGGCGTCCAGCTTAGTGAAGAATTTGGCATGAGCCATCTCACTGGTTAACTCTTCACGCTTCGGGATCGGGTTATGCTCCCGCATGATGTTGCGGTTTAAATCCTTGGGATCAATGCAAATGCGGAGCTCCCCTGATGGCTTCTTTACGCAGACCATGGAGCTGACCCAGTCTGTTGGCTCCGTGACCTTCGAGATGATGCCCTGGTCTTGGAGGTCCTGTAGTTGCTTTTTCAGATGATCCTTAAGGGGCGCCGGCACCCGGCCTGGTGCATGGATTACAGCGGTGGCGTTCGGCTTGAGCAGTATTTTTTATCGGTACGGGAGCATACCCACTCCATCGAATACACTGTGGTATTGTGTGATAATGTCGTCTATGTCAGCTTGCAAATTTCCATCGGGCGAGGCCGTCGCCGGTGACGATGACATGGTGTGG